>NC_052048.2:160896692-161204609 GCF_903992535.2 Arvicola amphibius
ATATAGAAAAGGATATTTTAGTAGTAAAAATGTTTAAGTCATATCACTTAAATTCTGTTATACATGCTTACTCTTTGAAGGTGAGGGATATTACTTCTGGCTTTGTATTAATGAAAAATGTATACATTAATGAGTGCTCATTACTATGAGGAAATATAAAAGAACAATTAATTTAAAAGTATCTCTTCTGGAGTGTGGATCCTTAAGAGCCACAAAGTATACAAAACTTACAAGACTCAGAAAGTAAAAAAACAAGCAAACATAAGAAACTTCTAAGTCTACAGTTCCCAAAGCCCTTTCCTCTAAGGCTATATCACCAACAACAACTGATGGGGAGAGACACTCTGTCCTTCCTAGTTGCTTGAAGGAGGAAAACCTATGTGAACAATCAAACAAAGAAACAAAAAATAATGTCAGTGGTAATGTTCACAAGGGTCTTAAAATTGAAATAACCCAAATATCCATCAACAAATACATAAAAAATTTGCTTCGTTAATGAAATGAATAATAGGGAGCAGTATCACAAAACGATATGTGGACATGTATTATAATATTAATGAACTCTGAACCCAGAGAAAATTATTTCATATAAAATGTTAAGAATTAACAAATGAGCCGGGCGGTGGTGGCGCACGCCTTTAATCCCAGCACTCGGGAGGCAGAGGCAGGCGGATCTCTGTGAGTTCGAGACCAGCCTGGTCTACAAGAGCTAGTTCCAGGACAGGCTCCAAAGCCACAGAGAAACCCTGTCTCAAAAAACCAAAAAAAAAAAAAAAAAAAAAAAAAAAGAATTAACAAATGTATAACAAAAAAAAAAAAAACAGCTTCATACTTACATAGGCCACAAGTTAATGACTATAGAATACAAAATTTTTTTGAGCAAGCTATGAGAATGTTTTAAAATTAAGATAGTTATGCATACACCATTCTGTGAATATACTAAAAGACACTAAATTGTCTTTTTTAAAAATGAATTGTTGCATGGTAAAAACCATGTCGAATGTAACATTAAAAATGCCACTCTTGTAAAATTCCCAACTATTTATTATATGGCTACAAAGGAAATCTATCTTGGACAAAATAAAAAAAAAGACACAAGAGTTAATTTTCACTCATCGTTTCACGTTTTTGTTCAGAAAAGATTCTCACCAACTTAGCTTTTAGATGATGTTATCAAAATAAAAAATTACCACAAGAAGTGTCTTTCACACTTTTGCTACAGCCAGGATACCACAGCCTTGCAGAGTTCTACCCCAAGTTTGAGACGCTACTTTGTCTGATGAGATATTAGTTATGTTTGTGGAACTTTCATGGCTAAAGCAGTTCAAAGCCAGTGCTCTTACAACACGAGCCAAGGGAGCTGAAGAAGCTCCATTAAATTTTACAGTTAGAGACAAGCAAAGAACTGTATCTTAGCTGCCGTCAAGGCTTTCTTTATGAATTATTTGATCCCATAAATCCAAATCTGCTTTGATGACTCTCCCATTAGAGATATGCAGTTGCGACTGCAAACTGTCAGAAGAAGCTGTTTTATAGAGCAGCTGAACTTGGAGATGCCACTGCATTCCTGTAATTTTCTATACCAACTCAGAAGCCAGGAATACCTCCTCTCCAGAGAGGCCTCCTCCCCTCCATAGGGCTCACAAGCCAGTAAACCAACAAAGGATGGTATATAAAATACAGATGGGCATATACCGGGATTTTCAGACACCCGTGTTCTCTCCTAGAATCATTCTCTAAGATTAAAAGAAATGCATGTTGTAATATATTTTTCTACTGTCACACTTAGTTTTATATGCTTTTAAAGTGAAAGATGATTTGGTGAAGACAAGGGTCTTAAACTTATCATCCAGTGTTAGTCCATGAGGTGTTGTAGATGAACCACACTGTTATCTCTTATGAGATTTTGTTTTTTAAAATTGACACTTCTTCATAAAAACAACCAAAGAATCTTTAGCAGGAATAGGGAATAGCACTCCCTCAAACCGAGCAAGCTGGCAAAAAGAGTTAGCTAAACTTGCTTTGGGACCACCATGGTTCGCTCTTCTCACATTCTCCATCACAGACTCCACCAGAGAAAGACTGTTTATTCACTTACTATAGATCTACTCAAAAAATGCAGCAGAAAAAATAAGATAAGAAATGAACTTAACAAATGAGTCAAAATAGATACTTACTACACAGTACTGTGATTTATAACTTGTTTTAATAATAAAAAAACCCATAGACAGATATCATGGGGGTGAAAGCTGAACTATCAGAGAAGCAGAGCAGGCAGTGACTAGTTCTTACCTATAAAAAAAATCCTTGAACTCAAGGGGGCAAGATCCTGTCCTTATGAATCCTCAGATTGCCTTGAACTCCTGTCTCTTCCTGCCTCATATTCCTCTCTCAGCTCAGCCATTTCCTTTTCTGTCTCCACCTCCCAGGTGTTGTTGCTATTAAAGGCATGTAATTCCCAAATACTGGGATTAAAGTCTTGAGCCACTACTGCCTGGGTCTGTTTCTCTTTGAGACTGGACCAATCTATTGTACCCAGGGTGGCTTAAACTCACAGAGATCTGTCTGCCACTGTGTCTGGAGTGCTGGGATTAAAGGTGTATGCCACCACTGCCTGGTCTCTATGGCTAGCTAGTGGCTAAGTCTGCACTCTTCAGGCAAGTTTTAATTGTTAGATCACAAACAAAATATCACCACACTATACTAATGGGAAAAATGCATGTAGAATTAGAAGGACTAATGAATGTCAAAGCATTACAAGGAGTACTTTAAAAACTCTGCTTGGTTAAGGTGGAAAATATAAAAGAAATGGATGAATTTCTCGATTCAACTAAATCACCAAAATTAAACTACAAAGAGGAAGAGATAAGCAACCTAAACAGACCTATAACAAAGAAGATTCAAACAGTAACTCCTTTAAGAAAGGAAAGAAGGAAGGAATGAACGAAGGAAGGAAGGAGCAAAGGAAGGAAGGAAGGAAGGAAGGAACAAAGGAAGGAAGGAAGGAAGGAAGGAACGAAGGAAGGAAGGAACGAAGGAAGGAAGGAAGGAACGAAGGAAGGAAAAAAGAAAATGGAAAATGCCAGGACCATCTGGATTCACAGTATAATTAACTCTACCAGACTTCTTTTTCTTTCTTTCTTTCTTTCTTTCTTTCTTTCTTTCTTTCTTTCTTTCTTTCTTTCTTCCTTCCTTCCTTCTTTCCTTCTTTCCTTCCTTCCTTTCTTTATTCCTTCCTTCCTTCATCTCTCTCTTTCTTTCTTTCCATCTTTATAATTAATTTATTTAGTTTATACCCATCATATTTTCCCTCCCTTCTCTCCTCCCAACTACTTCCCTTCTTCCCCTCCATCCGTTCAATCCACTCCTTGCTTTCTATTCAGAAAAGGGCTGGCCTCCAATGGATATCAACAAAATATCAGCCAATGTTTCCTAAATTGTTCAGAAAATTATAAACAGAAGGAGCATTGCTAAATTCATTTAGTGAAGTTAGTATTGCTCTAATATTAAAACCAGGTTAAAAAAAGAAAAGAAAGAAGGAAGGAAGGACTATAGACTAATATCCTTGGTATTCAAAGACTCAAAAATATGCAATAAAATACTTGCAAACTGAATATAGACATATATAAAAAAGATTATCCGCTACGACCAATTGATTTTATCACAAATATGTTTCAATATATACAAGTCAATAAATTAATAAACTATGTAACTGAATGTAAAGACAAAAATCACATGATCATCTAACTGAAGAAAAGACCTGTGACAATAATCCACCACGTGTTCATGATAAAGGTCCAAGAGAATGAATAGGATTAGGGGAATGTACCTCAATACAATAAGTTATATATGAGGAGCCTGTTTAATGATTTACATCATTCTAAATGTAGAAAAACTTGAAGCAATCCCACTAAAATCAGAAACAAAACAGAGCCGTCCACTATCCACAGTTCTTTTCAATATAGTACTTGAAGTATGAAGTACACCAATACAACCAAAGAAAAAACCTAAAGAGATGCAAATAGTAAAACAAAATGTCAAACTATCCCTATTTTCAGATGATATGCTATTATACATATGGGATCTCAAAAATTTTACCAAAAAAAAAAAAAACTTCTAGAAATGACCAGTTTTAGTAATGTGCCAGGATACAGAATCAATTTATAAAAATCATTAGGATTTTCAATACACCAACAACATTCACAAAGAAAAAGAAATCATAGACACAAACCCATTCACAATGACCTCAAAGAAAATGTGAGTGTACAACTTGAAATAGTCTGTAGGAAACAGGAAAGTACAAAGTAATCATGGTAGTCTTGGGGATCAATAGCGAGGGGAATAGCAAAGTACAAATAATTGAGGAAATGGGAAAATGGGGAAGGACTTTTAATGAGGGTAGACCAAGGGAGGTCAATACAGAAGAAGACAAAAGGAGGATGGAAAATAATAAGGATGTCTAAAAAAATCATAAGGAATCACATTATCTACTTTCCTAAAATGGCATGTACTACATGTAAACCTTTGTACTCATATAAAATTTAACTCAAATTCACCTAGTGGGGCAGATAATGCTCTACTCAAGTGTCATAGACTTTCTAAGAAAAACCCTAATCCCAGACTAAAAAAAAAAAACAAAAAACCTTTTCAGTTACTGGTCAGTTTTATTTAAGAGACTCTACCATCATTGTAATCTGTTGTTGTTCCCTTTTGTTATCTTCCAGAAGTGAAATTTATGTTTCTATTAATGAAGACACCATCCACTTCAGACACTGGACTGGGAGGCACCAGAACTGGTCCTGACCTAAATGATTCCTCCCTGAGGACTAGTTTTCATGGCATAAAAGGCACAATGCTAGCTTCTAAGGAGGGAAGCAACTAATATTCCTACCTAACTATGATGCCTATGATCTCCAACAATGACCAGTGTGATGTGTGACCCTATTGGGCAATGGTAGCATGCATACCTTCACAGAGACTAAAGTCTCTCTAATTGGACCCAACAAGAGTGAAATCATGCCTGCAATGAAAACCTAGCAACTAACTACCCAAGGCTAATGAAGTCACAGGTCTTTAAGAAAAACCTGCAACCTCTACTTTACTTACCCAGCATAATCCTTACTGATATTCCATACCTTTGTCCTTGTACGCACAGGCAGATGTCCTTCTCACTCCTCATCAATAAAGCTTCATTGTAACATACAGAGATCATTACTCAAAACTGCTCCAGGTCAAAATACAGAGAACAATGGCCTTGAGTTGCCTTGCTCCAATTGATACATCGACAACACAATTCTTAAGCCCTGCGTTTAGGCATAGTTGGGGAAGAGTAGGAAGAAAGAACACAACAGCCCAGGAATAGGAACGGTTCTGTTATTACATCTCTTAGAAAGGTCAGGGAATACTCAGAAAGTCTGATCAACATGATCTAAACAAATACTACATGAATAGACAGGCTAACAAGAAGAGATAAATCTTTATTTGTCCCACCCCATATAAGAATTATAGGCAACTAAACTGAAAGCAGGAGAAATAGTTTTCTCCAAGGAAGAACTCCCAGTTGTTTATTCAATAGCAAGAGGTCAGCTCTGAAATCGTACACATGGAAATAACATTATGCAGATTGAGCAGTTTTTAATGAAATAACTAGGAATAAATGTATATAACAAAAAATGAAAATAGATCATGAACTTAAAGATAGTAAGAGGCTATATGGGAAGATTATAGAGGGGAAGAGGAAAAGGAGGAATTATGTAACTACATTCCAATTTCAAATAATAGGAAAGTTATTCTAGATGTTTGTGTAATTAGCATCACTAAAGGCTGTGCTTATCTTGCAAAGTTTACAAGAAAAGTGAAGGAAGTTCATTTAAAACAATATTTGTATGAAATTTGTAAGTTCCCCTTGCTTAATATTTACAAGTATATTCTTTTTACTCCTGGAAATATTCTATACATACTTTTTTTCCATAAATCAGAGGATGAAAGTCTTAGACAATCTCCTTAGAATCAGAGACAACTCTGCATAGCCAGCCCATTCCTCACCATCCAAAACATACCAACACACTACTCCATAACCAAGTCAATCATTCCTATTTATTAATTTACTTACCTACTTATTTATTTATGTGTGAGAGAGTATGTATGCCCCCACTCCTGTGTGCAGACACATAGCACTTGTAGGAGTTGCTTTTCTTCTTTCACTTTGGGTATGCCAGGGATCAAAGACATAAAAGCAGGATCCTTTACCACATGAACCATCTTGCTGGATTTCCTGTGGTTCTTTGTAAAAAGTTTCTCTCTCTCTCTCTCTCTCTCTCTCTCTGTGTGTGTGTGTGTGTGTATGTATGTGTGTGTCTCTCTCTGTCTCTGTCTGTCTGTCTGTCTGTCTGTCTGTCTGTCTTACTCTTTCTCTTTCTGAAGCCTGACTGGTTTTGAACTAACAGCCCTCCTGACTCAGCTTCCTGAGTACTTGTGTTACAGGCATGCATATGATCTCTCTTAGCCTCTATTCATTTTGTTTTGTTTTTAATCAGTGTTCCTTATCTGCATGTAATTCTATCTGTTTTAGTTTCTGTCTACTTTGTAAATTGTTTATCTTTCAAGCTTATGTTGTAGGAAAATATTCTTTGCTTGTTCCGTTTTGCAAAAGAGTCAATGTGTCCTGTACTGAATGTCTCTGTCTGAACTCTTCAACTGTATATGCTTCTCTCTTTACAGTCAGTTTGTTTATTTCGAATGACCTATTGAAACTTAATGGGATTTCCAAGAGATACAGATTCACATGCTCTTTAAGTCTGCTCTCCTGTTCTGGCACAGAACATGCCATAAAATAGACACTACAAATCTGGTTCTACTTAATTGAGCCTAATCGACACAGGCCAGAGAGGAAAAAGACCACGTATTTCTATGGTTGGCATCCTCTGAAGATACAGAATGTGTTGTCTTTACCTTAACTGTCACCTATGGATAGCAGGAATACAATGTCTGTACTATTCTGCTTGAGTTTCTTTCCAATACTGTCTTCACAATGTTTTAATCAATGTTGACTATTTGTAACACAAACAAATTAGAATTTGTTGATGTGATTGCAGACAGATACTACTAAAAGAAAAGTATTTCATAGAAATATATGCAGGCACTGCAGTTTGTAGACATGGCTCAGACACCAGGGTGGCAAACACAGGAAGATGGTTAGACATAAAGCTTCTAAAAATAAAACTCTTAAGTGGTGGGAGATGGTATAACAACTTGCATAATAGATGCTTTTATAGAGTTTTATTGAGCAGAAAAATTAGCACAAAGCACACTAAAATAAAATTAAAAATAATTAATATTTTAACAAAAAGTATGAATAATTGAATAACATTTTAAAGCCAGTACTATAAATAACACATACAAAACACATTTCACAAGACGTAATTTTCTAATAGATATATAATGAAGTTCTGTGTGGTGATTTAGCTATAAATGAGGAAGGGTGTTTGTGCAAACATGTCTATATTTACACATTTAGGACACATATGGATAGATATGTATGTTGTATGTTAGGTTAGTGTGTTTATAATGGTACATTATTGTGATTCTACCATAAATTTGAAATTCTTAATGCAATTTAGAAATGTATAGGTAAATATGTTTTAATGGGCATGAAACAGTTTTGCACAGCTAACTTTCCTCCAAGTAGAGATTAAATAGTTTTCTTAGTAATATATTGAACCATGTAGACTTAAGTATGCAAATTGTTAGTCTAACTATATATGTGACCTAAATGTATAATTATTGGTCTAATTATATGTGACCTAAATGTATACAGGCAAACACATTGCACGTTGGGAAACGCAGCATTCACTTCCTCTTCACACATCACAGAGTTAACTTATCATGCCAAGAATAGTCTCAGGTGTTTCTACACTAGATCATTTGGAAGCTGCATAGCCCCTCTTTTAAGGAGTCTCACCTCCAGCATTCCCAGCACAGCAAGGATGTGTGCAGTCTCAAGGAAAAACATCAAGGCAGAATACCCTGTGCTTTCAAAAACTGTACTCTGTTTAAAAGCATGGTACTTGCTAAAAAGCTGTGATGCTTTTTGCCCAGCAACAGGCAGGGGGAAAAACCACTATCAGATGTAGTAAGGCACAGGTATTATGCATAGATCCATAAAGGAAGAACCAAATCAAAGAAGTAAAAGATGCCAGCTACAGACTTTTTCCCAGGGGTGGGGAGAGCATTTTCAGTTCACACTGAGATCACTGACAGGCAGTAGATAACTGTTTTATGAGTAAATACCAAACACTGTTTAAGTCCTGTACATATTTATCTTATTTTCTTTAAACTATATTGAAAAGTAGACCATAATGCATACCTAAATTATAGCTGAAGAACAAAACACAGAAAGAGATTAGAAGTTACAGCTCTAATTTTTTGAGCAGTTCATGTATACCTGACCCAAAATTCTGTTCTTAAATAACTTATTTTAATAAATGCAGATTTAAGTGCATGTAAGTGCATACCACCAAGTAGTTAGTGCTGCTTTCATTCTAACTATGGGTTCAGTCCTTCAGCACTTGTGCCTTTCACTGTCGGGGACAGAATCTGGGACACTGGGTTGGTGACGTTTACGCTCACATTCTCAGATTCTGACAGAGTGAATAAAAATAACGTTTAAACAATGTAGCCCAGTCTAAGGCTATAGAACCCTCAATGCCCCTGATCTTGTCTAATCTTGGAAGCTAACCAAAGTCTGGCCTGCTTAGCACTGGATGAGGAAACACCTGTGAAGACTGGGCACTGTAGACTTGCTAGACACCATTAATGGCAGACACCATTAATCCCGGTACTCTGGAGACAAGGACAAGCAAGGTTTCTGTGAGCTCAAGGCCACCCTGGTCCACAAAGTGAGTTCTAGGAAAGTCATGACTACGAAGAGAAACCTTGTCTCAAAAAAAAAAAAAAAAACAAAAACAAAAAAAAACAAAACAAAACAAAAAAAAAAACCATCAAACATAAAATGTAACCCAAATAATTACTATTGGTATTCTGATGCCACTCTTTAACACATGCTAAAACATACATGTAAACATATTCATTTACAAGACTCAAATATCTAGCTATTGTTAATGATATCATAATCCAAGGAAGAACATGTATGATACAAACCTTCCATAAATTAAATTGTTACCTCTACAAAATCAGTGTCTCCCTCTGATGATTAAGGGACTTGGTTTTCCACCGAGGTCCTGAAATAGCTTTATATTGTCTACTTTGATAGTGGTTCATGTTTTTCCATTTATGTATGCAAAGTATTCACTCAACAACCATTGTTCAATGATTCCTGCTTGTGGGCGCTCAGCTCAGTATTTCAATGGAGAAATCTCAGTTTCTCTCTGCCTTAACTACTAGGTTCCCTGGTAACCTGACCACAGTGTCAGCACAATGGGATGTTACTATTTCCACCTGGTCAAAGGCAGAGTCTATGTCCAACTTTTCCCAGTCATGTCTTTCTTTAAGTACAGACAACTGTAATAGTTATTGTTCTATTTATGTGAAGAGACCTTGACCAAGGTAGTCCCAAAGGGAGGCATTTAATTTAGGGATTATGGTTCCAGAGAAGAGTAGAGTACATAAATTTTAGTATTAGTCCATTATCATCATGGCAGAGAGCATGGAAGCAGGCAGGAAAGTTTGGTACTGGAGAAGTAGCTGAGAGTTTTATATCTTCTTCAGGCAGCAAGCCGACAGGGGGGCAGGGAAGAGAAACTGTATCTGTTGCAGTCTTTTGAAACCTCAAATTCCTTAGTAACCAAATAAGTTAAAACAAAGATCCATAGAAACATTTATATTTATAATTTGCAGCACTTGGGGGCAACTTCAGAGTCCTTCAGTAGGCGAATTGATAGACTGTAGCATATATAAACAATGGAGTATTAATCAATACTAGAATGAACTACTAAACAATAAAAAAAATTGCAGGAATTTTAAATGATTATTATAAGAGAAAGAAGATAATAGGAAGAGACACTGCATGATTTCGACTATTTACCATTGAAAAACTCCAAATGTAGAGGCAGTAATATCAGTTGCTGCTAGAGACTCAGTGACAGTGAATGAGGAATAAATAGACTGAGCACAGATAATTTTATGTCAATGAAATTTTCTTATAAAATACCAGCATGGCATATCATAAATCTTCATGTGTATGTCAAATCCATAGAATGTATAGCACAAAGAATGAACATTAATGGAAACCATGGACATTAGTTAAGATAATGAGTTAAGTAATAGATTGTATCAATATATAACATTGGCACAAGGGTTCTTTTGTTTGTCTGTCTTTTGTTTTTGTTTTTTTTTTTTGAGACAGAATTTCTCTGTGTAACAGTGTTGGCTGTCCTGGTGTAGACCAGGTTGGCCTGGAATTCACTGAGATCTGCCTGCCTCTGCCTCACAAGATTTTAATAATAGAAGAAAAAAGAAGAGATGGTATGTTAATGGAAAGATCAAACTCTACTTAATTTTCCATACACCTAGAACAAAAAAAGGATGTGGTCCAGTATAAGCCTCAGGAACTTGAACTGCTCATTCAAATGATTGCTTACAAACTAAAACAAACCAACACATAAAGCTGGAGCAACACTATCAGATGAGGAGCTATTGGCATTGATAGCTGTTGAGAGAGGGAGAACACTTCTTTTGAAAGGTGGCCATTGGTGGTTGCACAGGCTCCAGTGTGTGATCTAATCATACCCATGCACTATGCACAGCACTTACTGGATAATAAAAACAATAAAGTGAAAGAATAAAAATGGGAGTGGGAATGGGAAGTGGTGGTACATGCCTGTAATCTAAGCACTCAGGAAGCAGAGGCAGGCACATCTCTGAGTTCAAGACCAGCCTGGTCTACAGAGCTAGGTCCAGAGCAGTCATAACAATACAGTTCTCCAACAAACAAAAAAGAAACAAACAAACAAAAAGCCAACCAACCAACCAGACAAACACACACGAACTAAAAATTGGGGCAGGGGAGAAAAGGAGGAGAAAAAGTTAGAAAAAAGGCAGGGGATATATGTTTGGGAATCTGAGGAGAGTTGAAGAGGGGTGATATAGAGTAAACATCATATTTCATTGTAAACATGCATGAAACTCTGAAATAAGATTTTTTTGAAGTATGTGGAATTTCAGTCTCTTGCTCAGTCCCCCGAGAACCATTACAAAATGAAGTACCAAAGCTTCTATTGTACAATTAACTTTGGAATTGCTATTGAGAATATTCTTATGATCTTCGGTAAGTGCCAATTTAATGTAATAGTTAGATGTATGAACAAATAACTTCATTTTCTAGATCGTCTTGTTTGTTCCTTAATTGAAATCAGCAAACAAACAGTTGCGACCAGTTGAATCCTTGTGAATTATATCTGTGAGAGAACCTTAGAGGACCTAGTTAAATACTTTCTCTTTAGTACCTGCTAAAACTTCACAGGTACTTTTACACTTCAGAACTTCTGTTAACATTCTAATATAAAACATCATAGCATTTAAATAACCAGTATAACTATGTAGGATCTAGGTTAAAACAATTCTGTATGATCTCAATCTGTGTGCATTTCATTCTATAATTCTACATTCCTTATAACCTGTGGTATTTTAACTATATCAATGTAAGATATAAAATGTATTTACATGGCAAACAGTGTTTTTAGAGAGAGCTAATACACATTTCCAGACTTGATTGAGGTTACTAAATTGTGTAGAATAACGCTAGCAAACTATTAAAATCAAAACTATTGAATTCCTTATGTGAATGAAGCATTTCACTTGTACCTTATAAATGTTGCTATATTAAATTCTAGAGAATATATGCCATTAAACCATAGTGGAGATAAAATAAAATATTTTATTATTACTCATAGGCAATGTGCCCTTTCATGGATGGAGATGAAAGAGGAAATGATTGGGGATGGGAGGGAGAATGGGATGGGAAGACTGGAAGGGGAGATTAGGGAAGGGAGGCTGCAGCAGGAATGTAAAATAAATAAATGAATAAATATTCAGGACACAAAATAATTTTATAGGTAACAGAGATAGAATGTTTTCAAACACTCTGACCAGGACGAAATGATATTGGTGCTCATCCTTTCGTCAAGTTTATGAGTAAATCGATCAGGGTTCAAAGAAAGGCACTTTTCCAGCATAACTGAAGTTCAAGAAAGGTATCTGACTGTCTGGTATGATAGGTCTCTCTTTTCCTATGTACGAACTGGTATGAAGAGATGATTCTCTGCAGACACTGCAGATGACTTTATTTTCAAACAGCAATGATTCTCAGTAAAAGAAAATAAAAGGGAAATGATTACATTTCACTTCATATTGAAAAATAAAGGTATCATTTCATAATTAGTTATGTAAAGGACATTGTGACTACTAAAAACAGTATAGTTATGTTGCATGAACCTAATGTGAGAGGCATTCTTCTTAAGAGATAATTATACTTGCAAATAGTTCAATTCTAAATAATGGACAATATTTTCATGTTTCTCAGATTTCAAAATAATCCCATTACCCTAAAAGTATATTCATTGTTCATTAGGACGTAACTGAGAATAAGTCTCCATGACTTAAGTTGGTGGAAGCCAAATTGGTCAGTCTGTTGTTCTTTCTTGTAATGTAAAATTGTTGGGTGAATATAATTAACCAAAACAATTAGGTGAATAATTCCATAAGCAAATAAAAGTATAAACAGTAAGAAATCATTTAATACTTAGAGTGATTATTTGCCATCTAACAATATCTTATTTTTTCAAATTACAATAACATCAGTAATTTGACTGATGTGCATATATTATTAACAATTCATATAAAGGCAAGTTAATTTTAGTTAGCTATAATATAAAACAATTGAAAATTTAAACTTTTTTAATTGACTGTATTGAGCTATACATTTTACTCTGTTTCCCTCCCTTCCTCTCCCCTCCCATTCAGCCCTCTCCCATGGTCCCCATGCTCCCAATTTACTCTGGAGGTCTTCTCTTTTTCTACTTCTGATGTAGATTAGATACATTTATGTTTCTCTTAGGGTCCTCATAACTGTCTAGGTTCTCTGGGATTATGATTTCCAAACTGGTTTTCTTTGCTTTATGTTTAAAACCACCAATGAGTGAATACATATGATAATTGCCTTTCTGGGTCTGGGATACCTCACTCAGTATGATGTTTTCTACCTCCATCTATTTGCCTACAAATTTCAAGATGTCATTATTGTTTTTCTTCTGTGTAGTACTCCACCAATTTTCCTTATCAATTTTTCAGTCAGGGGCATTTAGGATGTTTCTAGGTTGTAAAGCAAGGGACATAGTCAACAAGAAAATTCAAACTCCATGTCCTTTGTCAACAAGAAAATTTAAACTCGCCGGACAGTGGTGGTATAATATTTAGTTATGTAAAGGACATAGTCCCAGCAATTGGGAGGCATCGGCAGGTGGATCTCTGTGAGTTTGAGGCCAACCTGGTCTACAAGAGCTAGTTCCAGGACAGGCACCAAAAACTACAGAGAAACCCTGTCTCGAAAATCCAGAAAAAAAAAGAAAGAAAGATAATTTAAACTCTTAATATCACTCATAAGTGCATACTATGTATAAACAAAGGATATTGAGCCTATAGTTCATTATCCTAGAGAGGAAAAGTAACAAGGTGAACGAACCCTAAGAAAAACTTAGAGATCCACCTGGAAAGCTGAAATAGACAAGACTGCCTGACAAAACTGAAAGCATGGGGGTAAGGGAGAAGGGAGGGTGGAAGGGGAACAGGAGGGAAGAAGAGGAAGGAGAACTTGAGGGAATGGGATAGTCGAGATGGAGAAAGGACAGAGATGAGAGCAAGGAAAGAGATATCTTGATTGAGGGAGCCATTATGGTTCTAGCAAGAAACCTGGCTCTAGAGAATTTCCCAGGAATCCACAAAGGTGATTCCAGCTAAGTCCTTACTAAGCAATAGAGGAGAGGGTGCCCGAACTGACCTTGCCCTGTAGTCAGACTAGTGAATATCTTAAATATCACCATAGAACCTTTATTCAGCAACTGATGGAAGCAGAGGCAGAGACTCACATCAGAGCACTGGACTGAGATCCCAAAGTACAGTTGAAGAGTGGGAGGAGTGAGAATATGAGCAAAAAGGTCAAGATCATGATGGGTTCACCCACTGAAACAGTCAATCTGAGCTAATGGGGGCTCACCAACACCAGCTAGACTGGGAAGAAACAAGCATGGGACCAAACTAGTCCCTGTGAATGTGGGTGACAGTTGCATGGCTGGGGCAAACTGAGGGACCACTGTCATTGGCACCAGGATTTATCCCTACTGCTTGTACTGGCTTTTTTGGAACCTATTCTTTTTGGATAGATACCTTGCTCAACATAGATAGAACAAAATCTATTATATACATGTATGAAATGTTTAAAGGAAACAAGTATAATAAATAAAAAAGAAAATTAAAACTCATATTTTAAGAAGTAATTCAGTTATCTCTATAACAAAATCGCCATGAAAGTACAGAGAAAGGCTTAAATGCTATTCATTTTAATTATAGTGCATGTTTTCTACTGTGTTATTTATTAATTAGTTTAGATATCTAACACTCTAGCCATCATTGTTCATCCCAATACCACTGCTCCCTTACCAGTTATTCACCTTGCATGATATTCCCTGCAATGCTTTACAACCCCATATCAAAGAATTTATGGAATTTCTTGTACGTTTACATTATGATTTAATAATCCATATCTACCATTGAGTACCTGTTGTTATTTCCTTACAACTTTTCTGGTAATATTTTCTCAACTTGTTTTACTAGTTTCTTATGTTCCCCTTAAGAACTTAGTATTCTTTGTGAAATATCCTTATTTTACATTTCAGTATTTGCTCTTATTAGCAGACCGCTCATAACTCGAAAAATCATAACTGACTTCCAAGCTTCCAAATTCAACACAGTTCCCTCTCCTAATCACTCACTAGATTTTTTGCATTAATTTTATCCATTAGATCACTGTACCTCAAGTTCAATGTACCTTAACTAAACTGATATTCTTCCCAACCCTAAGAAATCTGATTCTTCTTCGTTGTCACCTTGTATCTCAATTCTTGAATACTGAAATGATAGATATCTTGATGACTTCTTTAGGAATGTTAAATCTGAGCCGATGCCTTCTGAGATACAAAGCAGAGCTGTTCTCTATGCTTTACTATAACATCTGATGCTGTTTCTGTTTTCTTATTATACCCACAGCTTTTAGATTCACCTCTCTTCTTTCTCATCAAACGATAATTCAATTATCTTCCTAGAGCTTCCAATAGCTCTTAACCTCCTTGTATGTTACGCTCTAACATCTTTTTCATAAATTTAGAATTTTCTTAAAATCTATTTGAAATTGACTTCATTGATATTAATACTTCTCCTCTGAGTCATGAGCTGCACTATCGTTGAGACATTCAAGATCTAGGAATGTTGAGGTAAATCTTTATTTTTATATTTTCTCTTCCTACTCTGCTGCACTTTATATTTGGCAAAAAGCCAGGATCAAAAGCAAAAGGAATTTCTCATTGATCCATACCCTCAACTGTTTTATCAACTACATGACCTCTGCTCTTGTATAATGTTCATGAGTATGGTACACCATGTATTAATTATTGTGCATTTATAGTATTGCTTAGTTTTAAGCTGGTCAAGGGCAAAGATGACAAAAATCACATTCACTGCCTACTAAAGTGAGAACCAACTGAAAGTCTTCAATAACTGTTGTGAGTTGACCTAAAACTTTCATATAACAAGTATAATGTATTATCAATCACATATCATAAATCTAATATACTCTGCATAAGTCGCAAGCACTTTACTACATGAACATGTACTTTAAGATATGTGCATTTTCATATATATTCATGTAAATGAAATACTTTTTAATGGCTGAGTAGCTATTTAAAAATTATCTTTTATAATCATTGAACCAGGCACTGTCTGAGGTCACCATAATGGACATCATGCTATTGACAGTTCAAGCTCCTTCTCCAGATCTTTATCCAGTGAAAACCACCTAAATGATGTCATATTTCATGATACTTCCTGTAAACAGATGAAAGAAAAATTGCCCTGATTGGAGCAGATGTACTCAACTTTTCTATCCTCCTCTCCCAGTTCCTTTACTTCTACCTTTCCCTTGCTTCGTTTCTCATTTAAACCAAATTAACTTGCTTGCTTTTCATCAAAGATAGACATGATTCTATCACCTCTGTATTTTTGGTTACTCTTTTCCTCTACATATGTCCTAGATCCTCTGAGAACTATTCTCAACTCATTTCAGATCTAGTAACATCTCCCTTTCTCTAAGTGGGGGTTATAAAAAAGAGAAAGAAGGAAGGAAATATTATTTTGTCCAGCAGGTTAAATTCTCCATTATTTCCCTTCAAACAGGTAATCACCGTGGGGGAAAAAAAACAGTAACACCATTGTCATCTCACCAGCTCTTGCTTGCACAAAACTTGGCAATGCTCTTGCTTGCACAAAACTTGGCAATGCACGAGTTAGTTTCTCACAGCCCACTTGCTTTTACCACTGCATGTGTGGGCAATCAAAAGCAAATTCTATCAAACTGTAGGCAGCTGAGGAAGCAGAGGTCAAAAGTCAAGCAAACTATTCATAGAGCAAGATAGAGCTGAACCTGGCACTGGACTCACGGTCTCCATCCCCTTGATCCCGAATGTTTCCTTCTATTTTAAACTGTTAATTGGCTTGTGTTCCTGCCTTGACATTAGTGTTGACATATATTGGCACCTGAGAGGCGGCACAGTACATGTTGAATACACTTCCTTTCATCTGAATTACTACTTGGCTCACGTTCCTTTGAGAGTACAAATTTCAACTAGCCCAGCACTGTTGGCCCAGTACTTATCTGAGAAGCTCGTTCTAAATAATACCAATTACTACTAGTTTAGGGAAAAAAATAAAACTCCCAATTCTTTGTTTAAAAACCAAAGGAATTAATTTGATTTTATCTGCATTCACCCATCAGTTGGCCTTCAAAGGGTTAAGCAAGAATGATTTTGCTTTGACTAGCCTGTGTCCATATTTGTGCATGTAAACGCATGCAGGTGCAATTCATCCAATATTCCAAGGTATTTTATCTTTAAGTCAGTTTCGTTTAGTTCCCTGACTATGTTGTTTGGATATGTGGTCCTTCTTTAAACGTTCAGTCATCAGTGTGATTTTGGTGGAAATTGATCTGCCTCCTCAGCAGGGCTTAGGACTGAAGCCTGAAAGGAGACCCTACTTTGCGATTTAGACACTTTTCCTTTTGCCTCATCCCACTCAATATTTAGGCATCGCTCAGGAACGCTCAAGTCATCCTCAGCCCTCAGCAAGGAGAATGCCTCATCCACTTTCTTCCTGTGAGTGTATGAAGTCTCAGGCAGGCTCCAGAATTCCATCTCCCATAGCGGACAGAGAGCATCCACCCACCGCGCAGAGAGGGGAGCCTAGAGCCCTCAGGTTTTGTTGTTAGCCTGAGGATTCCTGCCTCTACAGAGCTTTCTTTGCAGGGAGAGTCTTAGGAGCAGTGAATTGCTGCCTTTCTTGTCTGGTCGAAAAACAAAGCGAAAAAACTTCTTTCCGGGAAGAAAAAGTTTCAAAACCCACATGCTAATCACTCCACTCTGTAAAAACCACTTTAACACACTCATTATACATTGCGCTGTCCAGTCTTCCTTAAGGGTCCCTAGGAGCATCCCTTGCCTCTTACTGTTTTTATCTATCCTTACAGGGTGTCCCCGAGTGTCCCACACACCACAAATGTACACTTAAACTTAACTCTGCCCCCTCATATATAACAGCAGTAAGCATACTGTTTGCCCAAACACGACATAAACATCGGCGAAACTGTTTACTTGTTCTTTGCGAGACTGTCATTTTAGAAAGTCTCAGGCTGGAAACCCAGAGAAGAAAAACACTTCACTTTGTAATGAAAGTACAGCGCTGCCCTCATTCACTGCCGAGCTGCTAGAGAAACAATCACCCCAGTGACTCACTGTTGCCTCTTAGTTATGTTGTTCTTTCCTGATGGCATAGGACGTGACCTAATTCGCTTGCAGGAATCGTACTTTTGACCTGAGGATCCCGGCATAAACAGAACCAGCTGGAAGGACAGGGATCCCTTCAGGAGTCCCCAGCTCCCTATCATGGTCCCAGATTTAGAGATGAAGGAAAAGGCAACTCTGTCCCACTTACCAGTCTTCCACAGATAGAGGGTGGGCACCTCGGCGTCTCCCTGCGCCTCAGCCCCGCGGGCGCCGGAGCTCAGCAAGAACAGCAAAAACAGTGGCAGCCGCAGCAGCTGCAGGACGCCCGGGCTCGGGGACGGCAGGCGCCCGGCTCGCAGCCCCATCCTGTCCGCAGCCGCTCCAGCCTCTGGAGCTGTAGTACTCTCGCGGGGAACCGTCCTTCCTTCTCCACCAGAAGAAAACGCAAAGCTTTCTCCGCTGCTATTGTTCGCTCCAGATGAAAAGCAGCCAAACAGCAACTAACACTAGGGAACAATAGCATCCGAGGCGGCTGTGGACGCCACCGCCGCCGCCGCTGGCGGGGATGCTGGCAGGGATGCTGCCGCCGCTGCCATGGCGCGCAGACTGGCAGGTCCTAGCGGCAAGGGACACAGACGGCCGCAGGGGGCCCCAGCTGACAGAGCCGGCCCAGAGCTCTGCGAGAAGCAGCCCCCGCCGCCAGCTGTAGGGAGGGGAGGGGGACGAGAACCGAAAGGAACCTAGGGGACCCGAGGGGACCACAGACGGGGGGCAGCGAGGGCACAGGGCCAGCACCCAGACTCCACGCGCCCGCCCCGAGAACTCCCCGGCACATGGTGCGCTGAAATATGTTCGCAAGGATACACCAATAAAAGGAATCATCTCGGGACAGGCTTCAGGATGACGAATAACTGACATTGAAATTCATCGTCACCCAAGGAGTCAAATGCTGATCTAGTGGCGTCTTATTCTCCCTGCATATTTACACAAAGCATCAGCGTTGGTCATTTATTCTGAAGCCGTACCATCTGAATCACTTTATGCGAGGAGCAGTATTATGGCTCTATAGAGGAACAAACTAGAGCTCACTGTCAAAAAGCAACTGAGCACTTTCTAAAGTGTTTATTTTTATTTTTTTTAACTTCAGTCCATTCTCAGTTAACGATGTGACCATGGTTAGTCTGTGTCAAATTCAGCACATTGTCTTGTCATCGTCTTTGAAAGTGAATTTGTACTTAAGAAGTGTGCGCGATGCCGTCTAATTGCGTGAGTAAGAATGAGCAGACACTGCTAGCTAGATTCTAGTCCAACCGTGAAGTGAATAAAAGTTCCATTCCATCTCTTTCTCTCCTCTCTCTGTTGAAAACACACTAATAAGCAAGTCTCAGAGGTGGGGAGAAAAATTAAAGCACAAATGTGTCAGTAACAGTAGTTGGCTATTTCCCAGTTAATAAATATTTTTACTTACATTTTATTCCTGAGACTAATATCTCCTGATTCTGTTAAAGGTGCTTTTCACAACCAAAATAAGGAACCACATGGCTTGTTCCTTTTGTTCTCTGTTTTCATTTTCTTAGCTCAGTGCTAACAGAAGAATGTGTGCAGTCAGATAGAGCTTTGTCCTCCCGCCGCAGACTCACAGGAACAGTCTTTTATTATTAATTCATTTCCTCATAAAGCTTAAATAATGTCAAGGCAGCTAGCCATTTAAAACAAAGCAAAACAACAACAACAAAAAAAAAAATCCCCCAGCAACCAAAAGCTCAGGATAACTATTGTCATTTGGTTCCCTATCTCACACTACCTACAGTAACATTTGAAAAGCAGAAAACTTCTCTTGGTGACTTTACTCCCAAGGATGCAGCCACCCAGGAGTCTGAAATGGGAAAGCTACTGTTTCTTAGGGAGGAAGCCTTACATAGTGCTCCCTGGGGAGGCTTGTCATTCTGCAGAGCTTTCCAGACACAGCCCTCCTGCATGCATTAGATTAAAAGCAGGTTTGATCAAATAATTCCCAGGTCCTGCCTGTTTAAGTATTCTGACATCAGAGGAAATTAGCTGCATTCAGGGTTGCAAATTTGGTCTTTGTTTACTTTTCACTGTGTTGGGCCTCTAAGAGGGAATTAAAAGCTCAGAGAGCCCTGCCCTGTGTCTGTGATTAGAGGCAATAAGCCAGTGTGGCTTACTATTTCTACACGGGTGAAAACTAGGCGATGATCAAAAGATTATAGGTTGATAGGGATACAAAGGAAGCCTGATCCTAACTAATGTATGCTTCCCTGAAGGAGCAAGTCTTTCAACGTTCATTCTGTCAAAGAAGAAAAAGACCTGCCCTTGCCTCCTGGGTTCTGTTCTCTCAGAACTTGCCCCTCCTTGCAAGGCCACCCTGCAAGGAAGCATCTCCCTACCCCTTCTGGTTGTATTTCCCAGTTGTTGTTCGTTCCCAGCCCTGAAGTGCTGTAACCTCAAGCTGCAGGTTTTGTTGTTAGTGCCCATTCATGGCAGTTTCCATAAGCCCCAAGTCAATTCACCAGGTGGAGGTTCATGGTACAACGGAAGAGGCATGGAGGAGGCAAACAGAGAAGCTGACGTCCGACCTCACCACCAAGAGTTCCTAAAGCCCTCAGAAGTCAACTCTGAAGCTAAATGTCAAATGAAAATTTATGATTAGATTTTCTTATTTATCCAGTGTTGTATGATAATTACTTATCCATACAAGATATTAAATATGACAAGCTATAATGTTAAGGCTAATTTCTAAATCATAATCTGTTATCATTTAAAATACATGACTAAGCCGGGAGGTAGTGGCGCACGCCTTTAATCCCAGCACTCGGGAGGCAGAGGCAGGCGGATCTCTGAGTTCGAGGCCAGCCTGGTCTACAAGAGCTAGTTCCAGGACAGGCTCTAGAAACTACAGGGAAACCCTGTCTCAAAAATAAAATAAAATAAAATAAAATAAAATAAAATAAAACAAAATACATAACTAACGTAACACTTGTGCAGAAGTGTCTGAAATTTTTCATCAGTAGGTTCTCCTCTTTTAAATGAAACTTAAATCAAGCTCAGGGGACCCCCTACCACACATGCAAACGTTCCCTAGTAATGGAAACATCTCTAAGTAGTGGTATAGAAACTAAGTCATAAGAACATATGTCTACATCAATGTCACATTCTGTTCATATAATGCCATTACTGCACTTGAGGACAAAAATGCTTGGGTCGCTGAGGAGACAAGGTGATGTATATATTCAGATACACAACCCCTTGAGAAAAAGTACTGTTCACGTGGATTAATTTTATCAATAAACCTGATACATGGCAAGTGACAGCAAGAAATATCGATCTTTGTTTTCTAGAATGATATAAATAATAAACAAATGTTTAATGACACCATGTCAAAATGCAGTTCAGAGACATCTCAATGATGCAGATTTAAATTGGCCATTTGTACAGCCTGCCATGAAATAAATCAGTCATCATTTTTCATAAACTATTCAAGTATTAATGACTAAAAATGTTTTCCAAACCAACAGAGGATAAATGTATAACATTTTTAATACTAGAAATGGCACAATTCTGACCCTATACATTATAAGTATGGTTTCTTTAATTTCCCTTTGTTAACTTTACTCTCATTTAAGAACTGTCTAAAGGTATAAACATTCATACACACACACACATCTGCATGTGTGCATGCATGCACGCATGTGTGTGTAAGGTGATATGTAAGACAAATATAAAAATTGTTTATTTTATGGTAAAAACTATTTTAATATAATTTTATGAATATAATTAAGTGATGCAATATTGACAGAAATATTTATAGATACATAATTACATAGAGAATTATATAAAACACTTATTTTGAAATAAAAATCTTAAGTTAATTTCGCCACATAGTTGCAACTTAAGTCTAATAACAACAATCAAAACTCAAAGGAATTCTATTTATGCATCCTCTAGGTGTCATACTTAACCAAGATTTGTATTCAACAAATATATTTTAGAATCTTTCCCATCAATCCTCTGCTACACCCATCAAATTACAAAGTAAAAAACATTTCCCATTTGTCACCTTCTCAATTTTGACTCATATTTGTCCTCTATTTCCCTTCCCATTCCTTTTTAGTTACCAACAGAATACTATGCTCGTTTTTTTTTTTTTTTTTGATTGGTTGGTTGATCAACTGGTTTCTGATTTGGAGTTTTATTAGATTGTAATAAGAGGTAAGATGCTAAATTTTAAAGTTCTACAAAATAATATTGTCATATATTCTCCATGTTATTAAAAATAAAGTCTTTTGGCAACAAAGGGGATTCTATTTTGTGCATCAGGTAAAAGCACCATGTTTAATTTCAGATGCTTCAACATTGGGGATAGACTATTTACACATGCTCTTAGACTCAGGGAGTATCCTGTTCCGTGCGGTACATAAGGCATTAGTGGTACTTGGCAGAAGATAGCAGTCAATATGTTTGAGTAGTCTACCAATGATAACTAGGGAGAATGTTTTTTAGAGAACTGAGCAATCTGGCTAAAAACAGTGATTTGTATATTTGAGAAACACAGGAGAACAACACACTAAAAGACAACAACACTGACTGTAGTGGCATTTCATTTGTAATTTAATAAATAAAAATTGCCTAAAGATCAGAAAACTAAAACAGCCCTACTCATCAGCCTTACAGGCCAGGCAGTGGGGACACACACCCTAATCCCAATAGCTACACTAGTTTGCCATAGAAACCAGACAGTGTATACCTTTAATCCCAGTGGTGCACACCTTTAATCCAAGTCCTAGACAAGATTATAAAATAGGAGGAGATATCTCTCAGACTCAGTCTCATTCTGGGATTCTTGAAGGCAGGATTACCATTTCAAACTGAGGTAGAAGCAAGACACCGTGTTTGGTTGTTTGCTTTTCTGACCTTGAGGTGAACCTCAGTTTCTCTCTCTGAGTTTTTATTAATTGCGCATCAATTAACTAGTTATTAGGAGTGTATTGATGTCATGATGCCCTACAGAAGGATAATGAAGGAATCTTGGCCTTTAACAAACAAATAGACAAACATCAAACTTACAGTGGTAGAACAGAAAAACCTGAAGAACAAACTGAAAATCTTAAGAACTGCTTGCTGATAACTCAAAAAGTATTGGAAAGTTATTCTGAGTCAAACCTGTTGTATTAAAACTGGAGTCTACTGAGAAAATCCTGTGCTTTCTTTCTGTTTTTGTTTTTTTTTTTTTGGTTTATTTTTTTATATTTAAAAATTTCCATCTCCTCCCTTTCTCCTCCCCCTTCCCTCCCCTCCGCTCCACCCATACCCCCCTCCCTCCCTCTCCAGGCCAAGGAGCCATCAGGGTTCCCTACTCTATGTTAAGACCAAGGTCCTCCCAACTCCCCCCAGGTCCAGGAAGGTGATCAACCAAGCTGACAGGGCTCCCACAGAGCCCGTCCATGCAGAAGAGTCAAAGATCAGCGCCTTTGTCCTTGGCTTCTCTGTCAGCCTCCACCGTCGGCCACATTCAGAGAGTCTGGTTTGGTCTCATGTTCCATCAGTCCCAATCCAACTGGAGTTGGTGATCTCCCGTTAGTTCTGTCCCACCGTCTCCATGGGTGAATGCACCCCTCACGGTCCTGACTTTCTTTCTCATGTTCTCCCTCCTTCTGCTCCTCATCAGGACCTTGGGAGCTCAGTCCGGTGCTCCAATGTGGGGCTCAGTCATTTTCTTCATCTATCGCCAGGTGGAGGTTCTATGGTGATATGCAAGAAATTCATCAGTATGGCTATAGGATCTGGCCTTTTCGGGCTCCCTCTCCTCAGCTGCCCAAGGAACTAGCTGGGGGCATCTTCCTGGAAACCCGGAAACCCCTCTAGAGTCAAGTCTCTTAACAACCCTCAGATGGCTCCCTTAATTAAGATATATGCTTCCCTGCTCCCATATCCACCCTTCCTGTATCCCAAGCATCCCATTCCTCCGAGCTCCCCCCATTCTCCCCTTCACGCTTTTCTCTCCCCATCTTCCCTTGGCCCCGTCTCGCCCCACCCTCAAGTTCCCAATTTTTGCCCGGCGATCGTGTCTACTTCCAATATCAGGGCAACATTGAATAAATGGGACTCACTGTTTTTGTTTTTCAGCAGCTGGAGTAAGCAGCTTGCTCTTACATGCAGCTGGAACACAGTGTACTACCACCCCATCACAGGCTCAAAAGCAATGGGAGAAACCTCCAAAACACTCAAGAGAGTCACACCTTTTCCTCTTTAGTTGATTACCTTAGGTTTGTAATAGCAGTAATGGAAAGATAACATATCCAATTGTCTGTAAATAATTTGTTTATAAGATTATTACTTTTCTCACTAAACTGACTTGGCATATTTGTTAAATGTCAGCTGACCATAAATGGAATACTTATTTCTATTCTTTGGTAACAATGCAAACCTCAAGCTTATACCAATTATTCAAAGGAAATTGTGAAATACATTTAAAAGCTTTAGTTTTCTTCTTTGCTAGTCAAAGTGCTCTGTGTTGTCAAAAGTGTTTTAAGGGAGATTTTTCAGCTTCCACAAATTGCTGACAAAGATTTAAATGGAGACAATAACAAATCTTCAGATAAATCTGAAGAGTATTTAAGAGTCTACCGATTCATAAACCTGGATGTGCCCTCCATTTATTTACTCTTCCTAAATTATTTTCATGCATATTTTTTTCAGCACAAGAAGATTCCATAAATTTTGTGAAACTTTCCCCTAACCACTTATTAATTTCTTATTTTTTAAAAAATATTTTTCTGACTTTGATCTCAGATTTTTTTATTGCTAGATCATAGTAATAAGATTAACTTTTACATATTGATGTTGTGTGCTGCAATTTTAGTTAATAATTTTTACTTCTTGAGAATTTCATACATGTATAAATTAATTTTGACCTTATCCACCACCTACTATCTCCTCCAACTTCTGAAAAAGCATTAAATCTCCTCGCTTACTTACAGTGTCTTCTATCGTGTGTTTACCTGTTTGGGCTACAGATATATATTTTACCTTCAGTTAAATTCGTTCCTAAAATTTTATTCCTTTTTATGTTATCATGAGGTTATTTCTTTCATTTTTGTCTAATTTATTGTTAATTAGAGAGGTTGTATTGATGTTTTTATCCTGGAATTTCACTGAATTTACTGATTTTGATGTATTTTGATGGAATCTCTTTGTAAACTCCTATCATCTGCACAAGGAGATAATTTGACTTCTACATTTCCAATGAGGTATTCTCATGTCTATTTAAGTGCAGTTACTTTAGTTAGGACTTTCACTGGAGTATTGAATAGAGGTGAAGAGAGCTGGCATCTTTGCATTATCCTGGGACTTAATGCAAAAGCTTTTAGTTTTCCCACATTGATTAATTACAATGTTAGCTCTCCCCCGCCCCGTGTCTGTGTAGTGTAGTATATGTGTGTGTTTCAATCAATTGCCTTAATTGTGGTGAGGTATTCTATTTCATCCAGGTACTTTACATGAATGAATGTTGGACATTGTCTACATTGTCTACATAGACTACTACTTCCAAGCCTACTAAAGTGATCCTGTACTTTTTATATTTGGATGCATTAACATGGGGCATCACATTGTATGATTTTAATACATTCAGTTACATATGAATCCAGTGATAAATCCCACATGATTATGGTGTCTAATCTTTTTGATGTGTTGTTGAATTTAATATGATATTAAATTTTTAAGAAATTTTGCATTTGCGTACACCAATGATTTTGACGCTTTTATGTGAGATGCCTTTATCTCAAAGTGATTGGTTACATAAAACGAGTTTGGAAATATTATTTAAATTTTTTTAAATGTCATAATTCAGAAGTCAGTATTTTCGTCTTATACTTGTTAAACACTTTATTTTACAGAGGTGCCACTTTTCCACTCATTACTTGGTTTTCAAACTTTTGGGTTTTCTCTGTTTTCTGACAATTATAAACAATGTTATTTTTAATATAAGTACTCATCTCAGATAATTTTGATACTTCTGTTTCTTACTATGTCTTCTTTTATAACCATGGATACAACTACCGCCTTAATTCTAGGGCTTTGGATACATTTATTTGCAGCCTCTCTAGGGATCACAGTGAGTATCTCACTTTCTCACTATCTACTTTAGAACAGTCATAACCTAATTCACACAAAACACACTTCTCCCTGCATCTTCATCCTCCGCCCCTTTTCTGTGTGTTCTACATATGTGACTTCAGCAAAACAACAACATAAATAATCCTATGTAAAACCTCATATGTCTTGAGAAGTTAAAGAATCAACATACATGAATTTTATATTTCTAAACATATTTATCACTTTTAGCAGCCTTTATTTCTCCCTGTTGAGTACAGTTACTGTCCAATTTCACTCTGACATGAGGACTTCCTTGATAATCATATAAGTAAGATTTGTTAGCCATAAAGCCACTTGAACGCTATCTATTGTGATCTGCATTCCACCTAAATTTTTAAAATTGTTCATCCTTAATAAAAACTGTGCTGAGAGCTTTTCTTTTGATACTTTGATTATAATATTTCACTGTCTTCTAATAGCTATTAGTCCTAGTTGTAAATTAACTGTTAGCATTAAATGTAGTTTCTTTATGCTTGATGTTCCATTTTTCTTTTACGGAATTATACTATTTTCTCATCATATTTTAAATGATTCTCTTATTATACCTCATAATTTTTGATATTTGTTATTATTCAATGCTATACTCTAAACTCAGGGCAATTTTGAGCACAAAGTCTTGAAATAAAATTTTTCTTGTTCTCCTTTACTCACTTTTTGATGGTTTTCTGACTTATTCATTTGAAGTTTGATACCGTTTCACGCATCTATAGAGATCTGCTCATTTTTTTCTTCTCTGTTCATTTGATTGCATCATGCTTATTAATCTATGTTAAAGTTTATTGATGCAGCTTTTCTTCATCTAAGGGATTATATCAATTTTTGAGTTATCATCCCAACTTTGTGCCCCCTGTGATTGCCACCAAAGGAAAGAAGAAAACAAAAGTATTTGGTGTAGGAGGCCCTTCTGTATTTGTGTTGCTTTCATTGGTTATTAAAGAAACTGCCTTGGCCTAGTTGATAGGGCAGAACTCAGGTAGGCGGGGAAGACAGAACAGAATTCTGGGAGGAAGAAAGCAGAGACAGGCACAAGCCATGGTTTTCCTGCCTCAGACAGACGTTGGTTAGACGTTGGTTACTGGCAGGTAAGCCACAGTCAAGTGGCGATACACATTAATGGAGTTGGGTTAAACTAATATGTGAGAGTTAGCCAATAAGAGGCTAAAGATAATGGCTCAGGCATTGTTTAAATGAATACAATTTCTGTGTGGTTATTTTGGGCTAAGCTAGCTGAGTGGCAGGTCGCAGCTTACCCCTCCTCTTACAACAAGTATTATACTAGATGTTTATATTCTCCCTTTCTCTGTTTATTTTTGGGGAACTTAACATGACATAACTGCCATTTAATTGCATGAGAAGCAGGAAAACTTGTCTATATGCAGGACCAAGAAAAGATCACATTTCAAAAATACATAGCATTAATACTGCCATACTGTCCCATAAGGTAATTGTGTCTTTAAATGTCTTGTATTCCCTAAACTTTTCAGGTCAAACCCTAAACTTTTCAGGTCAAACTGCTAAGTCTACAGATAATCAAGCAAATCTATAAATTATTGAAGTTGAAATGTAAAGATAATTTTATAAAGAGACAATAGGAATGAAGTTGGCAACTCTGACTTAATAAGAAAGCAAATTCACAAGTGAATGGGGCCCAAGTGATCACATTGTAGGAAGGGAAAGACTCAATCAAGGTGCACTGATATTTTCTCTGTGATACACATCTCTTAATACTTTATTTACAGAGTTAGTTTTCATTTTTAAAAAAGCCATCATACTTCACATAATAATTCCTCAGAAAGCATTCTCATGACATGCAGTGTCTATTTGACACAAAAGCAGTGCCTCACCCTACCTTGACAGTTTGAGACACCTGCACTGCCTGGCCTTCCTTCAAACAAATTGTTGCTATGTTCTTCAATACCTGTAATGCTTCAGATACTCCAACAGTGATGATATATTTCAAAGCAGACCTTTCTTATTGAGTTTTCTTTTACTTTAAAATCTTTCATCATTATTTCTTTGCCATTATTTTTTTTTCTCTTCTGTTTAGCCTTTGCATTATACATGGTGTTGATGTTTTAGTGAGGTGAGGCTTTTATAATGACACGGAGAAAGGCAACGCATCACTAATAATTGCTAGCTGATATTTGCTCACCACTTTTATTCATCTTTGATTTGTATAATCAACTGCAAAAAGAAGCCATAATGTGTAATTGACTGGAGCTCATTGCTCTCACATGTGCAAGGTCAGTTAAAGCTATCACTGTTTGAAGAATGATGTAATGGAAGTAATATTTTATGAGGCCACCAAAAAAGTGGCCATAAAGATTGAAAATTTTTTCTAAATAATCAGTATCAGTGATGAATTGGAAGTAACAGTTCTTGCTATGCCTAGTGCTGCCCTTCAATACAGAAAGATATTTAAAAATGGTGATTCTATAGAGAGCTGTTTTATTGAAACAAAATAATTGTAAATATTTGTATGATTTCTATTTATTTTGGGGTAGCATGAGGTACATTATAGATATAAACAATTATGAAAATAGATTAATTATGTGAGCAAACAACTTCAGTGCTTTAAAACTGATAAATCATAGGTTTTGATTTACTTGATTAGGAAGAGAGAAGAGACTCTGCCTAGTATTCTAGGACCTTGAAATAGTTCAAAGAAAAGACTTTTCAAGAAAATGAGAAATTCAGCCTTGCACAATTATCCCCCAAAATTAATTAAGAAGTGCAACTTCCCTTTGAATTAATGGTGAAGCTATTATGTAAAAAATACTTTTACTCTGGAAAGTTTGTCAAGTAACTTTGATGTCTGACTAATATTTATTTGCCTTTCTTTCTATCAGAGAGGCTGTCTTTTGTAGTCTGCAGAGTAAGTGTTGAAAAGGGATCATCTGTTCAATACAACTTGTCATTCATGAGAGTAAGCTGCATTTGTTCCTGGAGACTACAATGTGCTTAGAACTCACACACATCATGGATTGTAATTTAATTCTGAAAAACTATATTTATGCTAAATTTACCATGTGGCAATGAAAAGCAAGCTCAATGTAAGCTACAGATATGACAATTTGAGGGGGAAAAAAGAACAAACCCAGCAAATGTCACTGAATTAGCTCAGTTTATGGTAGTACCCTGTGGTGACAGCAGCCGTCACTCCAAGTTTCCTCAAACTGCTAGTACATGTCTGTTACTGCAAACAATGTGAAAGGCTTTCTCATTAATTACCACTGGCTGTTATGTTTCAAAAGTTTTTCCTTCGAGATGCAAATGCCAACCTGTCTTCCTATATGACAATTGCATTGTTTGGCTCTTTAAAAACAATATAATTTTTTCTCTCATTTTCCAGTTTGTAGCATGGATATTTTGTTGCAGTAGATCCAAGAAGATAATACAAAAAAAAGTGTAAATGATCTTTCAGTCACTTCTTGCCTGGGTGAAAGCTGCCACATTATCCAAGTAACAGATCACTCTCTCATTCCATGCAACTCAAGTTGAACAGGCATGATGAGCAGAGCAGCTAAGATGGCATGGGAAGAGAAACAGCCCCACAAAACAGTATTAATAGGGAAGGCTGTAAAATACATTGCACGTTCACTTGCCAAATTGTTGTGAGCACTCAATAGGCTGGGGATGAGAACTGAGACAAAATATGTTTATCAGCATATATCTTTAGAGAAATAGTGGTAGAAACCACAGTTTGCAGCTGTTTGCCTCTTTGGGAATTATTAAACTTTAAGCAAAAATTAAACTAAGAATTTAACACTGACTGGATAATCATGAACATTCCCAATCTAGTGGCACATTCTTTTCAATGCTGGTTGAAACCATGGATTAAGGATTGTGGACCATTTCGTAATACTTTTACACTTATTTCATCTCAGTTATTTTACGGGATTTTATTATGTTTTCTGTATGAGATCGTCAACAAAAAAGAGATCATTCATTCAACCCACAGTAAACTATTTCCTGAGAACTTCTGTGTCAGCCAGTGTGCCAGGCTGTAGAGATGGTGATGTCAACACTACACCCGACTCACTGCTTTTTATGGCGTAAAGATTTGAGGCTTGGAATGTGAAACTACACAGGCTCGCTACACTGCATGTGCTTTTGTTTACAACACTACTTAAACAAATATCAAATGTAACAGTATGGGAGAAAATGCAGCCACAGCTGAAAGAAACATTCCCTTACACGAGCCACCTCGGTATGTAAGTAACTAATAGTGCCAATTATTGTCAATCAATAAGTTTTAGAGTAAATTGTTCCAGGAATGCAGCTCCATAGAGTGTAATGAATAGAAACTTAGGTCTCTAGGGTTGTCACTTCTGTTGGCATCCTGCTGTTTCCTCTCTGAGATGACTGCACACTCTTAGCAGCTGAAAGGAAAGTGGCTCTGTTCTCCTCCAAAACAAGCAAGGGACAAAACCTATAATCTATCTTCATTTCAGCATATTTCTTTGAAAGGAAGTGTTGGTGCAAACAACACCTTCACAGTGGTTAATGTGGAAGGAAACTAAAAGTGAAACCAAGATACGAAAAGGATGTGATGGCAATTCTTGGTTATCAACTTACCTTAACGTCTGGAATAAACTAAAATTCCAATGACTTAGCATCCCTGTGGGGGATTTTTTTTTCCTATTTGATATTACATTGCTTGATAAAGAAATTGAGGAAAGAAAACACAAATGTCTAAGCAAACACATTCTTAACCAAGTACGACAGAAACAAGTCACTTATAAAATCTTTATTTCTAGTCTTTTTTTTTTTTTTTTTTTTTTTTTTTTTTTTTTCCTCATGGTTTATTTTTTTTATATTTAAAAATTTCCATCTCCTTCCCTCCTCCTCCCCCCTCCCTCCCCTCCTTCTCCCCTTTCTCTCCCCTCCTTCTCCCCCTTCCCTCCCCTCCCCTCCACCCATACCTCCCCTCCCTCCCTCTCAAGGCCAAGGAGCCATCAGGGTTCCCCACTCTATGCTAAGACCAAGGTCCTCCCAACTCCCCCCAGGTCCAGGAAGGTGATCGATCAAGCTGAGAAGGCTCCCACAGAGCCCGTCCATGAAGAACAATCAGAGCCCAGAGCCATTGTCCTTTGCTTATCAGTCAGCCCCCGCTGTTGGCCACACTCAGAGAGACGGGTTTGGTCGCATGATCCATCAGTCCCATTCCAACTGGAGTTGGTGATCTCCCATTAGTTCTGTCCCACCGTCTCCATGAGTGAACGCACCCCTCTCGTTCCTGACTTTCTCCCTCATGTTCTCGCTCCTTCTGCTCCTCATCGGGACCTTGGGAGCTCAGTCCAGTGCTCCAATGTGGGGCTCAGTCACCTTCCCCATCTGTCGCCAGCTGGAGGTTCCCTCACGGTCCTGACTTTCTTTCTCATGTTCTCTCTCCTTCTGCTCCTCATCAGGACCTTGGGAGCTCAGTCCGGTGCTCCAAGGTGGGGCTCTGTCATTTTCTTCATCTATCGTCAGGTGGAGGTTCTATGGTGATATGCAAGAAATTCATCAGTATGGCTATAGGAACTGGCCTTTTCAGGCTCCCTCTCCTCAGCTGCCCAAGGAACTAACTGGGGGCATCTCCCTGGAAACCTGGGAACCCCTCTAGGGTCAAGTCTCTTGACAACCCTCAGGTAGCTCCTTAAATTCAGATATATGCTTATAGTTTCTTTTATATGTTTGGTTGCTTTTTGTTGGTTTTCTTTAAGGGGTTTGTTGGTGTCTTCTAACTTTTGTTTGTCTTTTCCTCCATTTCTTTGAGGGAAATTATCATTTCCTCTTTAAGGGCCTCAAATATTCTCCTGAAGTTATTCTTTAGGTCATTTTCTTCTGCTTCATCTATATTTGGTTGTTCAAGTCTTGTTGTAGTAGGATCACTAGATTTTACTGGTGCCATGTTGCTCTTTGTGGTGTTGCATGTATTCTTACCTTGTCTACCCATTTTTCTTCTCATTTGTGTAGCTGGACCTGTCTGTGACTCTGGTGATCAATCTTCCAGGTGCCAGTGGTTCCAAGGCTCAGATGATTGCTCCTCATGGTGAAGTGAGTGCAGTGGTTCCAGTTACCCCATTGGTCACTCTGTTCCTGGAGGTCGCTCAGTGCTCCAGGAGTTTGTTCAGCTCCTGTGGAGTTTGCTGTCTCAGGCCTGCTCTGGCCTAGGTTGCAGGCTTAGACCTCTTTCTGTAAATGTCCCTGGTTTGGATCTGCTCCTGCAGAGGTCCGTAGCTTGGTCCTGCAAAGGTCTCAAATAAAATCATTTCTATGACTAGTCTTGTTGCCTTAGATGGTATTTATAACTCTTTTCCTCTACTACCCATTCTGTATTTCCTTTTTCAATTTGTCCAGAGAGGCTAGAAGCAACCAACCATCATCATTTTCCTTACTTTTTACAAATTATCAAAAGTTTTATTTATAGAGTTACCCAATCTGTTGCTTCTCACAACACATGAATCAGGATAACCAGATGCATTTGTCTTCTCAAATTTGTAAACTAGCTCAAACCATGGACTTTTAGTAATTTCCAAGTTGCCAGGAGAAGCTTCAATAACTGGGGGAGGGGGGAGGGCATTGGTAACCGTGGGTGTTGGCAAATGGAAAAACCTATTCCAGATACTTCAATACTCATTCTTATACTTATGTTGCTCTTGAACCAGATATTAAAAGAATGTTCCTCATGGGAGCATGTCACCTATTTTAAATTTATAATGGTTGGCAGTTGTACAAGGGATAGTATATCTTATGAAGTGTAATTATGGCCTGATTATTAAGCATAGCATGAGGAGATACAATTGTGTATTAAGTTGACAAGGAATGGACATGTGAAGGCTATTTTTGGTTGTCAGTTTGACTGCATATGAAATTAACTAAAACCCAAATGACTGAACACACACATGAGTGATTATTTTCTTCATTAAACAATGGAAGTGCGAAGACCCATTTGTAATCCAAATCATTGGGATGGGAAAACAAAACTTTAATACAGATCTTTTGAAGTGGAAAGATCCATCTTTAATCAAGGCCATACCTTCGATGACAGCCTGTACAAAGGACATGGAAGAAGGAAGCTCTTTTTTTTAATGTTTGATCTCACTCTTGCTAGTAAGTCCATTCCTTCACTGGCATTATAGCCTACTTCTTCAGAGTTCCAGCTTATACTCAATACCAGCTAAGAAAGAAATTCAACCTCACGGGCTGAACAGCTACTGGATTCTTGAACTTACACTCATAGACAGACATTATTGGTTTAGCTAGACCTTAGCCTGTAAGTCATTCTGAAAAAAAAATCTGTAAGTTCTGCTGAGAACCCCGACTAATACATATTACTCAATAGGTTTAAATAAGACATTTTCAATTTTCAGTTCTGTAACAGTAAACACATCCATGCTCAATGATATTTTCTAGATTATACAATCATGGTGGCTACCTGTGAACTGTGGATCCTTTTCAGAGTTTTGAAGAATAAACAGATTGTTAAATTTGGCAAGACATTGTTGTAGACATTAGCAGAAATGACCTTTTTAATAAAAAGAGAACTGGTATGTTTCATTTTTTTAGATCTATAGTTTAGTAGAATACTGCCCACTTTTAGTAACTACTTTCTTATTTTCTTAGAAAATCATTATAATTAAATGTTTATCTGTGAGATATTAAAGACTGACTCCTTGCTTTTCCATATGATAAACAGGAAAAGAAACCTTATATACCCTATTCTGGACTGTTAAGATGCTATTCAGTCATTTAAAGGATGACTTCACCATGCGATAAACCTCATGCTTGTCTCTAAACACTAAGTACTTAAAACACAGAGGAAACATTTACATGTTTCTTCTGTGAATTATGATTTCTGCAACATTTCTTTGAGCAGTTTTTACTGTTGTTGCATTGCAAAAGTGAGATCATATTCTTTGTGTGCACTTCATTATCTCATTTGATTGGGTTTTAATTCCAGCAGCATACAGCAAAGGCTGATGTGCCTTTTGCAATTTGAAACAGTGATTGCATGCTGAGAATAATTAGCTTCACTAAGGCAGAACAAATGATTTCTTTGCAAAACATCAAGTCTGTGTTTCAACAGAGATAATCACAGAGCATTCCAGTTATCATGGGTCTTCTCTTATGGTGTTTACATTTAATTAGCAATTTTGTAATTTTAACCCATTAAAATTATAGGAGATCAGAAATTAACACAAAATGTTACTTTTTGAAATGTATACATACAGAAACATAATCTTGTTAAGGGATTTGTTTAATATGTACATTTCCATTAATATGTCTAGTTTACATAGTTGCCTGACAAAACAAATTTCTAATCAAAATTCACAAAAATTTCCATTCGCTTGATAGAGATTACAGAGTTGTAGTAGACTTTCCTTGTTCAATTTGCCTTAGAAATTTGAATACCTTCTTGCTCTAATTTGACTAATCCCAACATTTATAAAAAGACAAGCAAGTAGATTTGCCTATGCTTTGTTTTAGAAAGACACTGTGAGTAGTTACTAGGTCAAATTTCTTCTTATTGGAGAAAATCTGTTTGGTAATAAAAATCACAGAGATGGTTATAATTTCTTATAGTTAAAAGCCAATTCTTCTCTAAAGTCAATAAAACTAAAAAGTTGCTTCAATTATCCATAATGTCGAGGATATCCTTTAGTAGTTAATGATTACGATGACACCTGAAGTAGATGCATTAATTACAGTTCAATGGGCAACTCTAAGGTCGTGAGTGTGAGTGTGAGGATTTTGAAATTAAATCCTCACTCTCTCTCCCAATGTGGTTGCAGGAAACTTATGTTGTCATTGTTGCTGCATCGTGCAGATTCATCCGAAGCCCAACCATTCTACATATCAATGATTACACAAATGTAGTGCTGTGTCAAAAGCCTTTAACCTCTCTTCCCTTAATACTACATACAAACGAATCCTCTCAAGTATCTCTGTGAACATGATTAAGTAAACACAAGCTTCAAAAGATGTCATTGTGCAGTGTCTGTATTGTGCCTACAGCTTCATTTTCAGTTAAACAGACAAACACCATTTTCTAATTCGGTTTCATCCATTAGCTGTAGCTGTAGTCCCAAATGTTAACAGATACCTGTCATCATCTGTTTGATCAAATGTGAGGAATGCTCTGAGGTTCTCAGTCACTGTCCTTGTTAGCTGAGTTTTAGATGAATAAGATCATTTCTGGGAGGTTTGCGACATTTTGGAAACTGAGAATTTTAACTTCAGAATCATTGATTCGAAGCACAATTAATTTAGGAATGCCAAGTGGCCTTGTTATACAAATGCAAATAAATGATGATTATAACCTGAAACCTTAGCCACAGTGGTAGGAATCTGGACTAACAGGTGCAAACTTTTCTTCATTTTCTTCAGTTACCATAGAAATGGCTTTCTTTACATCCCCACACCTTCAGAGTTTTTCAAATTAGTCTTCTAAGTAAATGCCCTCGGTTGCACTCAAGGTATTACACTCTGGGATATTTAAAGTACTAACGTACATATCACAATGATTTAGATGCAGAAATATGGAATTCATTTTCTCCTCATGAAAGATTGCTAGTGAAGTATTGTTCTCCCTGTGCTTGAGAGAATATAACATATTTTTTCTTGATTATTAAATTTCATGACTGCTTCAGTTGGCTATATTAGATTCAAATATACAGAAATATTTTTAATGAATGGATTCAAGGGGTATTTAAAATAAGAGGGTTCATTGAAGTGCTTTCCTAAAGTAGAAAGTATTAATTTTTGTTGCAAATCAAATTTGGTTGCCTTAGCAACACTTTTGTTTTCAAACTTCGAAGAGAATCAGGCCCTCTGAAAAGATTGTAATTGGACAACTTTGGAAATTTACTCAGAATATAATGATGCTAAAATAGCTCAATCAGTAATTGCGAAGTGGTGTTACTAGTGACAAGTTATTGAGATTTCACAATAAAGGATGACAGCTACTGCGTAGAAGTGCTTAAATGTCAAAAAGTGTTTTCTTTGTGTGTGGTGAAATAATATCAACTTGATTTTACCTCAGTGGAAGGACTAATTATAAGATACAATCGTTATTATATATTTAATAATACACAACACCAACCTCTCTAGATAGATAGATAGATAGATAGATAGATAGATAGATAGATAGATGATAGATAGATAAGTAGACGATAGATGATAGATAGTTAGATACATAGATACATAGATAGATAGATAGATATAGATAGATACAAAGATAGGTAGATAAATAAGAGAGAAACTTCTTTTGTTCTTTAATCAAGAACAGTTTACAAATAAAGTAATAAAATGTATACTTATGCATGATTAAACCTCTCAAAGAATAAGCATAAAATAAAAGCTAAGGTTTGAACTGATGTAATACAAACACCATGTCCAAAAGCACTGGTTGAAGAAATTTCACCTCACAACTTGTAAGTCCACCACAGAGGAAAAAAAAAAAAATGGCAGGAACTCGGAACTTGAACCTGAAGGCAGAAACTGGAACAAAAGCCATGGCTGATTTGACCCCCACACCTAGTTCAGTGTGTTTTCTTACGCAGCTCAGGCCACCTGCCCAGAGGTGGCATCTGCCTGGTACACTCGTTTTTCATCCTCACCAGTTTAGTAGATTAAATGTTTATTTATATCAGTGTGACTTGCTTATTTTTCTATTGCTGTGATAAGACACTATGACCAAGGCAACTTATAAAAGAAAGTTTTAATTCCTGGCTCAGGGTTTCAGTCTATGACTATCATGGTGGAGAGTCTTGTAGATGGGACACAGCCCCGCCACCCGGCTAACTTTACCCCAAATAATTACACGGAAACTGTATTCTTTTAAACACTGCCTGGCCCATTATCTGTAGCCTCTTATTGGTTAATTCTCACATCTTCCTTTAACCCATATTTAGTAATCTGTGTAGCACCATGAGGTGTGGCTTACCAGGAGAGATCTTAACCTGCATCCATCTCGGAGAGGAGAAGCATGGCAACTGCTTATGGTGACTGCCTGAAGCGTCTCCCTTCTCTTTCCCACAATTCTGTTCTGTCTACTCCGCCTACCTAATTTTCTGTCTCTTAAAGGGCCAAGGCAGTTTTCTTTATTAATTAACCAATGAAAGTAACATAGACAGATAACTCTCCTCCATCAGAGTGTGGCAGGCAGGGCACTGGAGCAGTAGCTGAAAGCTTATTTCTTTTTTTTATTGATTTTATTGAGCTATTAATTTTTTTCTGCCACCTTCCCTTTCTCTCCCCTCCCCTCTTCAACCCTCTCCTAAAGTCCCCATGCTCCCATTTTATTCAGCAGATCTTGTCTTTTTCTACTTTCTATGTAGATTATATCCTTGTATATCTCTCTTAGGGTCCTCATTGTTGTCTAGGTTCTCTAAGATTGTGATTTGTAGGCTGGTTTTCTTTGCTTTTTGTTTAAAAAGCACTTAGGAGTGAGTACATGTGATAATTGACTTTCTGGGTCTAGGTTACCTCACTCAATATGATGTTTTCTAGTTCCATCCATTTGCCTGCAACTTCTTGATCTATAAGCACAAGATAAAGAAGTTAACACTGAGAATGGCAAGAGCTTTGGAAACTTCAAAATATACCTTCAGTGATATGCCAACTCCAACAAGGCCATATCTCCCAATTCTTCCCAAACAGTTCTATCAGCTGGGGACTAAATATTCAAATGTACAAACCTATAGAGGACATTCACATTCGTCTACCACAGTGTGAGTGGAAATAATGTCGTGATATTTTTTTCACACTTTGAATTAGGGTGAAAGGCTATCTGTTCTGCTGGTCAAAAGTTCTGGTATGGCTATTGAGTTCTGTTGGCTGGCTCACATGCTGCTTATAAGTTTTATGTGTTTTTATTTTATAAAATTTTAAATATTTCTGAAAATGAATTTATATGTGATCATCAGATTCAGTGTAATGATTTTTAAAATATTATTTATAATTAAAACTACACCACCTTCCCCATTTACAACCTAGAATCAATCTCAAATTAATGGTGCATTTTCGTTTATCTATTTTATAACACACATACACACACACATACACAGATGATTATAAATAAATAAATATATAAATGCAACCTGGTGAGTTCATTTAATGTTGCTTATATGTAAATGTTCTTAGGGATGACCACTTGTTATTAGATAACCAATTAGGGGGCTCAACTCTGGGGAAGACTAATTCTCTTTCTCTCAGTAGTCCTTAATTGCTTGTAGATCGTAATCTAGGGAAAGAAGAGACTTCCTGTGAGATTTCCTCTATCCATGATGAGATACTGATTGGTATTTTCACTGTTCAGGTTTTGCCTGGGCAGTCAGCCATATTATTAAGATTTCATGAGTGTATCTTCTCTGAACTATATAGAAGACACAATCTCACAGCAGGCTTGCAGATACTCAGACTCTTGCAATATTTTTCCTTCTTCCATGAGGCTCTCTGTGTCTTAGGTATAGGGGTAGTGTTAGAGATGTCAGTTGTTCTCTATAATATGACACATTGTGAGCTTGTAAAATGGTGTCTGCTGCTATGGCTGCAAAAAATGTTTCTTTGATGAAGAGTGAAGACCAAATTTACCCATGAGAATAAGGACAATTATCTTAAAGGCAGTTAAGAATTAAACTGTTTGGGCCAGTGGCTGTAGTAGTTCTTCTCTAAGATCCATGCTCTCATTAGCCACAGGTCATTGGCTAGTTTTATGGTAGCAAGTTAAGTAGGTCTGTGTACAATTACACAACTGTTGGTTACATCCAAGATACAAGTGCCACTATTGCACTCATAAGGGTATCTTATCATGCTGTTAGGGTTCATAGACATCACAGTTGATTAGGGCTACTGAATGTTTCCTCTCCATGGCAACCTGCATAGCACCTTCAGTTAATATGAAAGCTAATCTTCAGATAACAACTTCCCCATTAGATCCAGATTGATCCTGAGTCCTGAGTACAAAAAGCATGGTGTCTTCAGCAATGAAACAGGAACATACTTTCAACTTCTGGGAGGTAGCCAAGGGCAGTAACAATAACCTGTATAGTTATGAAAGATTCTTGAACCTTTTTGACCTAAAACTCTGAGAGTTTTCTCATAACTAACACTTGAGTTTTACTTGATATTCTATTTCTACAGCTCTTGGGAAGACCATTTTCACCCCAAGTAGTGTAACTGTGTGTGTGTATATATGTGTGTGTGCCATCAGTAATTTTAATGTAAATTTAGAATAATTAGATTCCCCATGTCCTTTTCAAACCTCCTTATTTTTATATATTTCTCCTCCCCTCCATCCCTCAGTATTATCTTCCCTCCTTCCTTTCTTTTTTTTTTTTTTTTTTTTGGTTTTTCGAGACAGGGTTTCTCTGCGGCTTTGGAGCCTGTCCTGGAACTACCTCTTGTAGACCAGGCTGGTCTCGAACTCACAGAGATCCGCCTGCCTCTGCCTCCCGAGTGCTGGGATTAAAGGCGTGCGCCACCACCGCCCGGCTCTTCCTTTCTAATAAAGATAAAAACCCTCACATGTTTTCTATATCCTTCTTCACTTTGCTTGTATCTCGCCATCCTTTATCAAGAGGTCTTCTCTCTTCCAGTCTAATTTTGTGGCATTTTAATATAACAATTCATATAAGTATATACTTTTTTCTTGTTGAGCTATTTTATAAGTTGGAAATATTTGAATACTTAAGCATTTAGCTTCTAAAACTAAGAAATTTGCCTGTGTGTGTTATTTTACCTTAAGAGAATTAGAATAATTCTATTCCACTATGTAACTATCCAGTTATATTCAAATTTATTGTTTGTATCAAAAAATCAGTGGATTTTTAATTGTTTATTTTCTTTCTCTGTGTGAACAGATGTCTAATGTCTCTTTAGTCTTTGAAACAGCCTCACCTATACCTATAATTTGGGGTTGTCTTTTTATCCCCACTTTCGCCTGTTTGTGCATGAAAAAGATTGTGATTTGACACAGTCTCATTCAGTCCAGGAAGATGGCCAAAGTCTTTTATTGTTTAATCGCATATTGGTTATACAGTGTCTTATTAGTGAATTCTTTAAACCTTATAAAAAAACTCTCAGAGGCTGCTGATGTGGCTCTGTTATTGTTAGAGTGTTTGTCTAGCATATAAAAAGCACACCCACAAACATGTAATATGGTAGAGCAGTCCTAAAATCAAGACATTAGGATAGAGGGAATACTTGAACTTCAAGGTTGTCTTTTGCTACATGGAGTGTTTGAGGTTAATCTGACCACGATGAGAACCTGGAACTTCCTGAACCATCATCTCCAACAACAACAGCAGCAGCAGCAAGAACAACATCAAAATAGTAAGCATTCACAAAAAATAGCAAACCAGTGGTGTACATGCTTACTTTATATCTGCCTATTCCTATCACAATCTTTGATAGTTGGATGAAGTAAACCACTGGTAGTTGGTTGATAAACTTTGTATTAGCTCATGACCCATATGGAGTTGTTTTTCTTTGTCTCTGAGTTGGTAGATGCAGTACAATTAGATGTCCATGCTTGGGCTCTTGGTTATATTTTTCCAACATGTTTTTAGTCACATTCCTCAGCATTCTCCTCACATAAACAAAAGTAAAGCTAATATAACATTTAATTCAAGGGCAAATCTGTGGACTGCAGGAAGACAGAACTTTTTATGAGCTTAAATAGAGAAATAAAAGATATAGCATGATCATTTACTCTTGCAGTGTTCAAATGGCATTTGTGCCAATTATTCCCATCAGGGAAAAAAAATAGGACATTTAGAATTACTGGCAAAGACATTGCTAAATACTAAGTAGTCACAACTTTCGGGAATCTCATCTTAATTTTTAACCCATTAACATGTACATGAATAAATTACATTGACATTAAGACTTTGGAATTAAAGTGAATAAAAAAGAAACAAACAAGTCACTCTCCAACGGTCTATGCTGACATGCAATTCCAGCCAAAGAATTAGAACACATGATCTGATGGTGAGAGTAAAAACACAGAAAAATTACAGAATGCGTGCATTTGTAACTCTCTAAAGCAATTACAGATGTGTATAACACTATTGGAGCAAAGATTGCTTTCAAGATTATGGAAATAAATTTAAAGCACATAAACACTGTCTGTATCACATTATGTGGTATTTGAAAATAGCCATGTTTCTCAAACTTCTGTTTATCTGTTTACTTCCCAAGAATTTCTCACTTTTCAACAGATTGGTATTTAAAGTAAAGCTTTACTTAAAAAAAAAAAACTGCTTTGGATTTAAATCTCTCATTCCCAATCCATGTACATCCTAAACAGGAGTGCATGCATCTAGAAAAAGGTGGGGCAAGTAATTTACAGGTGATAACATTCAGCCAGGCTTAAGATGTACAAAAATATTAAAGCATCCATTACCTCCCACATAATTCCTCACCATCCCTTAAATATCCCAGGGGACTTCATTTTGCCAGCAATACTAGTGATCCCAGGGGTTGGCTATACCACATGCTGGTGTCGTTAGAAGTGACATAAAAGCCTTGTTCCTTCCATGATTATCTCAACCCTCACAGCCCTAACAGTGTCCCTGGGCCATAATTACACAGTCTCTTTTTTCTTTCCATGTGAGGCACCTCTGTAAAATAGCTATTATGTTTCTGTTCCTCCATAGTTTACTTTAAATACTGTCTGGAATGTAAGAACAAATTATTAGCACAAATTAACCTGACTTTCTCTTATCAGTTTGACACACTCATGGCTGTGTGTTTTACTGTGTTGTGCTAATTGCTTATTGCAGTTTATTCAATATACGTCCCTTACATGGACCTTGAACTTTGTATCTTCATCCCTCTAGAGTTGTAGAAAGAGGAGAATATTTAGCCTACTTGTCTAAGGCTGACAGCAGTTAATAGGGCTTTTAAATTTTACTTTTATCTTATTGTCTGAACCACACTGACATTACCTAGTTTATTCTTTAGTGTTCATTATAAAAGCCATATACTTTTTAAAAAATCTTTTCGGAGTATGAAGTTTCTTCTCTTTTACAAAGCAGTCTATATTTCAGCATCTGACTCTCACCCCTGATTTTATCTTAAAGAGTTTTTTTAATGAAAATAATTGTCTCCCTCCAGAACTAGTTTTCATCAGCGACTGGAGCCTCGGAAAACATTTGTACACGGGACTTGGCTTGAGTTCCTTTTGTTTCCCAGCCCAAGGTTATCTTACAAGGTTCATGTCCACTGTGTAAGGCTGTGGTTTCCAAAGAGAGAGTATCTAAAGAAAGAAGAAGACTTATAAAGTAGTATACAAATTAGAGCACAATTAGCTCTCAAATTATCTCTCCCTATTAAAATATACTAAATAAAGCAATGAACATTTGAGGAAAGAGATATGTTACATGGTGTATGTTTGAAATGAATGTTTAGTTTATCTCTCAGTGAAATATCATCAATGAAACTGGACATTACTTCCCCCAAGACTGGTATTCACATTGTTCTTTTTTTTTTAAGTCCTTTGAATAGAACTGTCACTCTCTTGGTTTCCCATGAGAAAATTTACAGTGAACACTTATTTAGAGACAACATTTTTCTTTATAACTAAGCATGCAATTTTGCATGGTTAATGGAGAATGTTCAGTCTGTTTTTACAGTTTTACATATTACATCATAAATGAAAACCTTTTAATTTAATGGCCAACAATAAAAACCACTAAAATGCAAATACTTTTCTTAGTATTTTTTCCTTATTAAAATTCAGAATTGCAAAACTCTTTTAGATAAATTGCCTTGTAAAGCCTTGATTAAATTATGTAGGCACAGCTGTATATAGAAACTCAAGTCTAGTAAATATTTGCAATCCATTATTTTTTTGCTTTGGTGATTAACAGTCCATAAAGAGATGGTAAACAAAGCTTTAGGTTTATCTTTCCAGGCTATATAGGAGAGGAGGATACACTCAAGCAGACTGCTATGGGTGGAAGTCAATGGAGCAGCCTCAATTTCTAAACTATGATAGTGAATTTTTTAAAACCCTGAGGAATTGCAGGCCCATTTACTCCATCTGTGGTACACAGTGAGGGAAACAGGAGCCAGGGTGTACATACAAGACTGCAGTTACTGCATGTAATGATTCTTCCGGGCATGGAGCGCCAACACACAACATTAGCACAGATGCCCTGAAGCTTTTGCGTCTTACACAAAGTCACAGGCACAGGCCAACCAAACTGTGTATGGAACCAATCTATTCTTATTTTTAATTGTCCAATAAGCATTTTATGACCCTTTATCAAAATAAATTTAAAGAAAGTGATATATATTTTTTTAAATCTTGATTTATTTATTTGCTACAACTAGGAGATTGGTGAGGGGTTCTCTGAAGGTGTCATACAGAGAAGAGGACTGAGATGGTAAGAGAATGAAAATGGTTCAGATTGACTTCATTAATATGGATCAAGATTTCTTAAGAGTCTAGAATCACGCCATTTATACCTAGTATATTTAATCCCAGTATAATTTGGAAAAAGGTTTTTTGGTGTAATACACTTCTTAGTGCACAAGAAAGTGTAACTAAATAAAACTTGACTGAGGGTACATATCATTTCTTCCAAGAAGTTGGATTCAAGAGATAGGTTACCTATGTTAGTTTAGGGGATTAAGAATCTGTCACATAGATAGCAGTAGTGTACTGGTGTCTTGGGCTATTAGCCGACTCTGGTGCTGGTTTGTGGGAGCTTAGGAAGCCCCTGGCTGTAAGGATCAAGTAGATTGCTAGCCACTTCTGCCCTGATTATAGGATGGCCTGGTCCAACAGATAATGCAGATAGCCAGGCTATTGATCACTTGCAATTCTCAGCTTTCCAGGAGAACAGGTTTTACATTTTTCCCACTGGAAAGACAATCCTGGATGTTTAACATTTCTGGTTTCTCTGGAGAGCTGTAGGTGAAAGGACCTTCCTGTTATGCTCTCAACAACTTGGTTCCACTATTTTCAGATGTAACTTCACATGACAAAAGCCTTGTACAAATTGTAGTGACATTGTATAGGTGTAGTAAGTGAAATCTGTAGACTTTATCATGGTAATGCCCAATATTTACAACCAGGAAACAACAGAGGGGGTGGAAATTGACAGCTACAGTTACAGGTGACTTTGTCCTTGTTATTTCTTTGATGGTTTGATTTGTTTGTATAGTTCGGTGGCTATGTGACTGTCATACAACTGAAGCCCATATCTAGGGTCCAGATGGTGCTCCGGATTGGCTTGTTCATCCTTCACAGGGCGTTTTCTATATTAAGCAAACAACTCAGAGTCCCTTTACTAACACAACATTGTTACAGTTGTTATTAAAGCTGAACTAGAATAATTTTGAAAGTTTTAGTGTTGAGGCACATTTGGAGTTTTATCTACATATGATTAATTCTGCTTAACTGTTCACTTAATTGAAAGAAGCCTGTAAAAAATAAAAGACAATAGATAAATGACCAAACGGAATGCATGTTCATAATTCTTGTGTTGACACCGTTTAACAAATTTGTTCTTTTCTATCTGCTACCCCTTCTGTGTTATCAACCTGCATGTACTTGTATCTCCTCATGACTTTGTCTATAACCATTTAAAGTTTAGTTCTATAAATAGTCTCAGAAGCTAATGCAGCTAATTCCTTCTATTTATCCATGTATTTATGAAATCTTTTATGCTCCATGAAACTGATAAGGTTGAGTAGTATGTTAAATATGTATAATAGACTTTTTTCCTTCATTGAAGAAAATGCATCAAATGACAATAAGGATAGGAAATTCAGATGGATTTTAGCATTTATTTTCAGATTGGGACATAAGACATGAATACTGTTTGAATGTATTTGGAGACCAACTTTAAGATTTTGTTGTTTTTGTTAATATTTATAAAATCAGTTTTTATTGTTTCTGTATATTAATAAATAATTAATTGGTCAAAGGCAACAAAAAATGCTGCCAAGTAACCAAGATAAGACACCACATAAAAATATTCTTTTAACATTCCTTTATTATAACCTGGGAACATACAGTGACGTGATTTAGGTTAAGTACTATTAAATTTTATATGGGGAAGGAATGTCATCAGAATGGGATATCCTCTCCTTATAATCCCAATCACATCAAAGAGTTAAACACTAAGAGGGGCCACAAATATATTAAAACAAATCATGCCAATTTTTGTGAAACAGACTTATCTAAACAGGACACAAAAAGAATTAACCAAGGAAAAGAAATCACCAATATCACTATGTAAGTTTTTCGAGTATTTACAAAGATAAATGTTATAAACAATATTGAAAGAAATATAGCAAAAAAGGGGAATTTAGGTCCAACACACATTACAGAAAAGTGATTAACATTTTAAAAAATTAAAGAACTTTACAAATGAGAACTTTTTGCTAGTAATAATAAATGAAAAAAAAATTGGTGAAAATGTTTGCATTTATCAACTACCAGCAACATTGGAAATCATGTAATAATAGTATATGAACATGTTGCCGTGGCATGTGACACTTAAAAATCATGATTTGCTTCTTGTAGCTAGAGTATAACTTGAATGAGGAGAAGAAAACAAGAAGTCTAAATAAATGAGAGTAGGGTTTGGGGTGGAGATGGGTTATTGGTGAGACTGAAGTTTGCTATGCAACCACTTTATAAGCATGGATCCTCTGTGTTGCTGGAACATGGTACCAGTTCTCAGAAAGTGACGTAATGTGGCTGATCCTCTTGTAGTAGTGCAAAGCCTGAAATCAGTGCAGATTTTCTATCCATTATGTAAAAAGCCAGGTGTATGGCAAGAATTGCAGAGATAATGCCAGTTTGGGTCCCTGAGTAACTTAGTGAATCAGAACTAGTCTTTTCTGGAGTATTATGTGGATAAGAAATATGCTTTTATATGTAAGCTTGACTGTCTGGACCATCTTTGATAGTAGCCTCTTAACCTAATTTATACACAGGCTAATTATATCTTTATTAATAGCTACCTTCATGTAGAAGGATAATCTATTAGGCTAATTTCAATTTAAGTAAGTTACTTTACTGCCCTTATGCCAGCTTCAGTAATTTTTATTAAACAAAGAGCAAGTGTGAGAATGACAAAATGTGTGGTGAACATTTAAGAATCTGGAGGAAAAATAAGCTGAATTTCTATGGTACATATCATTATCATGGTTATCCTGTTATCTTTATACATTCTACTCTTGAAATAGTAATTGAGGTTAGAAACTCAAAATAATTAAAAACACATCAATATATGGACAAATTAATCCACATATCACCCAAATGTTCAAGAGCTCAACAAGCTGTGTAAGATGAAGGCAAAGTTGGAATCAAGTACTGAATTTACTTTCCAAAGTTAGAATCAAGAGCTGAATTTACCTTCCAATTTTGTTGGGGCTAAGGCAGGAAAACCAAAATATTTCATATTCCATTTATTCTATGAAATTAAGATTTAGAGAAAAGTTCATGGTGGTTTTTACTTACAAATAAGAATACGCATGACTTGAAGATTGTCCATAAGATATAAAGAATCAATTCAAAGAGTTGGTTTTGTGTTGAAACTTACCAGGTTAGGATAGACCTAGGAAAATGTGAGAGAACTCACAGGTCTATAATAGCATTTTATCTAGAAAAATCACACAATAGCATCCATCTTTTTACTGTGCTAGAGTAGCTTTCATGCTATCACAATTGGATTTGTCATAATCAAGTCAAGTGCACAAGTATTAGGTGAAAGGAGTCAAGTGTTCCATTCTTGAGGAAGGGAGACGACTTCAGGAATCAGAAAAGCAAATGGTCTCAACAGGATGGCTTTGAGAGGTTTCCCCTGATGATGCCACTTTCACTATGAAAGCCTGTCATGTTATCCAACATGCAAAATTACTCAACATTATTTATTTTTAAATTTTTAGTTTGAGAAACATCATTTCAATATAACAGTTTATTTTTCTTCAGAGACACTTACTAGTAGTTTTTTTTTTTCAACCCCCTTCTATATACTTTAAAGAGGAATAGAGGCAAAAACTATTAAAGTTTCTGCAAAATGATAAAATAATCCGAATGGATGATCATAGATAATGATATGAACCAATTTAGTGAGAAGATGAATTAGTTTGAAATACTGTAATATAAAGCATCCAAATATAAAAAAGCCTATGGAAATCTAGCAAGGACTCAGTTTATACTGACCATTGTAATCCCTCTAAAGTTGCAAAGGTCTATTTTAACTAACTGCATATACTAGAGTAACTTGGTGATTCTGAACCAAATGTGGCATTTGCATTTCACCTTGTGGGTAAGGAGCAACACAAAGGTTGGCCTCCACACTGCCATCCTATATGAACCTGGGGATGCACAAGTATTTGTTATCATAGACTTTAAATTTATTACCGTTCTCTAGGAAGTGATAAAGCACTGAAATTACTAGACTTAGAAAGTTTTATTTCTCCCTTTACCTTCATTTCAAGGTGTCCTATTGATGGAAAGATTAAAATAAAGTTGGGTATTTAGAGAACGATATAAGAATGAATAACAACCATGTAAAGACTATGGAGGATAAAATTGTGACAATTTTGTCAAGTATCTGGATGACTTCCAAAGAAAACTAAATTTATTTGCCTGTTGTGTGAGTAATCTTAACTGTGGATGAAAACACCAAAATAAAAGCAATTATTAACTGTTAGGTCTATTAGTTCAGGCTTATTATTAACTGAACCTTACAACTTAAATTAACATGTAATTTTTGTCTACATTTAGTCATGTAGCTTGGTACCTTTTCTCAGCCATTCTCATCTTCTTCCTCTGCATCTTGCTTGGGACTGACTCTCGGCCTTTCCTCTTCCAAGAATTCTCTTACTCTGGTCACCCCACCTCTACTCCCTACCTGGCTACTGGCCAATCAGCATTTTATTAAACTAATATGAGTGATAAATCTTTACAGTGTACAAGAACATTATCTCACAGCAGTAGTTATTTGAAAGAAATGAAGAAATAGACAAAAATGTGTTAGAGGGTTAAATATTCACAAATCAATCAATAATAATAATAATATATGTTCATTTATTTATGACTATGATTTTAGAGGGAAATCTCTCATTATTTCAATATGATTCTACAACTGCAATCCTTTACATTGATGAAATTTTTTAAAATTTTTTATATGAAATCTATAGCAAAAGTAAAGATATTTAAATATAAATATTTTATGTGCAAAATATTTTAAATGAAATTTTTACAATTAAGGACCATTACTAACAAGAAATGATTCTCTTAGCTTATATTAGTAATTTTAAAAAATATTTTCAGCGTTGAATTCAAAAAGAGTGAACACACATTTACAGGGCAGGTTTGATTGACATCTTCTTAAAGAAATGTTTTCACATGGAACTGTATTACTTATCTTTTTATTGCTGTGATAAGACACTGTGACCGAGGCAACTTATAGAAGAAATAATATACTTGGAACTCACAGTTTCAGAAGGTTAAAGCCCTTGACCATCATTGCTAAGAGCATGACGGGAGGCAGGGAAGCAAAGTACTGGAACGGTAGCTGAGATTTGTTTATTATTATTATTACTTTAAAAACAAGAGCTAGTTCCAGGACAGGCTCTAGAAACTATAGGGAAACTCTGTCTCGAAAAACCAAAAAAAAAAAAAAAAAAATACCAATTAAAATTCCCAAACCCTCCTCTCTTCCCATTCCCTCCACACACCCTCCCAACCCACCCCCTCTAATCCTAAGAGAGGGTAATGCACTTTGCCTTGTTGAAAGTTGAAGGTCCTCTCTACTACATCTAGGCTAAGCAAGGCATACATCCAAAGAGAATAGAATCCCAAAACTCCAGTATATGCAGTACAGACAAATCCCAGTGCCGCTGTCAGTAGAGCCTCAGTCTGCCCCAACTGTCAGCCACATTCAGAGGGACTAGTTTGATCCTATGCTTGTTCATTCCCAGTCCAGTTGGAGTTGGTGAACTCCCATTAGCTCAGGCAAACTGTCTCGGTGGATGAACCCCTCATGGTCTTAACCTCTTTGCTCATATTCTCACTCCTTCCACTCCTCAACTGGACCTTGGGAGACCAATCCTGTGCTCTGATATGTGTCTCTGCCTCTGTTTCTATCTGTTATTGTAAATGGCCAAAAGATACTTAAGAGTGTGTTCAACTTCCTTAGCTATCAGGGAAATGTAAATCAAAACAACACTGAGATACCATCTTATACCTGTCAGAATGACTAAAGTCAAAAACACTAATGATAGCTTATGCTGGAGAGGATGTGAAGTAAGGGAAACACTTTTCCATTGCTGGTGGGAATGCAAATTTGTTCAACCACTTTGGCAATCAGTATGACAGTTTCTGAGAAAATTGCGAATCAACCTACCTCAGGATCCAGCAATACCACTCTTGGGAATATACCCTAAAGATGCTCAATAATACTACAAAAGCATTTGTTCAACTATGTTCATAGCAGCATTATTTGTAATAGCCAGAACCTGGAAACAACCTAGATGCTCCTCAACTGAAGAATGGATAAAGAAAATGTGGCACATCTACACATTAGAGTACAATTCAGCAGTTAAAAAACAATGACATCTTGAATTTTGCATGCAAATGGATGGAATTAGAAAAAAACTATCCTGAGTGAGGTAGCCCAGAACCAAAAATATGAATATAGTATATACTCACTCATTAGTGGATTCTAGCCATAAACAAAGGACATGGAGCCTATAGTTCATGATCCTAGAGAAGCTAAGTAATAAGGTGAACCCAAATAAAAACATATATAGACCCACCTGGAAATTGGAAACAGACAAGATCGCCTAACAAAATTGGGATCATGGGGGCGGAGGGTAGAAGGATGGGGAAAGGGGAGGGTTGAGGAGAACTTGAGGGAATGGGATAGTTGAGATAGAGGAAGGACAGATATGAGAGCAAGGAAAAAAGATATCTTGATTGGGGAAGCCTTTATGGATGGGGTTATCAAGAAACCTGGCTCTAGAAAAATTTCCAGGAATCCACAAGGATGACCTCAGCTAAAACCCTAAGCAATAAAGGAGAGGGTGCCCGAACTGGTCTTGCCCTGTAGTCAGTCTGATGGTTATCTTAAATATCATCATAGAACTTTCATCCAACAACAGATAAGCTTTCACATCTTAAGACAGAACCATGGGACATAGAGAGAGAGCTAACTGGAAATGCTATAGATTTTTGAAACCTTGAATCCAGCCCCTCATTGACATGCCTCCCCCAAGGCCATAATTTCTGAATCTTCCCAAAAGAGTTTCAGTAACTGGGGACAAAGTATTCAAATATATGAGTGTCATTGTAACTGAAACCACCACAGGTACTTGCCCATGCTAGAGAACAATAATGGTTAACTTTCCCTACCAAGCCCCAGGCTCTGGTCCTGAGCACTAAACAGAAATGGCTTATTTCATGTTCCCTGGAAATCCTAACTAACAGATGGTTATTACTGTAATGAATAGTACCAGAGGTTCGTGGGTACTGGGTTTCAAATATCCAACTTGCTATACTGAACTTTCTCTCAATAGAATAACTAGAGCCAAATTTGTTGTAAACTACCATCAAATTAGAATGTCATTTGAGTATCAGTTTCAGAATTTCCATCATGAACAGTGGTCTGAATTGGTATCACCTATAATTTTTTAAACTTCTTCCCTAGCCAATGAAAGGCATGTATAGTATCACAAGCATTGATCTACAAAATGTGAGCAGTATATTAATTCTGAGTAGCAACTTATCTCCCACTTAAGGGACAAAGGTGTATTGAAATTTAGTGTTCAGTTAAAGAAATCCATTCATTATTTGACTTATCAAGGCATATATAACCATATCAAGTTTGAATACAACTATACTTGTCTATGTCTTTATTATCTTTTCGATTATAGGTAGTCAATCCTAACTAGTGTTTTTGAATAATAAAGCATTCAATTACTTTTAATAAGAGCAAAGATATTGGCTTGAAGAAGAATAATTTAGTGTTTCATTCGAAACAAGGATTTAGGATTATTTGACAGTAAGGGACTAGACAGGAAGCACAAAGCACTTAATTTTTCGGAGGCTAACTGCCCGATTCTAATTAGGCCATGGACACATGAGCCTCCACTTATTTTCATGCCTCCTTAATGCCCAGGAGATAAGAGAAGACAGATCATGCCACCCAAGTAAACCATCTGGGAAGCAGGAGACCACAACTTAATTAGTCCTGAAAATTTTTGCCAAGAGTGACAGTTCCCATTTATATAGTACTTCTTAGAATTTCAAAGCATTGGTAAACTTTAGCCTTTATTTTTTTAATTTACCCTTCTTTTAAGTATGAGATTGCACCATTATGATATTTACAAAAGAATTGTATTTTAATAAAAGTTACCCATAGTAACACACTTTTATTAAAGCATTACCTTACAAAAATCATTTTGTCACTAATATGTCATTAATATGCCTTGGATTTTGACTATTAAAAGTAAATTTTATTTTGAACAAATCACAAAGGTTTTATTTATATAAACATCCCACAGCATAATCTAATAACAAATATTAAATTTTAAGCATAAAACAATGTTTGGATTGATTTTGTAGCTAAAGTATAGTTCCTTTTTTGTTTTATGATAATTTGTAGCTTAAGTATAGTTCCTTTTGTGTTTTATATTAATCCAACATATTCAGCTGAGTTTTATACCTTGAACATATCCTTGATAGGGCATTATTGCTCAGGTATGGAAAAAGAACCAAAATTATAATGATTTGGTTACAGGTAAGAACTCTTTTCTAATCTAAAAGGCAGATAAAATTTCTAAGGGATGAGATTTAATTTATATTGCCATTATTATAGTTTAAACATCTGTAAGAACAACAATAAAAACGATGTTGCCACAAAATGGCTAAAACTTAAGTAAAAGCTATATGACTTAAACCCATAACATTCATGCTTCTATAGCACCCTGAATTAATGGAAGGAATTTGGTATGAGTGTAATCAAATGGATTTTATGAAATCGCCAAGGAACTGATAAAACAGTTTTTAAGGCTATATTTGCAAATACCACCTTGCATTATATACCTGCAGATATTTGAACTTGGAAAGGATCATCAAAAATGTGTACTTTCCATAACTTAGTCAGGATATAAGAATGAGAAAGAAAGTAGTCATTCATGAGGATCAAGTAAGCACATTCAGAAAGCTATAGCTTGGAATAACTAGTCTAAAATAAATAACAATTAAATAAAAATCTTCTATTTGGATATTCTTTTGTAAAACTCTTTGTTGTGCCATCTTCCTCTAGCCAGATAACAAATGTTACTGTCGAGACAGAAATGACCAATTATCTAGAAAGAAATCCCAAAACATGAATAGTCCAGTCTGCCATTGTTACCTTCTACATTTAATGAATCAAATAATTCATTAGTCATCCCAACTATTTTAAACCTAGTTTAAAATATGTTATACATGTACTTTTACATAAAAGGCTATAATTTATTTATTTGTGTGTTTTCATGTTTTGGGAAATCACAGGGTTATATGTTTTATGCAGGCAAAGAAATATATGAAAAATAAAAACAAATAAACTGTATCATTATATAGCTTGTATAGTAAATAATTACACATTAGTAACATTGAACAAAGATTTTAGGTTTATATAATACAGTTTCTCATAAAATAAGCTATTTATACAAATTGATAAAATCTGAGTTGATTCAATATTATAAAATTGCTTTTTTGTTCATATTTAAAATTTCCTCTATGAGATCATATGAATATCAAGAGAAAATAGCAGCATAATGGAATATTAAGATAAGACTTTTTCTATTTTTAATATTTTAAAGTACCATTAAATGGAACTGAAGTGAAAATATTGAAATGTCTAAATAAAAAGTGACTTCATTTCTAAATAGAGAGCTCCAGAAACTGAGTAAAAGAGAACTCTGGACCAGTCCAATAAATGACACAAAGAAGAAATTTATGAAAAGCAGCTGTGACTTCTACCGATCAGGTACTACTTGAGATTACCCTTTGATAGACTTTTATTTTTTATATTTGAATCTTTCTCCCTTTTCCAGATTATAATGTAATTACAATATTTCTTTACCCCCCTTTTCTCCCTTCTTAATCTTACTTTGGTCATTTCATCCCTTCATACACAAATCATAGAGTTTGCTCCAGGAAGACGTCTTCAGGAATGGGCCCAGTGGAAGCTGGGATGGGTTTCCATTATTCAGTATTTCCTTATAGAGAGTAGAGAGAGTTCAAGGAAACCAGAATGACACATACAGCTCTCAACAGATGCAGTCTTAATGACCACATCACATAGAGTTCACAATTGCTTCCCCAGGTGGGCCCTGGTAAATTATGTGCCCACAGGTATCACTTGGTAGTGTTCAGCAGGACCATTTGGGCTTTTTATTAAATGGAAAGTATCATGAGACAAAGGTTTAACCTGATGTGTGAATATAAAATTAATAGATTTCCAGTATATTTTGGTTCCTAAAATTCATGATAACCTATTTAAAATCCAAGAAATATGAAAATGTAGTCATACTCAGTGAAGCAACAGAAACATTCAGAAGAACAGATGTGCTTCTCAACAGACACCAGAACAGAATTATTTTTGCGCATTAAAATCTTTATATCTTATGATTTGTCCTTTCTGGAAAGAAAAACGGGTAGGTTGTTCATAACACAGAAAAAAAGACAAAATTGACGTTGATTAGATTCATCTTCTTTTCCTTATGGATATTATATTTTCTGCTTTAGAAGGAAGGACACCTGTGGTATGGAAGAAATACTGCCTGCCCCTGCTCCCTTTGCTTCTCTATGTGGAAGACCATGCTCTTGTTGGATGTGATTCTATCTACCGCCAGCTCATGGGTCCTCCTTTCCTCACAAGCTGTCTCTCTGACTCAGGCCTGTGGATCACTCTGGTACATAAATGACTGATTTTATAGAATTATTTCATAAGCTGGATACAGTTAAGGAATTGTAACTGATAATGATCACCTTAATTACCCATCTCTTATTAACATATATGTTCATAACATATGTGGAGGTTTAACATATATATGCACGTATGGGAAAGAGAGAGAGGGATGGAGAGAGGGAGGGAGGGAAAAAGAATTTAAGGAGACTATACCTATGAAATATAAGCATGAACTATCCTATCGGAATTCCAATGCAAAAGCCCTTAGAATGTAGTGGTATAATTTTGCAATCTCAGGACTCAGGAGACTGAAGCAAGAGGATTTTGAAATACAAGTCGGGACACAAATGTACTATGGGACATTGTCTCAGACACTAAGAGATGTCATGTATCTCAGTTGTGGTTCCTTTACCTACTTGGGTGAAAGATACTTGGTCTAATCTTTTATATAGGAGAAAAACCTGAAAGTTTAAAATAAGAAAGAAAAATGCTTCTTTTGACAACACTATTCCTCTAAGAAGATTTAAACATATGATTAAACTGGATCTAGAAGATCCAACTGAAGACTGAGAAGATTGTAGTGTGTTTCCTGCTTACTCTCTTCTCTAGCATGTAACTTCACTATTTGCTATTTCCTGGAAACCATCTGCATCCCTGATTGTTTAAATTTGTTATCTAAAGTTCTGTTTGCCATCCTGTTCTTCCTTTATGGGTGAGTGCACATTTTGTAAGTTGAATGGATTTAAAAAGTTCTCCTGTTATCATCCAGACATTTTTCCCATTAAGATACTTAGTACACCCACAAACACTTGTTTAATTATTTTTACGTTATGCATGTCCTTTTATAAAAAAGGTTTTAATGATTCTTTGTGGATGTCGTAACTTGCATCCTGATTCTACTCATTCCCCTGTCCCCTCACGTCTGCCCTTTGTCCTTGCAACCTACCCCACAAAACAAAATTTAAACATAAAAGCAAGGGGGGAGCAGTGAAAAATGTAGAGCTCAAAAAATAAAAATAAGTAAAAGCAAAAACAACAAGACAACAAGATAGAACAAAACAAACAAACAAACAAACAAACAAAAAGATCTTGTCACGGAGGTTGTAGTGTGGCCCGTTGAGTCACACAGTACACCCTTTAATCTATACATCTTACTTGTTCGTGTTCATTCCAATAGTCATTGCTCTGCTTTGAGGCCTCAGGCTCCATTACACCATCAATACTGGACCCTCACTGTGACTCTTCTTGGAGATTCTATTGTTGCCTTGTGTTATGGTGTCCCTGTAGCTTTGAATCTGCAGCTCCTGCTCCTTCCTAATCTCCAGCAGTTCACAGATGAGGTGGGTGCTGTAGTGGGTTACGTCATGGTCCTGGTGCTGGACCTGGGTGATAGCTGAGTGGATCAGTGTGCCAACTTTCCCTCCCAGTCCCCACCCAGGCAAGGTCTCCAGAACCACTCCGGCTAGTTCATCCAGTGTAGCAGACAAGATGTCATGCAACTTATTCTTCTCTAATACCCTTGGCTCTAGCTCACCACACATACACCACCAAGGCCAGTTATCCTGTTTTGTTCAGTTTAGGTTTAGGGCCTGCTCTTAGGATTAGGTGAAGGGTAAAATCAACTCTTCTGTTCTCATGGCTCCAAGGGCAGCTCTCTCACCTGTCACAGGTGGCAAGGAGTGGGGTGGGGGTCATATTTCCCTTACCCATGTCATCCTATGGCATACAAGGAAGAGGGAAGGGGCAACTCTCCTGCTCTCATGCCCACAGGCCAGGCTCACCTGCGCCCCTGCGAACAGGATAAGCTCTAATGTGCTGCCCAGGTGAGGTGCCACATTCAGTCTCCTGTGTGCTGCAGCTGGTGAGTGGCAGGGCCAGTTCTCGTATTCCAGTGGCCCCAGGGCCAGCTCTCTCACTTGCTACAGGTGGCAAGGGTGAGAAGAGGGAGAACTTTTTTCCTCACCCATGCCACCGCAAGGCAGACGAGGTGGGGTGGGGTTAGTCCTCCTGTTCTATACCAGCTGCCCACTCACTTGTGCCGCTGGCAACAGGGTCAGCTCTACTATGCTGTCCAGGCAATGTGCCCCACTCTCCCGAGTGCTGTAGCCAGTGACGGGCAGGATCAGCTAATACGGACTCAGGTGGCACCCCAGACCTTGCTCAGTGGTAACAGGAGCCTTTGATGGTATCAGGGTCCACAGACATAGACACAGACTCTGGCTATGGTAGGGCCACAAACACAGATATGGCCTATGGCCACAGTTAAGGACATGGCGACACCAAAACATCAGATGTTAGCATGGGCTACTCAGGTCTATACGGCTTCGGTGGCAGCTTGACCCACTAAGACCAACATGGACTCAGGTGTCAGCCTGGACTTTGGGTCTCTGCATAGCCGTAGGAGGGAAAAGGAGCCATGGACATCAACAAAGAGCCTAGCCACAGAAGCAACTTGGTACTAAATATGACTCCAGGCAGCAGTCTGGGCTTGGTGCCATCATGGTCCTGGGAGGCAGCGCAGAAATCCTGGCTATGCATGGTCCCTGTGGGGCACATCCCTTGGACATTGGCTTGGTCACAGGTAGTGGCCCAGACTCTGTATATCAACAGGGTCCTCGGTGTTAACAGGAGCCACAGACATCAACCCAGACCCCACAGCTGCATCAGGGTCATTGACTTAGTCAGTGATCCTCCGCAGCAGCTCAGGCCCAGACATTGCCATGGCCTTGGGTGGCAAATAAGGCATCTACCCTACCCAGCTCCTCATTGCCGCTCTCTCCAGAGCATGAATCATTCCCCTCTCTCTCCCATTTCACCACCCTGTACGCGCTCACCTTAATGATTCCCGACAGTGGGTGGGTTCATGGGTGAAATTCATCCCATCCCAGGTCTAGAGACCCTGGAAGATATGCATGTCCTTTAATATTATATGTTCTGTTGTATTTGTTCTGTTACACATAATGCAGTTTTCAAACTTCTGCCTGTTGCTGTATAGAGCATTTTCTCATTGAGATTACTGTTATTTCTATGAGTTTCTAAAAAATGATTTGTCCCTTCAAATGACCTTATTTTGGAGCCAAGGGTTCAGTGCTATATTCTGTTTGAGATTTCTGAAATGTGTCTCTTACTCTGAGACTGGATAGTAGAGAAAGTGATTCATCCTTTATCTACTTGTATCACTTATATTGGGATCATTCTATTTAATTATATTTTAAAGTTTTTTAACATTTCTTTTTACTTTGTATGTTTTTTGGTGATTCATTGGGAATTTCTTACTATGCACCCCAATCCCACTCATTTCCCTGTTCCTCGAAAGGAAAATTAAAAAAAAATGATTTGTCCATCTTTCCCACCTCTCTATGACGTACACATTAGCTCTAGTAGCCTTGGGAGCCGTGGTGTGTCATGCAGTATACCTTTTTGCCCAAATAGCTTTACTTGCAAACTGTCATTGCAATGAGTTGTTGGTCGGGTTCAAGACCTCTGGCTTCTGGTACAGCATCAGTATTGTTCTCTCACCAAAACTTCTCTTGGATATCTTGCTGTTGCTCTCATCATAGAGATTTCGTGGCTATGGTACAGGACTAGTCTCTTAATCTACTCCAGCAGGTCGTAGATGGGATAGATGTTATGGTGGGCCAACTCAAAGCCCTGGATATGGGCCTGGGTGCTAGATGAGTTGGCCAGTCTGAGCATCCACTAGGACCACCACCCTCAAGCAAGAGTCAGGGCCAGCTCTCCTGTATAGATGGAGAAGGGTAGGGACAGCCCTTCCATGTGTATGACCTGATTTCCCATTGCATTGGCTAGCAAGTGTGGGAGTAGTTCTCCAAAGGCCTTCAAAGGTCAAGGACAGCTCTCCCACATCTATGAATTTTGTGCCTGTTCTCCTTGTAAGTGGGGCAGTTCTCATGCTGAGGCAGACTATGAGCGGCAGGATCAGTTCTCTGGTGCCCAGGCTATGATGCCAGCTATCTCATTGACCTGGTGGTAACATGATCCACGGAAATCCACACAGAGCACAGCTGTGGTCAGATCAGGGACACAGACATGGCCCTATCCCGTAGCTCAGGCCCAGATCTCTCCATGGCCCCCGGGGTGGCAGTGTAGGCCACTCATACTGGTATGGCCCCAGTGGCAGTGTGGCCCTCAGACACAAACATGGCCTCCAGTGACAGTTCCAACACTGAGCATCCACATGGCTTTTGTGTTAACATAAACCATAGTCAACATCACCTACCTTGACTCATTATGGTAGGACCAGAGATCCAGACATGGCACTTGTCCACAGCTCTGACTTGGTAGTCACCATGATATCTGATGGTAGTGTGGCCACTTAGATTAGTATGGCCCTGGTAACAACACGACCCTTGGACATCAACATAACCTAAGTTGGCAACCCAGACTAGGGTCATCTGTATCATCTTCTCTAATAACATGGGAAAAGAAATTAACACAGACACCAGCTGTAGTAAGGCCATGGAGCCAGACACATGACATAAATATCACATGGCCGAGGGTGGCAGCACAAGCCAACCATATCAGCCTGTTCCTCACAACCATCTCTACTTCACTGTGGGACAATATTATACAAGCCACTTATTTTTGCATTGTATTGGCAGCCAGGCGCTCAAGCCAAAGTAGCAACTGAGGTGCTAAAAACACTTACAGACTGGCTGTCTCCTGGGGTCAGGATATGCTGATGTTGTTCTGTCCCTTTTTTTGTAATTATGGGGATCACCTGGGAAGAGGTGTTATTCCCAGCTAGTGACAGAGCTGTGGACATGACTTTAGTCCTGCTACCCCAGACACAGAATGCTAATGAACTTTCCCCTCACGTTACCTTTGGAGACAAAAGCTGTTTGGAGAATAAACATGGGTGATCTTCAGGATTTGAATGAACCCTGAGACTTCCTTCCGATATTGCTAATTAAACTGTGTCTTAATATCCTGCACCTCCATGCCTGTCCAGAGATAGTTTATGTTGGGGATGGACCCCGACATAGTTGCACCCAATGTGGAGCTGACCACTGAACCCTAAGAAATGCCAGAGAAGTGACCAGAAGTACAGAGGAGAATGTGAGGAACCCAAAAGAAAATACTGCGTCATAGGTGGAAACATGAGTAATGATCACTAAAGAATAGAATTTAAGGAAGCATAGGATAAAGTGGAACAGCAATATCGGGAGTAAAATTTGTAAATATAAAAATATGGGGCAGAGAAAAAGCAATCAAATGGTTATACAGTTGATTGGAGATATATTAAAGGACAGAGGAGAGAGAGAGTACAGCAGCATCTCTTAGTTCTAACAGTTCCCTGTTAAGTTTCTGTCTGATTGACCTGTCCATTGTGGAGAGTGGGATATTGAAGTCATCTACTATTAGTGTGTGGTGTTAGATGTGTGTGTTAAGCTTATTGTCTAGCTCTTGTATTGGTGCTCTTGCATTAGGGCCATACATGTTCAGGATTGAGACTTCATCTTGATGGATTGTTCCTGTGATAAGAACAAAGTGTCCTCCTCCATCTCTTCTGATTGATTTTAGTTTAAAGTCTATTGTGTTAGATATTAGGATAGCTACACCTGCTTGTTTCTTTGGTTGATTTAATTGGAAATCTTTCCCTAAACCCTTTCTTTGAAGTAATGTCTGTCTTAGAGGTTGGGGTGTGTTTCTTGTATACAGTAGAAGGATGGATCCTGCTTTTATATCTGTTGTATGATGTCGTTTATTTCTTCCCATCTGTCCAGACTCCTGAAATAATCACACAGAAACCATATTATACGCAGTGCTGTTAGGCCAGTAGCTTAAGTGTATTTCTGGCTAACTCAAATCTTAATTTAAACTACCTCCATTTATTTGTGTATCACCATAAGGCTGTAGCTTACGAAGTAAAGTTTCGGTGACTGTCTCGGCGGGGCTACATGGCTTCTCTCTGACTCCATCTTCTTTCTCCCAGCATTCAGTTTAGTTTTCCCTGTCTAGCTCTGTTCTGCCCTGCTCAGCTATAGGCTTAAAGCAGTTTCTTTTTTAACCAATGGTATTCACAGCATACAGAGGGGAATCCCACATCACATATCCATTCTCTTAGCCTGCGTCTTGTATGGATGAATTGAGTCCATTGATATTAATGAGCTAGGTGGCAGTGGAGCATGCCCCTAATTCCAGCACTTAGGAGGCAGAGGCAGGTGAATCACTTTTAGTTCAGGTCTAGCCTAGTCTACAGAAGCTACTTCCAGAACAGGCTCCAAAACTACAAAGAAACCCTGTCTCAAAAGAAAACAGTAATAAAAAAGAAATATATTAATAACCAGCGATTATTAATTCCTGTTATTTTTCAGTGGTAGTGTTTGTGTTTCTCTTCTTTGGGGTTTGCTGGTGTGATTTTTCTGTTGCCTGTGGTTTTTGTAGGTGTAGTTAGCTTTCTTGATTTGGTCTTTACCTTCTAGTTTTTTTCTGTAGGACTGTATTTGTGGATAGGTATTCATTAAATCTGGTTTTGTCATGGGATATCTTGTTTTCTCCATTGACGGTGATTAAAAACTTTGCTGGGTATAGCTGTTTAGGCTTTCGTCCATGGTCTGTTAGTCTCTACAGTACATCTGTCCAGGACCTTCTGGCTTTTATGGTTTCCATTGAGAAATTGGGTGCAATTATGAAAGGTCTATCTTTATATGTTACTTGACCTTTTTCATTTGCAGTTCATAATAATCTTTTTTTATTCTGTATGTTTTGTGTTTTGATTATTATATGGTGAGAGGACCTTTTTGGTGCAGTCTATTTGGTGTTTTTAAGCTTCTTGTGCTTAGGGATATTCTTCTTTAGGTTTGGAAAGTTTTCTTCTTTGATTTTGTTAAATATATTTTCTGTGTCTTTTTCTCCTTCTTCTATCTCTATTATTCTTAGGTTTGGTCTTTTCATGGTGTCCCAGATTTCCTGGATATTTTGTGTTAGAAATTTGTTGGATGTAATGTTTTCTTTTACCATCAAATCTATTTCCTCTATAGTATCTTCAACACCTTAGATTCTCTCTTCCATCTCTTGTATTGTATTGGTTATGTTTGCCTCTGTAGTTCCTGTTAATTGACTCAGATTTTCCATTTCCAGAGATCCCTTGGTTTGTGTTTTCTTTATTGTCTCTATTTCAGTCTTCAAGTCTTGAACTGTTTGAACTGTTTGCTTCACCTGTTTGATTGCTTTTTCTTGATTTCGTTTGAGAGATTTATTGATTTCTTCCATTTTTGTTTACCTTTTCTTCCATTTCTTTAAGGGATTTTTTTCATTTCCTCTTGAAAGGTCTTCATCATTCTCATAAAATAATGTTTACAATTGTTTTCTTCTGCTTTTTCTGGGTTAGGATTATCAAGACTTCCTGTTGTATGACACTGAGTTCTAGTGTTACCATGTTGCTTTTAGTTGTTGAATAAATTCTTGCATTGGTGCCTATTTATCTTTTCCTTCAGTTGGTGCTGGCAGTGTCTTTGCCTCTTGGTCAATCTTTGCAGTTGTTGTTTGGGTCTTTGTGAACTGTTCTTGTACTGACCCTATCTGTGTCTCAGGTAGCCACTGAGATCACCCTTGGTCCACTTTCTTTGTCCACTGATTTTTTTTTTAAGATTTATTTATTTATTATGTATACAAAATTCCTTCCATGTATGCTTTCATGCAAGAAGAGGTCACCAGATCTCATTTGAGATGACTGTGGGCCACCATGTGGTTGCTGGGAATTGAACTCAGGACCTCTGGAAGAGCAGTCAGTGCTCTTAACCTCTGAGCCATCTCTCCAGCCCCATTGGTCCACTTTCTTAGTCTGCTCTATTGTCTCACTCTCTTCATCCCCTGTGTGCAGCAACAGCTTGTGCTTCAGAGTTTCTCCTTTTGGTTGTCTCTGAGTAGTCATAACTGGTGCTTCAGAGTTCCTCTCTTGGACCTCTTTGTGCAGTTGTAGCCTCTTGGTCCTCTCTGTGTAGTTGCAGTATGTGCTTCAGAGTTCTTCTGAGGTCACCGAGAATAGAAGGTTTTGGAGGCAGAGTGGGACTTGTAGCTTACAGGGTCCAACTTTATGGGACAGGGTGTTGGAGCAGCCTACCTTCAGGAGGCTTACCTGCTGGGTGTCTAGAGAAGTTTATAAAAATGGGAAAGGAGCCCTGGGTTTTGCCCTGTATGGAGGGCCTAAAGAGTAGGGTGCCCCACTGGGTGGGTGATTTCTCACACCTGATTCTCTCTATGTAGTTGGCAGCCTGTGCTTCAGAGTTTCTCTGAGGTTGTAGAGGATAGGAGGGTTTGTGAGAGGAGTGGGACTTGTAGCTTACAAGGTCCTATCAATGGAGTGGGGATGTTGAAACAGCCTCTGTAACAACTCTTTTTAAAAAATATTTATTTATTTATTATGTATACAATATTCTGACTGTGTGTATGCCTTCAGGCCAGAAGAGGGCACCAGACCCCATTAGAGATGGTTGTGAGCCACCATGTGGTTGCTGGGAATTGAACTCAGGACCTTTGAAAGAGCAGGCAGTGCTCTTTTAACCTCTGAGCCATCTCTCCAGCCCCTGTAACAACTCTTATAAAGGAAAACATTTAATTGAGGTTGCTTACAATTCATAGATTTAGTCCACTATCATCATTGCAAGACACGTCAACATACAAGCAGACATGGTGCTGGAGAAGGAGAGAGAGTTCTACATCTTGATCCCAGGCAACAGGAAAAGATCTGAGACACTGAGTATGGTTCAAACATTTATGAGCCCTCAAAGCCCACCCCTGCGGTAACACAGTTCCTTCAAGAGGGCTATACCTACTTCAACAAAACCACATCTCCTCATATTGCCACTCGCTATGAACTTATCAGGGCTAATTGCTTTCAAACTACCACACCCTCTCATTACTGGGAATTTATTAAAAAATAAACTTTAGCTGATCCGGTGCAGTGGAGTTCCATATGGACAGCCTTCCCTAGTGTATTCAAGTGTCCTGCTCCTGTACTAAGGCCATCCTTCCAAAGGGGTGAGAGTCTGGGCTCCAGGCAGGACTGAGGACTCCTGCAAGGGAGTGCGGGTTCCTTCGGATTGTGCTGTGAGGTTCCTTGTGTGATACTACATCCCGCCCTGCCCCCACCTTGGCCTCTTTGTCCCTGTGGTTCCAGGGATTTCAGGAATCCCTGATCTGGTGCAGTGGAGTTCCATCTGGACAGGTGAGTGTGTGTGACTCTGGGGCTGCTTGCCCTGGAAGACAGCACAGACACCGTCCCCCAGCTCCTGGTGCAGGATTGTCTTTGGTTCTCACGTCCCTGCCTCTCCCAAGCCTTCCCTAGTGTATTCAAGTGTCCTGCTCCTGTACTAAGGCCATCCACCCAAAGGGGTGAGAGTCTGCCCTCCAGGAAGGTCTGAGGATTTCTGGAAAGGAGTGAGGGCTCCTTCAGATTGTGCTGCAAGGAATAGCTCCTGCTCTGGCACTGAGGAGATCCTACCAGATTCAGTCACAGCAAAGATTGGTCTAAGACACCAAGTCCCGCCTGGCTCCATTTGAAGGAAGAGATGGGCAGGCGCCAATGCAAGAACTCCTCCAACAACATGAAAGGCAAATTGACAACACCAGAATCCAGACATCCCAAAACAACAAGAATTGAACACCCTACTCCAGAAGAAATAGAAGAAACCAACCTTAAACAGCACTTTATGAAAATAATAGAGGACCTTAAACAGGAGGTAAAAAACTGCCATAAAGAAATGGAGATGACAAACAAAAAGGTAGACAAAATGAATAAATCTCTCAAAGATACTCAAGAAAAAACAAGAAAAAGCAATCAAACAGGTAAGGGAAACAGTACAAGACCTGATAAATGAAATGGAGGTATGAAGAAAACACAATCTGAGGGACGACTGGAAATGGAAACTCTGAGTAAACGAACAGAAACTTCAGAGACAAGTATTTCCAACTGAATACAAGAGATGGAAGAAAGAATCTCGGACTCTGAAGATACTATAGAGGAAATAAACTCACAGATTAAAGAACTAAACAAATCTAACAAATTCTTAACACAAAACATTCAGGAAATCTGAGGACAGCCATGAAAAGACCAAACCTAAGAATAATTGGGGTAGAAGAAGGAGAAGAATTACAACTCAAAGGCCCAGAAAACATATTCAACAAAATTATAGAAGAAAACTTCACCAACCTAAAGAAGGATGTTCCTATGAAGGTACAAGAAGCCTACAGAACACCAAATAGACTGGATCAAAAGAAAGCATCCCCATGCCATATAATAATCAAAACACAATACATACAGAATAAAGAACAGATATTAAGAGCTGCAAAGGAAAAAGGTCAAGTAACATATAAAGAGAAACCTATCAGAATTACACCTGACTTCTCAATGGAAACCATGAAAGCCAGAAGGTCTTGGATAGATGTGTTGCAGACACTAAGGGAACATGGATGCAAGCCTAGACTACTATACCCAGCAAAGCTTGCATTCACCATCAATGGAGAAAACAAGATATTCTAGGACAAAAACAGATTTAACCAATATGTAGCCACAAGTCCAGCCTTGCAGAAAGGAATAGAAGGAAAATCACAAACCAAGGAGTCCAACAATGCCCACAATAACTCAAATATCTAGCGACCCTTCACCAGCACAACTCAAATAAGGGTAACACACAAACTTTACTACCAGGAAAAAAATGACAGGAGTTAACAACCACTGGTCATTAATATCACTTAATATCAATGGACTCAATTCACCTATAAAAAGGCACAGGCTAAGAGATTAGATATGAAAACAGGATCCAACATTTTGCTGTTTACAAGAAACACACCTCAACCACAAAGACAGACATCTACTCAGAGTAAAGGGTTGGGAAAAGGTTTATCAAGCAAATGGTCCTAAGAAACAAGCCGGTGTGGCCATACTAATTTCTAACAAAGTTGACTTCAAACTAAAATCAATCAGAAGAAATGGAAAGGGACACTTTATACTCATAACAGGAAAAATCCATCAGAATGAAGTCTCAATCCTGAATATCTATGCCCCTAATATAAAAGAAATTTATATTATGTAAATTATGTAAAAGAAAAATTACTAAAACTCAAGGCAGCCATCAAACCACACACATTAATAGTAGGAGACTTCAACACTCTTCTCTCACCAATGGACAGGTCAATCAGACAGAAAACTAACAGAGAATTAAAAGACTTAATGGAGGTAATGAACCAAATGGACTTAACAGATATCTATAGAACATTCCACCCAAATAGGAAAGAATATACCTTCTTCTCTGCAGCTCACGGAACCTTTTTGAAAACTGACCATATACTCAGTAACAAAGCAAACTTCCACAGTTACAAAAAATATGAGTAACCACCTGTGTCTTGTCAGATCACCATGGGTTAAAATTAGAATTCAACAACAAAGCTACCCCCAGAAAGCCTACAAACTCATGGTAACTGAACAGTCAACTACTGAACCACACCTGGGTCAAGGAAGAAATAAAGAAAGAAATTAAGGTCTTTCTTGAATTTAATGAAAACAAAGACACAACATACTCAAACCTATGGGACACAATGAAAGCAGTGCTAAGAGAAAAGTTCATAGCACTAAGTGCCCACTTAAAGAAAATGGAGAAAGCACTCATTGGAGACTTAACAGCACACCTGAAAGCTCTAGAAAAAAAAGAAGCAGATTCACCTAGGAGGAGTAGAAGACTGGAAATAATCAAACTGAGGAGAAATCAACAAAATAGAAACACAGAAAACAATCCGAAGAATCAATGAAACAAAAAGCTGGTTCTTGGAGAAAATCAACAGGATTGACAAACCCCTAGCCAAACTAATCAAATGGCAGAGAGAGAACAAGCAAATTAATAAGATCAGAAAAGAAAAGGGGGACATAACCATAGACACAGAGGAAATTCAGAGAATCATTAGATCTTACTACAAAAGCCTGTATGCCACAAAATAGGAAAATGTAAAAGAAATGGACAAATGGACACTTTTTAGATATGTACCACATACCAAAGTTAAACCAGGACCAGTTGAACATTCTAAATAGTCCTGTTAGTTGCGAAGAATTAGAAACTGTGATCAAAAACCTCCCAACCAAAAAGAACCCAGGACCAGATGGTTTCAATGCAGAATTCTACCAGAACTTCCAAGAAGATCTAATACCTATACTCTTTAAGGTATTTCATAATATAGAAATAGAAGAGTCATTGCCAAATTCCTTTTTTGAGGCTACAGTTACCCTGATACCTAAACCACACAAAGACTCAACCAAGAAAGAGAATTACAAGCCAATCTCACTCATGAACATTGATGCAAAAATTCTCAATAAAATGCAGACAAACCGAATCCAAGAACACAGTAGAAAAATTATCCACTATGATCAAGTAGGCTTCATCCCAGAGATGCAAGACTGGTTCAACATACGAAAATCTATCAATGCAATCCATCATATAAATAAACTGAAGGATAAAAACCATATGATCATCTCATTAGATGCTGAAAAATTCAACACCCCTTTATGATAAAGGTCTTGGAGAGATTAGGGATACAAGGGTCATTCCTAAATATAATAAAGGCTATTTACAGCAAGCCAAAAGCTAACATCAAATTAAACGGAGAAAAACTCAAATCCATCCCACTAAATTCAGGACACAACAAGGCTGTCCACTCTCTCCTTATCTCTTCAATATGGTGCTTGAGGTTCTAGCAAAAGCAATAAGACAACATAAGGGGATCAAGGGGATTCAAATTGGAAAGGAAGAAGTTAAACTTTTGTTATTTGCAGATGATATGATAGTGTACATAAGCGACCCAAAAAACTCCACCAAAGAACTGCTATAGCTGATAAACTCCTTCAGTAACATGGCAGGATACAAGATCAACTCCAAAAAATCAGTTGCCCTCCTATATACAAAGGATAAGGAAGCAGAGAGGGAAATCAGAGAAGTATCACCTTTCACGACAGCCACAAATAACATAAAATATCTTGGGGTAACTCTAACCAAGGAAGTGAAGGATCTCTTAAACAAGAACTTTAATTCTCTGAAGAAAAAAAATTGTAGAGGATACCAGAAAATGGAAGGATCTCCCTTGCTCATGGATTGGGAGGATCAACATAGTAAAAATGCCAATTCTACCAAAAGCAATCTATAGATTTAATGCAATCCTCATCAAGGTCTCAACAAAATTCTTCACAGACCTTGGGAGGACAATAATCAACTTTATATGGAAAAACAAGAAATCCAGGATAGCCAAAACAATCTTGTACAATAAAGGAGCTTCTGGAGGCATTACCATCCCTGACTTCAAACTCTATATTACAGAGCTACAGTACTGATAAAAGCTTGGTGTTGGCATAAAAACGGAGAAGTTGACCAATGGAATCGAACAGAAGACCCGGATCTTAAACCACAAACCTATGAACACCTGATTTTTTATAAAGGAGCCATAAGTACATAATGGAAGAAAGAGAGCATCTTCAACAAATTGTGCTGGCATAACTGGATGTCAACCTGTAGAAGAATGAAAGTAGATCCATATCTATCACCATGCACAAAACTCAAGTCCAAATGGATTAAAGACCTCAATATTAATCTGAACACACTGAGCCTGATAGAGGAGAAAGTGGGAAGTACTCTACAACAAATGGGCACAGGAGACCATTTCCTACGTATAACCCCAGCAGCACAGACATTAAGGGCAATAGTGAATAAATGGGACCTCCTGAAGCTGAGCAGCTTCTGTAAAGTAAAGGACACTGTCACTAAGACACAAAGGCAGCCTACTGACTGGGAAAAGATCTTCACCAACCCCGCAACTGACAAAGGGCTGATCTCTAAAATATATAAGAAACTCAAGAGACTAGACTTCAAAATGCTACTTAACCCATTTAAAAAATGGGGCACTGAACTGAACAGAGAATTCTCAACAGAAGAAGTACAAATGGCCAAAAGACACTTAAGGTCATGCTCAACCTCCTTAGCTATCAGGGAAATGCAAATCAAAACAACTTTGAGATATCATCTTACTCCTGTCAATCAAAAACACCAATGATAACCTTTGCTGGAGAGGTTGTAGGGTGAGGGCTACACTCATCCATTGCTGGTGGGAATGCAAACTTGTGCAACCACTTTGGAAAGCAGTGTGGTGGTTTCTCAGGAAATTCGGGATCAACCTACCCCAGGACCCAGCAATTCCACTCTTGGGAATTTACCCAAGAGATGCCCAATCATACTAAAAAGCATTTGTTCAACTATGTTCATAGCAGCATTATTTGTAATAGCCAGAACCTGGAAACAATCTAGATGCCCTTCAGTGGAAGAATGGATGAAGAAACTGTGGAATATATACATATTAGAGTACTACTCAGCGGCAAAAAACTATGACATCTTGAATTTTGCATGCAAATGGATGGAAATAGAAAACACTATTCTGAGTGAGGTAACTTAGACCCAAAAAGATGAACATGGAATGTACTTACTCATAATCGGTTTTTAGCCATAAATAAAGGACATTGAGCCTATAATTCATGATCCTTGAGAAGACAATAAGAAGGTGAAACCAAAGAAAAACATATAGTTATCCTCCTAGATATTGGAAGTAGACAAGTTTGCCGGGCTTAAATTGGAACTTGAGGGTGGAGTGAGTTGGGGGTAAGGGGAGATGGGGAGAGAAAAGCTTGAAGGGGGGATAGGGAGAGCTTACCAAGCCCAGCTGGACTGGGACTGAAAAAGCATGAGATAAAACTGGTCTCCCTGAACATGGTGGACAATGAGGGCTGCTGAGAAGCCAAGGACAATGACATGGGATTTGGATCCTACTAAGCATACTGGATTTGGTGGGCCCTGGCCTGTTTGGATGCTCACCTTCCTAGACCTGGATGGAGGGGGGAGGAACTTGGACTTCCCACAGGTCAGGGAACCCTTACTGCTCTCTGGACAGGAAAGGGAGGGGGGGTGGAGGAGGGAGGGGGGTAAATGGGAGATGGGGAGGAGGCAGAAATTTTTAATAAAAAAATAAAATAAACTTTATTTATAATGAAATATATATTATTCATATTTCAGAATTTTTCTTTTAGAAAAAAGAAAAACAGTGTACAAATAAATATTTATTCGTGTCTATAAATATTGAAAACAGAATAAGTAAAGGAGCCCTGTTCACTGTGTTCACTATGGTATATTGCTTTAAACTCCATTTAGGAACTCCTACTACCTCAGAAATCACCTTATTCAGAAAGCATTTCTTCAGAAAGTTTGCACCCCTTTAGAGAGAACCACATCTAAGAACTGGTGCTATGACAACTCTCCCTTCCTATGGACTGCAACTGCATCTCAGTACAGCCTCCTGGTCTCCCACCCACTCAGAGGTGAGCTTGATGAGAGCAGCTTTAATAAGGTCTCTGAATGGAAAGCCTGGCTCAGAATCTATTTCTGTGATGAAAATAACAGAGCAAAAAGGAATACCCATACTAATTGTGTACACTTAAAAAATACTTCTCCATTCTACCAACTAAAAACAAATCTTACTACTCATGTGCTGTTTTCCAGCAAAAACATTGCCTATCCTAAGGCAGATCAGAGACTTCCAAATTTCCTTGTTTACTACTAAAAATTCTTATCTGCATTTTAGCCTGAAAAAAAGCAAATATGGACATTCTGGTCACATAAATAAAACAAAATGAAAATACACTATTTCTCCCAGTACTTATCAAAATGCATTATTGTCATTGATCTTTTGAAAACGAATTACCAAGCAAAGAATAGTGAATGCTTTTCCACATGGAGGTGTGTGGAAAAACAAGCATCTGTAGGAGTACAGTTCAGTGCTAGAACAGCAAGTGGAAGACCTGAGTTTTGGTCTTAACATTACAGGATAAAAAGAAAGAAACTGGTGCTATTGAAATTGCTGGCCACCAATATCTCATAGACTCACAGACTTCATAGGCCACTGCCAGTGCTCATGGCTTACCTCCAGAACGTGATGATAAAGACGTGCATCTGAAAATATAGCATACTGAACTCATAGAACATGGAGAAATCACACTAGAAATGTCATCCCTAATGCCTAGCTTTCATAGTGCTGAAAAATTCTATGTACATTCCTAGAGGGAAAAAAAAAGCTTTGTTAAGTCTGTAATCATAATCATGCAACTCTATACCCTGCAAGTTATAATACAAACTGGATGACAAGACATGCCCACTGGTGTAATATTGGCATAAATATCATGAGAGTAGAGTAACCTGTTACTTTCTTATTGGATTTGAGTTTCACTCCAAAAGATGAAAACCATTATAAGACTAAGAAGCTTTAGTTAGGCTATAAGACCTAGGGTTGACCTGATACTATTAGTCTTCTAAAGGAGCACAGTATCACACTGACTCTTAATGCTCTTTTACCTTCATATTATTTGGAGTAGATGAGCATTAATACAGAGACCCTCAGCTGACTTTGCTCAGAAAAAGAAGCTGGAATACTTCTAAATGAAATATCTATACCATACCCCTTCTCCAAAGGCTCCAGGATCATTGTGGAAGAGGGAGCAAAAAGAGTGTAAAAGCCAGAGGTGGTGGAAAACTACAAGGAAGCATATCTTATGTACACAGAAGGCATACTGCACATGGTGTTGTAGCAGTATCCATAGGATCTGTGCCAGCACAAGTCAGATCAAGTCCAAGAATGCAGGAAGACATTTTGTAAGAAGTTCCACCCATAAATGAGGAGACTTTGCAATTGATAGTGGCTGAGAAAAGAAAGTTTTCTCTAAGAATATAGCCCCTGGTAAGTTGACACCACCAATGGAAGAAGATTACACATCCAAAACTATATCAGCAGAATAAATTGGACTCAAAAGACTTAAAAAGCAAAGGACACAAGTCTGGTTAGTATGGAAAAGAAGGGGCATCTTGGAGGAGATGAAGGAATGAGCAGACACAGAATTAAATTTTATACATATTATAGTTTCTTTCTAATATATATTAGTCTATAATATATTTAAATCATTTTATTAATTTTAGAATATTTTTATTTGCAATATTTTATAAGACAGCTTTAAATATTAATATATAAGTCATCAAATATAGCTCAATAAAAAGAGAATTGATAAAAAAGAAGACATGAAGTTGAGGAGTAGGAACAGATATGGGAAGAGTGGTGGAAAGAACTGGGGGTAAACATTGCTTGAAAAATCTCAAAGTTGTAATAAAAATACTTGTTAACAGAAGCTTTCTGTCCTGCCTGATTCCACAGTCATTCAGTCCAAAAGAAATACACAGAGGCTTACATTAATAATAAACTGGTTGACCTATTATTAGATCAGGCTTCTTATTAATTAACTCTTTCATCTTAAATTAGCCCATAATTCTTGTCTGTGTTAGCCATGTGGCTTGGTACCTTTATCAGCTAGGGATTCTCGTTTCCTCTGTGTCTGAGTGATGAATGCAGTCTGAGCTTTCCTCTTCCAGAATTCTCCTGTTCTCATTGCCCCACCTCTATTTCCTGCCTGTTTACCCCACCTCTACTTACTGCCTGGTCACCTGACCTATACTTCCTGCCTGGCTACTGGCCAACCAGCATATTAGTAAATACAAGTGACAAATTTTTACAAAGTACAAGACCATTGTCTCACAGCACTTCTTTGCTCCGGCCATTCCCTTCACCAAGGGGCTAGACTCTCAGAAAGCTAGAGAATGGGATGGATCGAGCCATCAAAGCCATGGCTTTAAACCTAGCCATATCACTTAGCAAATTAAAGACTCATGTGGTAAGAAAAGGAGAGATATAAAGTAAATAGATTCAGATGAAGAAAACCTTTACTATAAAAATAGTTTACAATGTGCTTAAAAATATATGTTGGCTTGGGAGAGAAAAGATAAAGGATAAAGTCCTTAAAATAAAAATGAAAGAAAGAGAATAGTTGGATGTGGTGGTACACACCTTTAATCCCAACACTTGGGATGCAGAGGTAGGCAGATCTCTGTAAATTCAAAGACAAGCTGGTCTACAGAGTGAGTGCCAGAACAGCCAAAGATACACAGAGAAACTTATTCTCAAAAAAAAAAAAACCAAAAATTAAAGCTAAAAATAAAAGAAAGAGACTTTAAAATAAAGCCACATAAGAATAGAAAATACACAAAGAGTCTGGATACTGTGTGCCACTGTGTTGTTTTTGAATGGTTTGATGGCTGCTAAAAGACATTTGATTATAAATGCTGCTGGATTAATACAACATATATATTTTGAAAATGCTTTGACTTCAAAATTTGAGTCAAAAGATGTGTTACTTTGGAGAAGAGGTTTTATTTTGTTTCCATAGGAAATGAGAGGCTGTGGATTCATTCTGGGCTAAGAAAAATCAGGTTTGATCAAGGAAGATCCCCCTGGGAAATCTCCAGTAGTATGAGATGGCCCAAATATCTGAGTTCTACATTCAGAACAGATTCAAGACTGCTACCTGAGATTATCAAGTTTCACAGGATACTCCAATTAAGACTTGATCATAATTCTAACTTTTCTTTAGGTCCCCATTAGATTATCAGTATAGGTCGGGTGACCAGACAGGAAATAGAGGTGGGGCAAGGAGAAAAGGAGAATTCTGTGAAGAGGAAAGTCAGTCTTTATTCATGACCTGGATGCAGATGAAGAAAGATGAAAGTGCCTTGCTGATAAAGGCACCAAGCCATGTGGCAAACACTGACAAGAATTATGGGTTAAGATGTAGAAAAGAGTTAATAAGAAGCCTGAGCTAATAAGTCATCCAGTTTATAATTAATGTAGACCTCTGTGTGTTTCTTTAGGACTGAACAGTTGAAGTACTAAGTGAGACAGAAACCCTAGTCAACAAATACTAAACGAGGAAGAAAAGTATTCCAGTATAAATGAAGAGACAGAGACCAGATGTATTAATTTTCTTTTTGACAGAAATACAAAAGTAGCTTAATGCATTTACTGAATACATAAATAAGAAACATTATGATATATAACACTAAGAATATTGTAAAATTGTAATCAAATTCTAGAAAGAAGTGTAGCATAGGACTTTAAATTCATGCATATCTGATGTTGAAAAAATTCAAAAAGTTGAAGCTACTCACGGAATCTAAATATTGAAAAAAATTGAATATTAAAACTGATCTTATAAGTACTTTCTTTCTTAATTACTATTTTATTATATTCATATGGGTGTTGCTTACATGTATGTATATCACATACAAGCCTAGTTCTCAGGTTATATAATAAAAAGGACGTATAATAGAAAGGTTACTAATATGTTAATAGTGTGTAAGAAATAGAATCTATCTTTGATAACACTAATAAAAGTAAATATAGCAATAACATGAAAATAAAATTCTATCATAAAAGCACAATGGTCTTATACAGTGCTTGTATCCTTTGTCTTTAGTTTTTTTGAATAGATAATCACAACTATGTGGAAATAATCATATATTTAATTTAAACTGTCTAATGCCAAATGGTTAGCAAAGAAAACATACAACATTTATTGTGGATGTTTAAATTCACTTACTTTTTTCAAAAAATGTACTTTTTATTTTACTATAGAGATATATTCAAACTATGCCGTGCATATAGAGGTCAGTTGAAAATTTATAGAAATTAGTTCCTTCCTTATACTACATAGGATCCAGAGGTCAAACCCAGGTAACAAGGCACAGTATCATTTGTCTTAACCCATTGAGCAATTTGACAGCACAAATACATTTTAAGTCTTATTAACATATGAAATAACATGTATGGTTTAAAATTAGCAGTCATCAATGAATTATGTACTATATTACAGTACTTAAGATGTCATAGAAGTTATCACATATTTTTATTTCTTGCAAATAATTCACATAGCTAAGATGTTTTTGAATCAGACCATTGTTAACTATCCAGTCATTTAAAACATGTACCTTTATTCCTGGTTCTTAAGTTACTCAGACAACAATCAGTTCACACTTAGGAATTCATAACCCATTGAAATTTTTATGTAACTAGAACAGACAAAGACCTTTATCTCTTAAAACTAGGTGTTTAAAAATGTTAACAAGTGTAAAATTGAGGTATTCATGCAATGTTAGAAGAATAATAAGTAAAATCAACATGAAGTGTTTGAGTTTCCTTTTCAAAGATTTTATATTTATTTAGATTATAATTTATTTCCAAATGTAGAATGCTATTTGATGGAGGAGTGTCTATGTGTTACTTTCATTATTAATAAAGATACTGCCTTGGCCCTTTAAGAGACAGAAAATTAGGTAGGCGGAGTAGAGAGAACAGAATTTTGGGAAAAAGGAAGCAGAGTTGGGGAGATGCTTCAGGCAGTCGACATAGTGATTCTCCATGATTCTCCTCTCCGAGATGGACGCAGGTTAAGATCTCTCCTGGTAAGCCACACCTCGTGGTGCTACACAGAATACTAAATATGGGATTCTCCCCAGATACCGCCTCTCTCTCCCTGTCCCTTCGCAGCTTGCACCCAGAATCCTCCCCCCCTCCCCCTTCCTCATCCTCCCGTCTTTGGCGCCACAAAATCCCACAGCTCAGCCTGTTTGGGCTCTGGGCACCCGGAATTGAGTGCACCCAGGACTGTGGGAGGTCCCCTCCTTCATTTGACTGCCTGGGGCAAGGTAGGCCTTTGTCTGAGAGCTGCTTGGCCTGCAAGGGGACCTGACAGTCTGCAGGAGGATCCATCATTCTTTGGGGTGAGTGAGGAGTGAGTGCCCGAACCGCGGCAGCTGCCCGGAGAGGGACCACCGACTCTCCACAACTCCCCCTGCCATCAGCACACTTCCTGCTCTTCCTGCAGGGGTTATTCTCCCCGGATACCGCCTCTCTCTTCCTGTCCCTTCCCAGCTTGCACCCAGAATCCTCCCCCCCTCCCCCTTCCTCATCCTCCCGTCTTTGGGGCCACAAAATCCCACAGCTCAGCCTGTTTGGGCTCTGGGGACCAGGAATTGAGTGCACCCAGGCCTGTGGGAGGTCCCCTCCTTCATTTGACTGCCAGGAGCAAGGTAGGCCTTTGTCTGAGAGCTACTCGGCCTGCAAGGGGACCTGACAGTCTGCAGGAGGATCCATCATTCTTTGGGGTGTCCTGCTCCAGTTCTAAGGCCATCCACCCAAAGGGGTCAGACTCTGGCCTCCAGGCAGGTCTGAGGATTCCTGTGGAGGGGTGCGGGCTCCTTCAGATTGTGCTGCCAGGTTCGCTGTGTGGTATTCCATCCAGCCCTGCCCCCACCTTGGCCCTTTTGTCTGGGCTGCCTGGAATCCCTGATCCTGTGCCCTGACATTCCATCTGAACTGGTGAGTGAATGCGGACCCTGGGGCAACCTGCCCTGGAAGAGAGCACAGACCCCCTACCCCCACTTCCCTCTGCAGGCTTGTGTCAGTTTCTCCCTTCCCTGTGTGTCTCCCAAGCTTTCCCTAGTGTTCTCAGGTGTCCTGCTCCTGTTCTAAGGCCATCCACCCAGAGGAGTCGGACCCTGGCCTCCAGGCAGGTCTGAGGATTCCTGCAAGGGAGTGTGGGCTTCTTCAGATTGTGACGCAAAGAATAGGTCCTCCTCTGGCACTGGGGAGATCCAACCAGTTTCAGTCACAGCAATTATTGGTCTAGGACACCAAACACCTCCACGCTCCTTTTGAAGGAAGAGATGGGCAGGCGCCAATGCAGGAGCTCCTCCAACAACATGAAAGGCAACATGACATCACCACAAGCCAGACATCCCAAAACAACAAGAATTGAACACCCTACCCCAGAAGATATAGAAGAAACCGACATTAAACAGTACTTTATGAAAATAATAGAGGACCTTAAACAGGAGGTAAAAAACTGCCATAAAGAAATGGAGATGACAAACAAAAAGGTAGACGAAATAAATAAATCTCTCAAAGATACCCAAGAAAAACAAGAAAAAGCAATCAAACAGGTAAGGGAAACAGTACAAGACCTGATAAATGAAATGGAGGTATTGAAGAAAACACAATCTGAGGGACGACTGGAAATGGAAACTCTGAGTAAAAGAACAGAAACTTCAGAGACAAGTATTTCCAACCGAATACAAGAGATGGAAGAAAGAATCTCGGACTCTGAAGATACTATAGAGGAAATAAACTCACAGATTAAAGAACTAAACAAATCTAACAAATTCTTAACACAAAACATTCAGGAAATCTGGGACACCATGAAAAGACCAAACCTAAGAATAATTGGGGTAGAAGAAGGAGAAGAATTACAACTCAAAGGCCCAGAAAACATATTCAACAAAATTATAGAAGAAAACTTCCCCAACCTAAAGAAGGATGTTCCTATGAAGGTACAAGAAGCCTACAGAACACCAAATAGACTGGATCAAAAGAAAACATCCCCACGCCATATAATAATCAAAACACAAAACATACAGAATAAAGAACAGATATTAAGAGCTGCAAAGGAAAAAGGTCAAGTAACATATAAAGGGAAACCTATCAGAATTACACCTGATTTCTCAATGGAAACCATGAAAGCCAGAAGAGCTTGGATAGATGTGCTACAGACACTTAGGGAACATGGATGCAAGCCTAGACTATTATACCCAGCAAAGCTTGCATTCACCATTGATGGAAAAAACAAGATATTCCGGGACAAAAACAGATTTAAACAATACGCAGCCACAAATCCAGCCTTGCAGAAAGTAATAGAAGGAAAATCACAAACCAAGGAGTCCAACAACACCGACAATAACTCAGGCATCTAGCTCCCCCTGCCTCATCCTCCCGTCTTTGGGGCCACAAAATCCCACAGCTCAGCCTGTTTGGGCTCTGGGGACCTGGAATTGAGTGCACCCAGGCCGGTGGGAGGTCCCCTCCTTCATTTAACTGCCTGGGGCAAGGTAGGCCTTTGTCTGAGAGCTGCTTGGCCTGCAAGGGGACCTGACAGTCTGCAGGAGGATGCATCGTTCTTTGGGGTGAGTGAGGAGTGAGTGCCCGAACCGCGGCAGCTGCCCTGAGAGGGACCATCGACTCTCCACAACTCCCCCTGCCACCAGCACACTTCCTGCTCTTCCTGCAGGGGTTAGTCTCCCCGGATACCGCCTCTCTCTCCCTATCCCTTCCCAGCTTGCACCCAGAATCCTCCCCCCCTCCCCCTTCCTCATCCTCCCGTCTTTGGCGCCACAAAATCCCACAGCTCAGCCTGTTTGGGCTCTGGGGACCCGGAATTGAGTGCACCCAGGCCGGTGGGAGGTCCCCTCCTTCATTTGACTGCCTGGGGCAAGGTAGGCCTTTGTCTGAGAGCTGCTTGGCCTGCAAGGGGACCTCACAGTCTGCAGAAGGATCCATCATTCTTTGGGGTGAGTGAGGAGTGAGTGCCCGAACCGCGGCAGCTGCCCGGAGAGGGACCACCGACTCTCCACAACTCCCCCTGCCACCAGCACACTTCCTGCTCTTCCTGCAGGGGTTAGTCTCCCCAGATACCGCCTCTCTCTTCCTATCCCTTCCCAGCTTGCACCCAGAATCCTCCCCCCCTCCCCCTTCCTCATCCTCCCATATTTGGGGCCACAAAATCCCACAGCTCAGCCTGTTTGGGCTCTGGGGACCTGGAATTGAGTGCACCCAGGCCGGTGGGAGGTCCCCTCCTTCATTTGACTGCCCAGAGCAAGGTAGGCCTTTGTCTGAGAGCTGCTTGGCCTGCAAGGGGACCTGACAGTCTGCAGGAGGATCCATCATTCTTTGGGGACACCAAACACCTCCGCGCTCCTTTTGAAGGAAGAGATGGGCAGGCGCCAATGCAGGAGCTCCTCCAACAACATGAAAGGCAACATGACATCACCACAAGCCAGACATCCCGAAACAACAAGAATTGAACACCCTACCCCAGAAGATATAGAAGAAACCGACATTAAACAGTACTTTATGAAAATAATAGAGGACCTTAAACAGGAGGTAAAAAACTGCCATAAAGAAATGGAGATGACAAACAAAAAGGTAGACGAAATAAATAAATCTCTCAAAGATACCCAAGAAAAACAAGAAAAACAAGAAAAAGCAATCAAACAGGTAAGGGAAACAGTATAAGACCTGATAAATGAAATGGAGGTATTGAAGAAAACACAATCTGAGGGACGACTGGAAATGGAAACTCTGAGTAAACGAACAGAAACTTCAGAGACAAGTATTTCCAACCGAATACAAGAGATGGAAGAAAGAATCTCTGACTCTGAAGATACTATAGAGGAAATAAACTCACAGATTAAAGAACTAAACAAATCTAACAAATTCTTAACACAAAACATTCAGGAAATCTGGGACACCATGAAAAGACCAAACCTAAGAATAATTGGGGTAGAAGAAGGAGAAGAATTACAACTCAAAGGCCCAGAAAACATATTCAACAAAATTATAGAAGAAAACTTCCCCAACCTAAAGAAGGATGTCCCTATGAAGGTACAAGAAGCCTACAGAACACCAAATAGACTGGATCAAAAGAAAGCATCCCCACGCCATATAATAATCAAAACACAAAACATACAGAATAAAGAACAGATATTAAGAGCTGCAAAGGAAAAAGGTCAAGTAACATATAAAGGGAAACCTATCAGAATCACACCTGATTTCTCAATGGAAACCATGAAAGCCAGAAGAGCTTGGATAGATGTGCTACAGACACTTAGGGAACATGGATGCAAGCCTAGACTATTATACCCAGCAAAGCTTGCATTCACCATTGATGGAGAAAACAAGATATTCCAGGACAAAAACAGATTTAAACAATACGCAGCCACAAATCCAGCCTTGCAGAAAGTAATAGAAGGAAAATCACAAACCAAGGAGTCCAACAACGCCGACAATAACTCAGGCATCTAGCGACCCTTCACCAGCACAACTAGAAGAAGGGAAACACACAAACTCTACTACTAAAAATGACTGAAGTTAACAACCACTGGTCATTAATATCACTTAATATCAATGGACTCAATTCACCTATAAAAAGGCACAGGCTAAGAGACTGGATACGAAAACAGAATCCAACATTTTGCTGTTTACAAGAAACACACCTCAACCACAAAGACAGGCACCTACTCAGAGTACAGGGTTGGGAAAAGGTTTATCAAGCAAATGGCCCTAAGAAACAAGCGGGTGTGGCCATACTAATTTCCAACAAAGTTGACTTCAAACTAAAATCAATCAGAAGAGATGGAAAGGGACACTTTATACTCATAACAGGAAAAATCCTTCAGAATGAAGTCTCAATCCTGAATATCTATGCCCCTAATATAAAAGCTCCCACTTATGTAAAAGAAACACTTCTAGAACTCAAGGCAGCCATCAAACGACACACACTAATAGTTGGAGACTTCAACACTCCTCTCTCACCAATGGACAGGTCAATCAGACAGAAACCTAACAGAGAATTGAAAGACTTAATGGAGGTAATGAACCAAATGGACTTAACAGACATCTATAGATCATTCCACCCAAATAGGAAAGAATATACCTTCTTCTCTGCGGCTCATGGAACCTTTTCGAAAATTGACCATATACTTGGTAACAAAGCAAACTTCCACAGTTACAAAAAAATATTAGTAACCACCTGTGTCTTATCGGATCACCATGGATTAAAATTAGAATTCAACAACAATGCTACCCCCACAAAACCCACAACCTCATGGAAACTGAACAGTCAACTACTGACCCACACCTGGGTCAAGGAAGAAATAAAGAAAGAAATTAAAGTCTTTCTTGAATTTAATGAAAACAAAGACACAACATACTCAAACCTATGGGACACAATGAAAGCAGTGCTAAGAGGAAAGTTCATAGCACTAAGTGCCCACTTAAAGAAAACGGAGAAAGCACTCATTGGTGACTTAACAGCACACCTGAAAGCTCTGGAAAAAAAAGAAGCAGACTCACCTAGGAGAAGTAGAAGACTGGAAATAATCAAACTGAGGGCAGAAATCAACAAAATAGAAACACAGAAAACAATCCAAAGAATCAATGAAACAAGAAGCTGGTTCTTGGAGAAAATCAACAAGATTGACAAACCCTTAGCCAAACTAATCAAATGGCAGAGGGAGAACACGCAAATTAACAAGATCAGAAATGAAAAGGGGGACATAACCACAGACACAGAGGAAATTCAGAAAATCATTAGATCTTACTACAAAAGCCTGTATGCCACAAAATTGGAAAATGTAAAAGAAATGGACAGTTTTTTAGATAAATACCATATACCAAAGTTAAACCAGGACCAGGTAAATGCTCTAAATCGTCCTGTTAGTCGCGAAGAATTAGAAACTGTTATCAGAAACCTCCCTACCAAAAAGAGCCCAGGACCAGATGGTTTCAATGCGGAATTCTACCAGAACTTCCAAGAAGACCTAATACCTATACTCCTTAAGGTATTTCATAATATAGAAACACAAGAGTCACTGCCAAATTCCTTCTATGAAGCTACAGTTACCCTGATACCTAAACCACACAAAGACTCAACCAAGAAAGAGAATTACAGGCCAATCTCACTCATGAACATTGACACAAAAATTCTCAATAAAATACTGGCAAACAGAATCCAAGAACACATTAGAAAAATTATCCATTACGATCAAGTAGACTTCATCCCAGAGATGCAGGGCTGGTTCAACATACGAAAATCTATTAATGTAATCCATCATATAAACAAACTGAAGGAAAAAAATCATATGGTCATCTCATTAGATGCTGAAAAAGCATTTGACAAAATTCAGAACCCTTTTATGAAAAAGGTCTTGGAGAGATTAGGGATACAAGGGTCATTCCTAAATATAATAAAAGCTATTTACAGCAAGCCGACAGCTAACATCAAATTAAACGGAGAGAAACTCAAGGCTATCCCACTAAATTCAGGAACACGACAAGGCTGTCCACTCTCTCCTTATCTCTTCAATATAGTGCTTGAAGTTCTAGCAATAGCAATAAGACAACATAAGGGAATCAAGGGGATTCAATTTGGAAAGGAAGAAGTTAAACTTTCATTATTTGCAGATGATATGATAGTATACATAAGCGACCCCAAAAACTCCACCAAAGAACTCCTACAGCTGATAAACTCCTTCAGTAACGTGGCAGGATACAAGATCAACTCCAAAAAATCAGTCGCCCTCCTATACACAAAGGATAAGGAAGCAGAGAGGGAAATCAGAGAAGTATCACCTTTCACAATAGCCACAAATAGCATAAGATATCTGGGAGTATCGCTAACCAAGGAAGTGAAGGATTTATTTGACAAGAACTTTAAGTCTTTGAAGAAAGAAATTGAAGAGGATACCAGAAAATGGAAGGATCTCCCCTGCTCATGGATTGGGAGGATCAACATAGTAAAAATGGCAATTCTACCAAAAGCAATCTATAAATTCAATGCAATCCCAATCAAGGTCCCATTAAAATTCTTCACAGAGATTGAGAGGACAATAATCAACTTTATATGGAAAAACAAGAAACCCAGGATAGCCAAAAAAATCTTATACAATAAAGGTACTTCTGGAGGCATTACCATCCCTGACTTCAAACTCTATTACAGAGCTACAGTATTGAAAACGGCTTGGTATTGGCATAAGAACAGAGAAGTTGACCAATGGAATCGTATAGAAGACCCGGAACTTAAACCACAAACCTATGAACACCTGATTTTTGATAAAGGAGCCAAAAGTACACAATGGAAGAAAGAGGGCATCTTCAACAAATGGTGCTGGCATAACTGGATGTCAACCTGTAGAAGAATGAAAGTAGATCCATATCTATCACCATGCACAAAACTCAAGTCCAAATGGATTAAAGACCTCAATATTAATTTGAACACATTGAGCTTGATTGAGGAGAAAGTGGGAAGTACTCTACAACAAATGGGCACAGGGAACCGTTTCCTATGCATAACCCCAGCTGCACAGACTTTAAGGGCAACATTGAATAAATGGGACCTCCTGAAGTTGAGCAGCTTCTGTAAAGCAAAGGACATTGTCACTAAGACACAAAGGCAGCCTACTGACTGGGAAAAGATCTTCACCAACCCTGCAACTGACAAAGGTCTGATCTCTAAAATATATAAGGAACTCAAGAGACTAGACGGTAAAATGCCAATTAACCCAATTAAAAAATGGGGCGCTGAACTGAACAGAGAATTCTCAACAGAAGAAGTTCGAATGGCCAAAAGACACTTAAGGTCATGCTCAACCTCCCTAGCTATCAGGGAAATGCAAATCAAAACAACTTTGAGATATCATCTTACACCTGTCAGATTGGCTAAAATCCAAAACACCAATAATAACCTTTGCTGGAGAGGTTGTGGGGTAAGGGGCACACTCATCCATTGCTGGTGGGAATGCAAACTTGTGCAACCACTTTGGAAAGCAGTGTGGCGGTTTCTCAGGAAATTCGGGATCAACCTACCCCAGGACCCAGCAATTCCACTATTGGGAATCTACCCAAGAGATGCCCAATCATACAACAAAAGCATATGCTCATCTATGTTCATAGCAGCATTATTTGTAATAGCCAGATCCTGGAGACAGCCTAGATGCCCTTCAGTGGAAGAATGGATGAAGAAACTGTGGAATATATACACGCTAGAATACTACTCAGCGGTAAAAAACAATGACATCTTGAATTTTGCAGGCAAATGGATGGAAATAGAAAACACTATTCTGAGTGAGGTAACCCAGACCCATAAAGATGAACATGGGATGTACTCACTCATATTCGGTTTCTAGCCATGATTAAAGGACATCGAGCCTATAAGTTTGGGATCCTTGAGAAGATAATAAGAAGGTGAACTCCCAAAAAAGATATAGTAATCCTCCTGGATATTGGAAGTAGACACGATCGCCAGGCAAAATTGGGAACTTGAGGGTTGGGCAAGACTGGGCAAAGGGAAGATGGGGAGAGAAAAGTGTGAAGGGGAGAGCTGGGGGAGCTCGGAGGAATGGGGTGCTTGGGATATAGGAAGGGTGGATATGAGAGCAGGGAAGCATATATCTTAATTTAAGGAGCTACCTGAGGGTTGTCAAGAGACTTGACCCTAGAGGGGTTCCCAGGTTTCCAGGGAGACGCCCCCAGTTAGTTCCTTGGGCAGCTGAGGAGAGGGAGCCTGAAAAGGCCAGTTCCTATAGCCATACTGATGAATTTCTTGCATATCACCATAGAACCTCCACCTGACGATAGATGAAGAAAATGACAGAGCCCCACCTTGGAGCACCGGACTGAGCTCCCAAGATCCTGATGAGGAGCAGAAGGAGAGAGAACATGAGAAAGAAAGTCAGGACCGTGAGGGAACCTCCAGCTGGCGACAGATGGGGAAGGTGACTAAGCCCCACACTGGAGCACTGGACTGAGCTCCCAAGGTCCCGATGAGGAGCAGAAGGAGCGAGAACATGAGGGAGAAAGTCAGGAACGAGAGGGGTGCGTTCCCTCATGGAGACGGTGGGACAGAACTAATGGGAGATCACCAACTCCAGTTGGAATGGGACTGATGGATCATGCGACCAAACCCGTCTCTCTGAGTGTGGCCAACAGCGGGGGCTGACTGAGAAGCAAAGGACAATGGCTCTGGGCTCTGATTGTTCTTCATGGACGGGCTCTGTGGGAGCCTTCTCAGCTTGGTCGATCACCTTCCTGGACCTGGGGGGAGTTGGGAGGACCTTGGTCTTAGCATAGAGTGGGGAACCCTGATGGCTCCTTGGCCTTGAGAGGGAGGGAGGGGAGGTATGGGTGGAGGGGAGGGGAGGGAAGGGGGAGAAGGAGGGGAGAGAAGGGGGAGAAGGAGGGGAGGGTGGGGGGAGGAGGAGGGAAGGAGATGGAAATTTTTAAATATAAAAAAAAATAAACCATGAGGAAAAAAAAAAAAAAAAGGAAAAAAAAAAATAACTCAGGCATCTAGCGACCCTTCACCAGCACAACTAGAAGAAGGGAAACACACAAACTCTACTACTAAAAATGACTGAAGTTAACAACCACTGGTCATTAATATCACTTAATATCAATGGACTCAATTCACCTATAAAAAGGCACAGGCTAAGAGACTGGATACGAAAACAGAATCCAACATTTTGCTGTTTACAAGAAACACACCTCAACCACAAAGACAGACACCTACTCAGAGTAAAGGGTTGGGAAAAGGTTTATCAAGCAAATGGCCCTAAGAAACAAGCCGGTGTGGCCATACTAATTTCCAACAAAGTTGACTTCAAACTAAAATCAATCAGAAGAGATGGAAAGGGACACTTTATATTCATAACAGGAAAAATCCATCAGAATGAAGTCTCAATCCTGAATATCTATGCCCCTAATATAAAAGCTTCCACTTATGTAAAAGAAATACTTCTAGACCTCAAGGCAGCCATCAAACGACACACACTAATAGTTGGAGACTTCAACACTCCTCTCTCACCAATGGACAGGTCAATCAGACAGAAACCTAACAGAGAATTGAAAGACTTAATGGAGGTAATGAACCAAATGGACTTAACAGACATCTATAGATCATTCCACCCAAATAGGAAAGAATATACCTTCTTCTCTGCGGCTCATGGAACCTTTTCGAAAATTGACCATATACTTGGTAACAAAGCAAACTTCCACAGTTACAAAAAAATATTAGTAACCACCTGTGTCTTATCGGATCACCATGGATTAAAATTAGAATTCAACAACAATGCTACCCCCCACAAAACCCACAAACACATGGAAACTGAACAGTCAACTACTGACCCACACCTGGGTCAAGGAAGAAATAAAGAAAGAAATTAAAGTCTTTCTTGAATTTAATGAAAACAAAGACACAACATACTCAAACCTAAGGGACACAATGAAAGCAGTGCTAAGAGGAATGTTCATAGCACTAGGTGCCCACTTAAAGAAAACGGAGAAAGCGCTCATTGGTGACTTAACAGCACACCTGAAAGCTCTGGAAAAAAAAGAAGCAGACTCACCTAGGAGAAGTAGAAGACTGGAAATAATCAAACTGAGGGCAGAAATCAACAAAATAGAAACACAGAAAACAATCCAAAGAATCAATGAAACAAGAAGCTGGTTCTTGGAGAAAATCAACAAGATTGACAAACCCTTAGCCAAACTAATCAAACGGCAGAGGGAGAACACGCAAATTAACAAGATCAGAAATGAAAAGGGGGACATAACCACAGACACAGAGGAAATTCAGAAAATCATTAGATCTTACTACAAAAGCCTGTATGCCACAAAATTGGAAAATGTAAAAGAAATGGACAGTTTTTTAGATAAATACCATATACCAAAGTTAAACCAGGACCAGGTAAATGCTCTAAATCGTCCTGTTAGTCGCGAAGAATTAGAAACTGTTATCAGAAACCTCCCTACCAAAAAGAGCCCAGGACCAGATGGTTTCAATGCGGAATTCTACCAGAACTTCCAAGAAGACCTAATACCTATACTCCTTAAGGTATTTCATAATATAGAAACACAAGAGTCACTGCCAAATTCCTCCTATGAAGCTACAGTTACCCTGATACCTAAACCACACAAAGACTCAACCAAGAAAGAGAATTACAGTCCAATCTCACTCATGAACATTGACGCAAAAATCCTCAATAAAATACTGGCAAACCGAATCCAAGAACACATTAGAAAAATTATCCATTATGATCAAGTAGGCTTTATCCCAGAGATGCAGGGCTGGTTCAACATATGAAAATCTATTAATGTAATCCATCATATAAACAAACTGAAGGAAAAAAACCATATGGTCATCTCATTAGATGCTGAAAAAGCATTTGATAAAATTCAGCACCCTTTTATGATAAAGGTCTTGGAGAGATTAGGGATACAAGGGTCATTCCTAAATATAATAAAAGCTATTTACAGCAAGCCGACAGCTAACATCAAATTAAACGGAGAGAAACTCAAGGCTATCCCACTAAATTCAGGAACACGACAAGGCTGTCCACTCTCTCCTTATCTCTTCATTATAGTGCTTGAAGTTCTAGCAATAGCAATAAGACAACATAAGGGAATCAAGGGGATTCAATTTGGAAAGGAAGAAGTTAAACTTTCATTATTTGCAGATGATATGATAGTATACATAAGCGACCCCAAAAACTCCACCAAAGAACTCCTACAGCTGATAAACTCCTTCAGTAACGTGGCAGGATACAAGATCAACTCCAAAAAATCAGTCGCCCTCCTATACACAAAGGATAAGGAAGCAGAGAGGGAAATCAGAGAAGTATCACCTTTCACAATAGCCACAAATAGCATAAGATATCTGGGAGTATCGCTAACCAAGGAAGTGAAGGATTTTTTTGACAAGAACTTTAAGTCTTTGAAGAAAGAAATTGAAGAGGATACCAGAAAATGGAAGGATCTCCCCTGCTCGTGGATTGGGAGGATCAACATAGTAAAAATGGCAATTCTACCAAAAGCAATCTATAGATTCAATGCAATCCCTATCAAGGTCCCATTAAAATTCTTCACAGAGATTGAGAGGACAATAATCAACTTTATATGGAAAAACAAGAAACCCAGGATAGCCAAAAAAATCTTATACAATAAAGGTACTTCTGAAGGCATTAACATCCCTGACTTCAAACTTTATTACAAAGCTACAGTATTGAAAACGGCTTGGTATTGGCATAAAAACAGAGAAGTTGACCAATGGAATCGTATAGAAGACCCGGATCTTAAACCACAAACCTATGAACACCTGATTTTTGATAAAGGAGCCAAAAGTACACAATGGAAGAAAGAGGGCATCTTCAACAAATGGTGCTGGCATAACTGGATGTCAACCTGTAGAAGAATGAAAGTAGATCCATATCTATCACCATGCACAAAACTCAAGTCCAAATGGATTAAAGACCTCAATATTAATTTGAACACATTGAGCTTGATAGAGGAGAAAGTGGGAAGTACTCTACAACAAATGGGCACAGGGAACCGTTTCCTATGCATAACCTCAGCTGCACAGACTTTAAGGGCAACATTGAATAAATGGGACCTCCTGAAGTTGAGCAGCTTCTGTAAAGCAAAGGACATTGTCACTAAGACACAAAGGCAGCCTACTGACTGGGAAAAGATCTTCACCAACCCTGCAACTGACAAAGGTCTGATCTCTAAAATATATAAGGAACTCAAGAGACTAGACGGTAAAATGCCAATTAACCCAATTAAAAAATGGGGCGCCGAACTGAACAGAGAATTCTCAACAGAAGAAGTTTGAATGGCCAAAAGACACTTAAGGTCATGCTCAACCTCCCTAGCTATCAGGGAAATGCAAATCAAAACAACTTTGAGATATCATCTTACACCTGTCAGATTGGCTAAAATCCAAAACACCAATAATAACCTTTGCTGGAGAGGTTGTGGGGTAAGGGGCACACTCATCCATTGCTGGTGGGAATGCAAACTTGTGCAACCACTTTGGAAAGCAGTGTGGCGGTTTCTCAGGAAATTCGGGATCAACCTACCCCAGGACCCAGCAATTCCACTATTGGGAATCTACCCAAGAGATGCCCAATCATACAACAAAAGCATATGCTCATCTATGTTCATAGCAGCATTATTTGTAATAGCCAGATCCTGGAGACAGCCTAGATGCCCTTCAGTGGAAGAATGGATGAAGAAACTGTGGAATATATACACGCTAGAATACTACTCAGCGGTAAAAAACAATGACATCTTGAATTTTGCAGGCAAATGGATGGAAATAGAAAACACTATTCTGAGTGAGGTAACCCAGACCCATAAAGATGAACATGGGATGTACTCACTCATATTCGGTTTCTAGCCATGATTAAAGGACATCGAGCCTATAAGTTTGGGATCCTTGAGAAGATAATAAGAAGGTGAACTCCCAAAAAAAGATATAGTAATCCTCCTGGATATTGGAAGTAGACACGATCGCCAGGCAAAATTGGGAACTTGAGGGTTGGGCAAGACTGGGCCAAGGGAAGATAGGGAGAGAAAAGTGTGAAGGGGAGAGCGGGGGGGGGGGGGGAGCTCGGAGGAATGGGGTGCTTGGGATATAGGAAGGGTGGATATGAGAGCAGGGAAGCATATATCTGAATTTAAGGAGCTACCTGAGGGTTGTCAAGATACTTGACCCTAGAGGGGTTCCCAGGTTTCCAGGGAGACGCCCCCAGTTAGTTCCTTGGGCAGCTGAGGAGAGGGAGCCTGAAAAGGCCAGTTCCTATAGCCATACTGATGAATTTCTTGCATATCACCATAGAACCTCCACCTGACGATAGATGAAGAAAATGACAGAGCCCCACCTTGGAGCACCGGACTGAGCTCCCAAGGTCCTGATGAGGAGCAGAAGGAGAGAGAACATGAGAAAGAAAGTCAGGACCGTGAGGGAACCTCCAGCTGGCGACAGATGGGGAAGGTGACTGAGCCCCACATTGGAGCACTGGACTGTGCTCCCAAGGTCCCGATGAGGAGCAGAAGGAGCGAGAACATGAGGGAGAAAGTCAGGAACGAGAGGGGTGCGTTCACTCATGGAAACGGGGGGACAGAACTAATGGGAGATCACCAACTCCAGTTGGAATGGGACTGATGGATCATGCGACCAAACCCGTCTCTCTGAGTGTGGCCAACAGCGGGGGCTGACTGAGAAGCAAAGGACAATGGCTCTGGGCTCTGATTGTTCTTCATGGACGGGCTCTGTGGGAGCCTTCTCAGCTTGGTCGATCACCTTCCTGGACCTGGGGGGAGTTGGGAGGACCTTGGTCTTAGCATAGAGTGGGGAACCCTGATGGCTCCTTGGCCTTGAGAGGGAGGGAGGGGAGGTATGGGTGGAGGGGAGGAGAGGGAAGGGGGAGAAGGAGGGGAGGGAAGGGGGAGAAGGAGGGGAGGGAGGGGGGAGGAGGAGGGAAGGAGATGGAAATTTTTAAATATAAAAAAATAAACCATGAGAAAAAAAAGAATACTAAATATGGGTTAAAGGAAGATGTGAGAATTTGCCAATAAGAGGCTGAAACTATGGGCCAGGCAGTGTTTTAAAAGAATACAGTTTCCGTGTAATTATTTCGGGTGTAAGGCTAGCCGGCGGCCGGGTGGCGGGACAAAGCCCCGCTGCTTCATTCTTCATTCATTGACCCAGGACTTTAGAAAATATCTTATAAAGTTTTTCTTTCTTAATTACTATTTTATTTTATTCATATGGGTGTTGCTTGTATGTATATACACCATATACACGTGTAGTTCTCTTGGAGGCCAGAGTGTGTATAAACTGGAACTGGAGTTACAGGTGGTTGTTAGCCATCATGTGGGTGCTGGAAATTGAACTAAGTTCCACTGGAAGAGCAATCAGTGCTCTTAACCACTGAGCCATCTCACCAGTCCCAACCTTGTGATTTTTAAATCAATTTCAGACCAATACACACACACACAAACACACACACACACACAACACGCAATATTATTAACTTGATTACTAATTAAAGTGAAAATGCAATGGTAAAATAAATACTTGTATATGATCAAAGTGTATTGCTAGAAACATTGCTGGAAGGAAGAAGAGCATTGGGGATGCTAAACCTAGAGTGAAAGAGTAACAACACAGTTATATTTACACTAAGACCAGAACTAGAAAATGAAGCGATCTGAACAAATAATGTAATGCAGGTTTGACAAAAAGGCAGCTCACATCCACGCTTCTGGTCAACATTGTTATTGATTCCACAACTTTTAGACCACTTGACCATTAAGTAGATGTGGATTCTGTCTTTTCCCACAGAGCACTCCAGGCAACCACTTTTAATTGATTGGTATTGACATAAACAGTGCTTTCCAGGAAAAGAGGTAAAAACTGTAAATAAAAAGTAACTATAAGATTCCAGTTTTTGTTTTCTATTATTCTCACAGAAACTATTTGAATTTACTAATTTTATTGTGACTTACAACATATTCTCTTAGCCTGAGATTAAGCTCAGTTTCAGTGCAGGTTATGCCTTTCCCAAAAGCAAGAGAATTTCAATTACACATCTCTCCTGTCCATCTGTCAAGACTTTCTGCTTTTTCAGATCTATGTGGTCCTCGTAGATTCATCCTTCAATATTTAGATAAGTTACAATATTTTACAGTATTTCTTTTAGTGTTCTATGTTTTAACAAACATGCAGAAAATAATGGAATGACATTAAAAGAAGAGTTATCATTTGATACAGTGTGATTAGTAGTAATAAGATTTGTATCAATCATTTGAATTTAAATACAAAATTATTTTTTCTACATTTAGTTAATACATATTTTACTATTAGTCTTGTTATATACTTTGAAAATCCAGATTTTAATAAGAAAAAATATGCAAATGAAATATGCTAACTTTTCATGTAAGGCATATAAACAACAAAATTTTACATAGATTAGCAATTAAAACTATGAAAAAAATCTTCCTATGATACACTAATTAATTTTTACCTGATTTTTAAATCATCTAATCAATATACATAAAGCTGCAATTAGTTTGGTTGAGTCTTAATTAATTGAGAAAATAAGTATTAATAAATAATTGATGCATAATTGTCACATAATAACAAACATATCTGTTTATTAAAATGAACAAGTCAGAAACACAGTTTCTAGCTCATTTTGTTCTTTCTGGGTTCAAACCACCAGTTGCCTTGGCCTGGATGGTGAGCGGTTCTTTAGTTTGGATTCCTACTATTGCTAAGGTATATTATCTTCTATATAGCTCAGTTGCATTTCTAGCCAGGGAAAAATAGTTGCTGGGAGTCCCTGCTGCTGCTGCTGTGGCCTGCAGGGCTCCTACTGACTGGACATAAAGGCTGCATTTAACACTGTGAGTCATTTTCTTGTCATCTAGGAGAACTATTATCATGAACATGATAAATTCATGAGCCAGGGTGTACTTTTGCACTCTATTCTATTTTTTCATTTATTTGGTTTCTATTGTTATGGTGCCTCAAATAAACATGATTTATTTTCCACAGTTATTTATAGAACATAATGTGCTTTAAGATATTCACAGCCACAGATTTTCTGTTTCTATGTGCTCATATTTTTAACCTAATTTATACATGTCACTTTTGAATTTTCTTTCTACACCATTAGGTTTCTTCTTTAGAAGATGTATGATTGAAATTTCTGGCATGGGCGAAAGCCATATCTATATTGAAACCAAACTTAATTTCTCATGCTGCGACATCAAAAATTATGAAAATCTTTAAACCTTAGTTTCACTATATAGTAATGAAAGTAGTAGTCCCTTGCCTTAAAATAACTGTGATAACTAAACAGAACAATCTACATTCCAGGTTCAGCAAAAGAAGGCATCAAATAAATCTTGACATTATTTTTATATCAGGATCTCAACACATTTTCCAAATTTGTAGAGGAATGATTAATGTTCTTCATTGCAATTTCAGTACTCATAACCCTTTTTTCTGCTCATGACCCATTTCCTTTTTATTTTCTTTTATTTTAAAACTATAATAAAATAAGATAAAACAGAAGCTAACACATTAGAATTGAATAAAACAAATAAACAAAGGAAAATAGCCCAAGAAAAGACACATGAAATAGACACCCACTTGTTCATACACTCAGGATCCGACAAAGATGCTAAAATGGTAGCCATAATACGCATTCAAAGGACCTAGCTCAGACCTCGGCAAAGCCTATGCACACTGCCTCAGTCTCTGTAAGTGCATATGAGCTTTGATTATGTTTAGGGGGCCTTCTTTTCTTGGTGTCATCTATGTGCTCTGACTCTTACACTCTTTGCCTTCTCTTGCCAGTGTTCACTGAGCCCTGAGGGGAGGGATTTGATTAACATGTCCCATTTAGGACTGAGTGCTCCAAGGTCTCTCATTCTCTGCACAATATCGGGCTGTGGGTTTTTGGTTTTGTTCCCATCTGGAACAGTAGGAAACTTCTCTGAGAATTGCTTAGCAAGGCACTGATCTATGATTATAGCAGAACATCATTAGTCATTTTTGCTCCTGAGTTTTTTCTTTAGTAGTATATAATTTTACTTTAGGTCCTTGGGCTAGGTAGTCTCAGATTCTTGGTGACCCAAGCAGTACTGTGTATATTCCATCTTGTGGAGTGGGCCTTAAGTCATATCAAATATTGGTGGTTATTTCCACAAATTTTGTGCTACTGTTATATATTACAGCCTGGACATAATTGAGGATCAAGGGGCCTGTGACTGGACTGGCATTTATGCTTCACTTTTGGTAGCATGCAGAGTACCTTCTTATACAAAAAACACTAAAATGTAAAAGTAAAGTCTCTAAATGGGCACTAACTTTATTATTTCCTATTCAATGGGTTGTATGTGTGTTGTCTTCATCAATAAATCCTTGCAGTAACTTTAATAGAGAGCAATCTAGAGTCTTGGCAACAAACTGGCTCAACTCTTTTCACTAAAGCCAATTTTTAAGCAACCCTAGGTAATAGCTATATAATTTAGGTATACAAGTTATCATATATGGCTGATAAATCATAAATAATTTTTTTAAAAATAATTTGGTATGCATATAATTTTATCATTTTTTGTTAAGATGAAAATAGATTGTGCAATAATATAAAAGTGGTACTCACTAATTTTAAAAAGAGAGTTTGATCTTAGCTAAATATTTGGTACTGTATGGCACAGACCATCTTATATATTTTTTAGAGTTGGTTAATGTTTTGATTTTATAGTCAACACTGAGGACATTATATTATATTGATATGTAATATATTTATTTGGGTATGTTTAAGATCATTTTAGCAATTATTGGAAATCTTGTCTAACTCCATGCCAAACTTTATTTAATAATATTTTTAATGAAATTCAATAATGTAGTATAGGTGAACTTTCTCTTTCCCACCAGCCAGCTCCCAAATAACTACACAGAGACTTATTATGAATTATAAATGCTCAGCCAATAGCATAGACTTGCTATTAACTAGTTCTTACATTTTAAATTAATCCATATTTCTTGTCTACTCTCTACAACATGGTGATACCTTTTTATACCACAGTGTGTTCATCTTCTGCTTCTTCTGCATCTGGCTCTCTACCCTGCCTTCTTCGTCCCTAAACTCTCCCATTGTCTACAAGTCCTACCTAACCTCTACTTGCCTAGCTATTGGCCATTTAGCCTTTTATTAAACCAATTGGAAGCCGTCTTGGCAGAGACACATCTTCACAGTACAAAAAGATTATTTCATAACAATGCAGAAAAGGCTTTAGTGGAACAGTAGATCACATGGCAGCAGGAATAGAAAAATGTCATACAGAATTAGACCAGATAAACTATATCCCCCAACACATGACCCTGATGCAGACTGGCTTCATTTCCTACATTTCAGGTATTTTTTACTTTTGTTTTTTGTTTTGGTTTTTGCTTTTCAAAACAGATTTTCTCTGTGTACCCCTGGCTGTTGTCCTGGAATTCACTTTGTTAACTAGACTGGTTTCACACTCACAGAGATATGACTGCTTCTGTAGTGAGGAGCAGACGGGCTGCGTTCCTGCCGCCCTGGCTCCTGCACGGCTAGCTTAAAACCCGAAATAATTACACGGAAACTGTATTCTTTTAAATACTGCCTGGCCCATTATTTTCAGCCTCTTACTCACATCTTGATTAACCCATATCTAATAATCTGTGTAGCACCACGAAGTGGTGCCTTACTGGGAAGATCCTAGCATATGTCCATCTTGGGCTGGAGCTTCATTGCATCTGGCTGTAGAGGCAGGGCAATTGTCTGAGCCATCTACCTCACTTCCTTCTTCCTGTTCTGTCTACTCCACCCACCTATTTTCTAACCTATTAGGCCAAGCAGTTTTCTTTATTAATTAACCAATGAAATCAACAGATTGATAGAAGACCCGCCTCCATCATGCTTCTGCTACCCAAGTTCTGGGATTAAAGGTGTTTGCCACCACCACCTGGCTATTTCCTATTTTTCAATTATGCTACTCTAGTATGACTCTACCAAGAAATTAATCTATTCATAAGTTATTCATTTTATATTACATTGACATAAAGTGGTATTCTCACCATTGACAATTATAAAATCAAATTATAAAAAATTCGAACAATAGAAAAATGTTGATGATAGTTTCAATACAAGGAAATCACCATTTAGACCAGTTTTATTCATTTATTTGGTTTCACTCTATTCTTTTGCAGTTAAAGAGCCTTTGATCAATGTTGTTCATTGTGAGTTCAGTACTCACAACCACACCCTGTTTTTTTTTACTTACAACCCATCTTCATTTTGTTTTATTTTAAAATTATAATAAAATAATATAAAACAAAAACTAGCACATCAGAATTAGATTTAAAAAAAGCAAACAGAAAAAAGATCCCAACAGAAGAAACAAGAAACAGAGACCCAGTCATTTCCCAAATATTTCCTGATAAATAGTACTTTAAAGTATAAATTGTGAGACAATGTATAAATTGTGAGACAAAGCCAAGACTTTATTTTCAAAGGTTACTAAGTTTGAAAATCTTAGTGCAATCTAAGAAGAATCATTCCATCTACCCCAGTGGCATCGGTGCTGAAACTGTAATTCAAAGCAAATTTCCTTGTCAATCTCTACCTAAACTTCAGGTAATTAATTTTCTGTTCACACATATTCATAATAGTTTAATGCAAAACTAACTGCCCCTTTATTATGGGATGCATAAATTAAATATTTGTCATATTTAAAATCATCTTTCTACCTTTCAATGAAAATATTTTATTATCTGGTAGAATTTTTCCATTTCCCAGAAATAAAGGACAGAAGAAACTCCTATTGTTCAAGTGGACAGGGGTGTCAGCTAGTGAACTCATCAGTCACTGGAATGCCCTTGAGCCACACAGTTTTATGATATTTCTAAGGAGTCTTTTTGCTCCTGAAAATGTTCTTCCATTTAACAAACGCATTCTTGAAGTAGACACATTTTTTTCCACTTCTATTCTTAGACAAAGAAAAAGGAGAGAGAAAGAAAAGATATATATTTTTTACTGCCTTTCTTTGTTTTCTACGGGCACATTCAATAAACTCTTCTGTCAAGAGTAAGAGCACAGGGCTCCATTCAATAAAAAATTGCTATGATTATGCTATGCAATTTTGTTCTCACTACTTTATCACAATTTGCCATTCAAGTGGACAATGCTGTGCTTCCTGCTTTAGAGGGGAAAAGGCCCCATCTCCCGCAGCAAGGTCATTGATTACTCAAAGACACTAGACCTATTTGAGAGCTTGTCTTAGGTCAGATATCCAGCAGTTTTTCTGTCATAAACCACGTCATGTGTTCTTTTTTCCCAAAGTAACCAAATGGATCAATTAAAATATATTGTCAAATAACAATTATTTACCTATATAATATTAGGATCAGAGATAATAATTGCCTGTTGGATAACAAAATGCAGTCTTTCAGGTCTCAGAGGCGGATTTAACTAGTTTCTTTTATCCTGATTGCTGTCAAACTTTAAGGCCTTTCTGTTGGGTATAATATACCAGGAAGGGATTCATGTGAGAAGGTAATCTGGTTTCTTATGCACATAAAATTGAAAGGAAGGACAATCAAAAAGGCAAGTTATTAATATCCAGGATAAGCTGAGAATCTGTTCAGTTATACTATTTTTGAAAGCTATGTACATCCAAAAATCAATTAATATATACATTATCAGATTTGTCAATATCTGAAAACAGATACATCTGTTATAAGTTACAGTATATGTGCAGCTGGTGACCTAGAAATCTATGCATTTTATACTCACAACACAAATTCTTCATGGCTAATCATATGGAAGTGCCTCTTACTGGACAGTACCTCTCTAGTCTCCTGTGGAATGCCCCCTCCCCCAGATCTCTCTACACACTCTTGGAATTGTAAGAAAGTATACAGCACACTGGCCTGGAGGCTCAAGGCTGGTTTATGACTGTTTGCTCTGCTCTGATAAGACTTTGGCAAAGCATGTGAGGAAGTGAAAAGATTTATTATAGGCTTTAAAAGCATAAATAAAACTTGAAGGTAAAAGTAGAATGTACATGAGGAAGACAATATATTATACTGTGCCTAGAGGTGACTTTAAGAGGACCCAGGCACATAGGAGCTAATATGAAGGCCATCAGCAAGACAAAATGAGTGCTAGTGTTCCTCAACTCACAATAGATTTTCTTCTAATAAACACACTGAATGTTGAAGAGATCGTAATTTGAATATGTGTTACATTACCTAATAACATGGACATCATAGCAATATAATAAACATTGGAGTATCATTTTTTTGACCTCATCAAAATAGAAATGACTGCGAATTGTAGCTTGCTGCTGTTGCTGCATCTTTGCCCTGTATTGCACATGAGAATCATATTACATATTCCTGATCATGAAAATGACAAAATTTAAAATACGATTTCTATTCAAAGAATGCCACTTTTGCATCATGGTCAAGTGGTAAATCTATTAATTTAAGCCACTGCAAGTCAAGAAACATGTACACTAGAAAAATGAAAACATATTGGAGATTTTTCTAAAAATCATAAGGACATTTGTGCTCACATAAACTTTAGTATTAAAGAAATTATGATATTTTATCAGTGAAAGCAGATTAATGGACATTGGAAATGGCTCCTCAGAAAAATCATTGAATCCGGTGATGATAAGAAAATCAGAACTAAACTAATTGCCTGGTAGTTAAGTATGCTTGTTACATAAACATGAGGAGCAGGAGGTCTCATCACAGCATCCATATAATATGTGATCCAATAAATGCCTGCAACCCAGCACTGAGAGAGGCATAGAGAGAGAGAGCTCATTGGGGATTGATGCCTTTGAGCCTAGACCCTGGCTCTCCAAAATAGTTCCAGGTTCAAAGAAATAAGGTATGAAGCAAAAGGGAAGATACCCACCTATTCCTCTTGTCTCGATGAACTACATGTACACATAAACCTTACATACATACACATATATTTATACAAATGAAAAAGAGAAGAAAGAACCAGAATGGGTAATGTTACAAAATTTATTTTTGGAACATTACTGAAGTTAGAAATGAAAAACAAATGACTGAACACAAATCTAGAAAATTCAAAAAAAAATGGTAGACCCAAACTATGAAAAGTATCATGGCTAACACATAGGATTACAAGAAACAGAAAAGAAGTAAGCTTTGAAACTATACAAACTGATGTGATCGACAAATGAGGTAATACATACACACAGAAAAGCAATACAACCTTCTATATCCAAAGCTTTCAAGAAAATCAAAAGTTATGAAATAAAAAGAACACAAAATACAAAATTTTATCTCAATACCTCATGAATGCTTAGAGTGGCAAGCCCTAAGTAATGTAGTAGAGTAAGTGGCTGCTCACTCCGCTGTACTATTAAAGTACCCAATGAAGTATAAAAAGAAAGACTGAAAAGTTACGTGTATGTCTTCTACATTATTACATGTTGAATCAGGCTTTGTGATTAAGAAAGCAAATATTTCTCATTTTCCCAAGAAGATGAACTAGATAAAAGAAGAAATCTCAGAGAGTTAAACTCCAGAGACTTCATTCTCCCTGCATTTCACTGGAAAAGGGCCAGACTAGGACTGGGACAGAATGATAAGCACAGGTTTACCTGGAGAAGTGTGCATCTCTCTTTTAAATAAGGAAAGTCTTGCTTAAACACAGAGTAGGTCTGTGATTTGTGAAAATTAAGCCAATATCTGCACTCCTGAGATCAAATAGATTTACAAAAGTAAGCTGAAGTTGGGAGCTTACTGACAGGCATGCTTCTTGAGAAACACTGAGTCTGCAGTTTTTAACTCACAATGAGAAAGTGTATCAGGAGGTTTCTCATCCCACCTGCAGCCACTTTTAAAATAACTACTTCGAGGATTAATATTAATTACAAACCGTTTGGCCTATTAGCTCAGGCTTATTATTAACTAGTTCTTACAACTTAACCACTTCTATTATTTTATATTTTACCATGAGGCTCATGGCTTGTTATCTTATCTTGTTTTTCCTATGACTGCCAGTGTCTCTCTGCCTCTGCCTTCTTTTTCCTTTATCTTTGCTTTACCCACCTAGCTCTATTCTGCCTGGTTATTGGCCAAATTAGCTTCTTTATTAACCAAGAGTAACAAAACACATTCACAAAATAGAGAGTGGCATCCCACATTATCTCCCCTATCCTGTCTAATTAAAAACAAAGTTTTTAACTTTAACATTATAAAATTACATATAACAAAATGACAATCAAGCAGAATTCTAGTTAATTAAAGAAAATATTCTATCATCTATATTGTCTTTGTGAGTCTAGAATTTTAGCTTTTCTCACAATGAAGGAAAACTATAATTGTACTAAAATGATATAATGTCACATGAGTCACTAGGAAGTGTACTGTAAGAAACCTCCAAATTTCTAGAAATAGCAGAAATATCTGACTGCCTGAAAAGTTATTCAAATTTCTTCTGTAATGTTTGGACATCCATCTTCAGCCTATAGGCCTAGAATATCTGGAAGATAACTCAATGGAGCAGGAAATCTGAAGGACTGTCTCACTTATTTTGGCAAAATTCATCAGTCACTTTCTTGTATGTCCTGTAGAATGTCTAGCAAACTCTCGTGAAGCAGGAATCCTGAAGGAATGTCACACCTTGTTTTGGCAAGTTCAGCAGTCATTTTCCTGTGGTTCTGTATTTCCAGTTTATACAGCATGTTGTCAAGTAGTCCAGGTAAGAGCAGTTTTTTGCCCAAATGGTTAGCAATGACACATTGAAAGAGAATTCCATAAGGAGCATTTCCAATGCCCATTTAAGGATGCTCTTGAAGTAATTGGTGCTGTGAGAAGCAGATATGTCTATAGTGGGAGAAGGGAGGCCACTTGTTGGTTCCTGGCCACCTGGTTAGCTTAGACCCAAAATAATCACAGAGAAACTATATAAATTTTGTTTTGTTTTGTTTTAGCTTTTGGTTTTTCAAGACAGGGTTTCTGTGTAGCTTTGGAGCCTGTCCTAGAAATAGCTCTTTTAGACCAGACTGGTCTTGTAGAACAGATTGGCCTTGAACTCACAGAGATTCACCTGTCTCTGCCAAGCTAGTGCTGGGAATAAAGGTGTGCACCACCACTGCCTGGCTTCAGAAGAGGTATTAATTAAATCACTGCTTGTCCCATTAGCTATAACTTCTTAATGGCTACCACTTATATCTTAATAGAACCCATTTCTATTAATTTGTGTATCACCAAGTGGCTGTGGCTCTTGAGTTGTATACAGAGCTATAGTAATAAAAACTGCATTGTACCGTCCTGAAAAAAATCATATCAGTCAATAGAATCTAATGGAAAACACAGACAAATCCACATACCTATGGACATCATATTTTTGATAAAGAAGTCAGAAAAATACAATGGAAGAAAGAAAGCATCTTCAACAAATGCTGCTGCTCTAATTAGGTGTCCACATTGAGAAGAATGCAAATAGTTCCACATTTTTCACCTGTAACAAAACTCAAGTTCTAATGGATCAAACAAGACCAGATACACTGAATCTTGTAGACGAGAAAGTGAGGTATATACCCTGGAATACATTGTCACAAGAGAAAACTTTCTGAACAAAGAGAACACCAATAGTGAAGGTAGTAAGATCAGCAATTAATAAATGTGACTTCATGAAACTGAAAAGTTTCTGTACAGTAAAGGATAATATCAATCAGAAAAAGTGGCATCCCATCCAATTGGAAAAGATTTTCACTAACTCTACATCTGACAGAAGGATAATATTCAAAATGTATAAAGAACTCAAGAAACAAAACATCAACCAAACAAATAATCCAATTTAAAATTGGGTATAGACCTATGAAGGAATAGTCTATAGCAGAATCACAAATGGATGAAAAACTATTCAATATCCTTACCCACCAGGGAAATGCAAATCAAAACTACTTTGAGATTCCATCTTATACCTGTCATAATATCTAAGATAAATAACACAAGTGGCAGCTTGTGTGACCAAGGATGTAGAGCAAGGGAATAAGTCCATTGTTAGTGGTTCCAACCACTGTGGAAATCAATATAGTGGTTCTTCAGAAAACTGGGAATTGATCAACCTCAAGACCCAACAATACCACTCTTGGGCATATATGCAAAGGACACTCCATCTACTACAAATACACTTGTTCAATAATGTTAATATTGGCTTTATTCATAATAGCCAGAAACTGGAAACAACCTATTTGTCCCTCAACCAAAGAATGGGTAAAAAAAAATGCAATACATTTACACAATGAAGTATTATTCAACTTTAAATAAATTACATCATAAATTTTGCAGGCAAATGAGTGGAAATAGAAAAAATCTCATCCCAAGTGAGGTAATTCAGAACCAGAAAGACGAACATGGTATGCATTTACTTATAAATGGATAATAGTTATAAAGTAAAGAATAACCATGTTATAATCCACAGACCCAGAAAGGTGAAATAGCAAGGAGGGAAGGGGAAAGAGAATAGTTTTTGTGGCTGGACTGAGGAGGGTAGGAATGGAAACAGGAGGGATCAAATAGAGGGTGGTGTGGAGGAAGAGACTATGGGGGAAGGATGACTACAATCGGAGGGCATTGTATACGGTGATGTGGAAATCAAGTGCATAGAAACTCCTAGAATTCCAAGAGTGTGATCTCAGTGAGGACTCTTAGTAATGGAGGCTACTGGTCCTGAACTGGCAATCTCCAGTAACCAGGCAACCTCCAGTGGTAGGCCTCGAGCTGCAACCCAGCCATAAAACCTTCAACATACAGTCTTTCCCACCTGCAAAACGTGCTGTGGCAATGGAGATGCAGAACTTGTTCTTGTGGACCTGTCATTTTTATCAGTTTCAACAGAAATGTGAACAAAATATATCAATTTTTTCTTTAAAAATATGGACAATCAACCTGTAGACACATAAAAATTTAACATCCTTAATAATTAAATGAAATTGAAATTAAAGCCATGGAAACAATACTTCACTCATTTAAATCAGCTTTCTAAAAGAAAACATAACCAAAAAAATGACAGCTAGTACTGGTGAAAATGAAGCCCTGTTACTAATTGCTGGCTGTAATATAAATTGGTAAAGTCATTATGGAAAACAGAATGGAGATTCTTTTGAAAAAGTAAAAATAGATCAACCATGTGATTCAACCACCTCCCCACTAGTTATATAGACAAAGGAAATGAAGTTAGGATTCTATTAAGACAGTCATATGCTCTCTCTCCTTGAGTCTATTTATGTGATGAATTACAGTTTTCCTTTTTATTCCTGTTGCTCTTTTACATACAAGCATCCTTGAAAAATTTTGAGTTTATAATAATATGATTATATTACTTCCCCTCTATTTTCTTTCTTCTGAGTAATCTAATGCACCCACACCATTCTCTTTCATATTCATGGCCTATTTAAAAAATATTTGTATTACAAATTTTTCAGACAATATATTTTGATCATATTCTTTTTCTTACCCAACTCCTACCAGGTCCTCCCTGCCTCCCTACTCATATAAATTTGTTGTTCTCCCAATCTTTCTCTTTTATATGCAAATACAAACAAGAAAAACAACTACAAAAACATTAAAATATAAGCATAAAACAGACTTAAAGACCAAAACATGAATGCATATAGCTCAAAAAGAATTCAGTGTGTTACATTGAATTAATCTTTGATAATATGTACATATAAATATATGCAATTGAGAAAGTAGATATTCTTCAGTAAATGTTTTAGGAAAGTATATATATTCATAAATTCAAATGTATGCACACATTAAAGAATTATCTAATATATGTATATATATATAACTCAAATCAGTAGGAAAAGAATAATCTGAGTATAAATTGACAGAGAATGACAGTCAAACAAATGATTAACAAACATATGAATAAATTCTCAGCATTATTACCCCAGAAATATCACAGCATGAAACCATCTCACATTTGCTTGAATTTCTGTTATCAGAAAGAATTTAACAGGTATTGGGAAGGGCATGAAGAAAAGGAAATTTATGTATATTCTTGGTAAGAATGTAAATTAGTATAATTTTTATGGAAAACAGTCTAGAGATTATTTCAAATCTTGGTACAAAAGTGAGATTGATCAACTCTGAAAATGGAACACACACAAGTGAAAATTATTCAGTATTTAAAAGGAAGGCAGTCCTTTCACTTATATAGCAAGTATGAAGGATATGGATACTTGGAATGTTTCAGGCATAGAAAGTAAATAATCCATTAACTCAGTTCACATGAGAAAATAAAAATCTCAAACTTAAAGACACAAAAAAGTGGTTACTGATGTCTAGGAATGGGGGTAGAGAGGTGGAAGACACTCTTCAGAGAGTATAGAGTTCTTTTTTTTTCTCATGGTTAATTTTTTTATATTTAAAAATTTCCATCTCCTTCCCTCCTCTTCCCCCCTCCCTTCCCTCCTCCTCCCCCTTCCCTCCCCTCCTTCTCCCCCTTCCCTCCCCTCCCCTCCACCTATACCTCCCCTCCCTCCCTCTCAAGGCCAAGGAGCCATCAGGGTTCCCTACTCTATGCTAAGACCAAGGTCCTCCCAACTCCCCCCAGGTCCAGGAAGGTGATCGCCCAAGCTGAGAAGGCTCCCACAGAGCCCGTCCATGCAGAAGAATCAGAGCCCAGCGCCATTGTCCTTTGCTTCTCACTCAGCCCCCGCTGTTGGCCACATTCAGAGAGACGGGTTTGGTCGCATGATCCATCAGTCCCATTCCAACTGGAGTTGGTGATCTAGCATTAGTTCTGTCCCACCGTCTCCATGAGTGAACGCACCCCTCACGTTCCTGACTTTCTCCCTCATGTTCTCGCTCCTTCTGCTCCTCATCAGGACCTTGGGAGCTCAGTCCAGTGCTCCAATGTGGGGCTCAGTCATTTTCCCCATCTGTCGCCAGATGGAGGTTCTATGGTGATATGCAAGAAATTCATCAGTATGGCTATAGGAACTGGCCTTTTCAGGCTCCCTCTCCTCAGCTGCCCAAGGAACTAACTGGGGGTATCTCCCTGGAAACCTGGGAACCCCTCTAGGGTCAAGTCTCTTGACAACCCTCAGGTGGCTCCTTAAATTAAGATATATGCTTCCCTGCTCCCATATCCACCCTTCCTATATCCCAAGCACCCCATTCCTCCGAGCTCCCCCCATTCTCCCCTTCACACTTTTCTCTCCCCATCTTCCCTTGGCCCAGTCTTGCCCAACCCTCAAGTTCCCAATTTTGCCTGGCGATCGTGTCTACTTCCAATATCCAGGAGGATTACTATATCTTTTTTTGGGAGTTCACCTTCTTATTATCTTCTCAAGGATCCCAAATTTATAGGCTCGATGTCCTTTAATTATGGATAAAAACCGATTATGAGTGAGTACATCCCATGTTCATCTTTTTGGGTCTGGGTTACCTCACTCAGAATAGTGTTTTCTATTTCCATCCATTTGCCTGCAAAATTCAAGATGTCATTGTTTTTTACCGCTGAGTAGTATTCTAGCATGTATATATTCCACAGTTTCTTCATCCATTCTTCCACTGAAGGGCATCTAGGTTGTTTCCAGGATCTGGCTATTACAAATAATGCTGCTATGAACATAGATGAGCATATGCTTTTGTAGTATGATTGGGCATCTCTTGGGTAGATTCCCAATAGTGGAATTGCTGGGTCCTGGGGTAGGTTGATCCCGAATTTCCTGAGAAACCGCCACACTGCTTTCCAAAGTGGTTGCACAAGTTTGCATTCCTACCAGCAATGGATGAGTGTACCCCTTACCCCACAACCCCTCCAGCAAAGGTTATTATTGGTGTTTTGGATTTTAGCCAATCTGACAGGTGTAAGATGATATCTCAAAGTTGTTTTGATTTGCATTTCCCTGATAGCTAGGGAGGTTGAGCATGACCTTAAGTGTCTTTTGGCCATTCGAACTTCTTCTGTTGAGAATTCTCTGTTCAGTTCAGCGCCCCATTTTTTAATTGGGTTAATTGGCATTTTACCGTCTAGTCTCTTGAGTTCCTTATATATTTTAGAGATCAGACCTTTGTCAGTTGCAGGGTTGGTGAAGATCTTTTCCCAGTCAGTAGGCTGCCTTTGTGTCTTAGTGACAATGTCCTTCTCTTTACAGAAGCTGCTCAACTTCAGGAGGTCCCATTTATTCAATGTTGCCCTTAATGTCTGTGCAGCTGGGGTTATGCATAGGAAATGGTTCCCTGTGCCAATTTGTTGTAGAGTACTTCCCACTTTCTCCTCTATCAAGCTCAATGTGTTCAAATTAATATTGAGGTCTTTAATCCATTTGGACTTGAGTTTTGTGCATGGTGATAGATATGGATCTACTTTCATTCTTCTACAGGTTGACATCCAGTTATGCCAGCACCATTTGTTGAAGATGCCCTCTTTCTTCCATTGTGTACCTTTGGCTCCTTTATCAAAAATCAGGTGTTCGTAGGTTTGTGGTTTAAGATCCGGATCTTCTATACGATTCCATTGGTCAACTTCTCTGTTTTTATGCCAATACCAAGCTGTTTTCAATACTGTAGCTCTGTAATAGAGTTTGAAGTCAGGGATGGTAATGCCTCCAGAAGTACCTTTATTGTATAAGATTTTTTTGGCTATCCTGGGTTTCTTGTTTTTCCATATGAAGTTGATTATTGTCCTCTCAATCTCTGTGAAGAATTTTAATGGGACCTTGATTGGGATTGCATTGAATCTATAGATTGCTTTTGGTAGAATTGCCATTTTTACTATGTTGATCCTCCCAATCCACGAGCAGGGGAGATCCTTCCATTTTCTGGTATCCTCTTCAATTTCTTTCTTCAAAGTCTTAAAGTTCTTGTCAAATAAATCCTTCACTTCATTGGTTAGAGATACTCCCAGATATCTTATGCTATTTGTGGCTATTGTGAAAGGTGATACTTCTCTGATTTCCCTCTCTGCTTCCTTATCCTTTGTGTATAGGAGGGCGACTGATTTTTTGGAGTTGATCTTGTAACCTGCCACTTTACTGAAGGAGTTTATCAGCTGTAGGAGTTCTTTGGTGGAGTTTTTGGGGTCACTTATGTATACTATCATATCATCTGCAAATAATGAAAGTTTAACTTCTTCCTTTCCAATTCGAATCCCCTTGATTCCCTTATGATGTCTTATTGCTATTGCTAGAACTTCAAGCACTATATTGAAGAGATAAGGAGAGAGTGGACAGCCTTGTCGTGTTCCTGAATTTAGTGGGAAAGCCTTGAGTTTCTCTCCGTTTAATTTGATGTTAGCTGTCGGCTTGCTGTAAATAGCTTTTATTATATTTAGGAATGACCCTTGTATCCCTAATCTCTCCAAGACTTTTATCATAAAAGGGTGCTGAATTTTGTCAAATGCTTTTTCAGCATCTAATGAGATGACCATATGGTTTTTTTCCTTCAGTTTATTTATATGATGGATTACATTGACAGATTTTCGAATGTTGAACCAGCCCTGCATCCCTGGGATGAAGCCTACTTGATCGTAATGGATAATTTTTCTAATGTGTTCTTGGATTCGGTTTGCCAGTATTTTATTGAGAATTTTTGCATCAATGTTCATGAGTGAGATTGGCCTGTAATTCTCTTTCTTGGTTGAGTCTTTGTGTGGTTTAGGTATCAGGGTAACTGTAGATTCATAGAAGGAATTTGGCAGTGACTCTTGTGTTTCTATATTATGAAATACCTTAAGGAGTATAGGTATTAGGTCTTCTTGGAAGTTCTGGTAGAATTCCGCATTGAAACCATCTGGTCCTGGGCTCTTTTTGGTAGGGAGGTTTCTGATAACAGTTTCTAATTCTTCGCTACTAACAGGACGATTTAGAGCATTTACCTGGTCCTGGTTTAACTTTGGTATATTGTATTTATCCAAAAAACTGTCCATTTCTTTTACATTTTCCAATTTTGTGGCATACAGGCTTTTGTAGTAAGATCTAATGATTCTCTGAATTTCCTCTGTGTCTGTGGTTATGTCCCCCTTTTCATTTCTGATCTTATTAATTTGCATGTTCTCCCTCTGCCATTTGATTAGTTTGGCTAAGGGTTTGTCAATCTTGTTGATTTTCTCCAAGAACCAGCTTCTTGTTTCATTGATTCTTTGGATTGTTTTCTGTGTTTCTATTTTGTTGATTTCTGCCCTCAGTTTGATTATTTCCAGTCTTCTACTTCTCCTAGGTGAGTCTGCTTCTTTTTTTTCCAGAGCTTTCAGGTGTGCTGTTAAGTCACCAATGAGTGCTTTCTCCATTTTCTTTAAGTGGGCACTTAGTGCTACGAACTTTCCTCTTAGCACTGCTTTCATTGTGTCCCTTAGGTTTGAGTATGTTGTGTCTTTGTTTTCATTAAATTCAAGAAAGACTTTAATTTCTTTCTTTATTTCTTCCTTGACCCAGGTGTGGATCAGTAGTTGACTGTTCAGTTTCCATGAGGTTGTGGGTTTTGTGGGGGTAGCATTGTTGTTGAATTCTAATTTTAATCCATGGTGATCCGATAAGACACAGGTGGTTACTAATATTTTTTTGTAACTGTGGAAGTTTGCTTTGTTACCAAGTATATGGTCAATTTTCGAAAAGGTTCCATGAGCCACAGAGAAGAAGGTATATTCTTTCCTATTTGGGTGGAATGTTCTATAGATGTCTGTTAAGTCCATTTGGTTCATTACCTCCATTAAGTCTTTCAATTCTCTGTTAGGTTTCTGTCTGATTGACCTGTCCATTGGTGAGAGAGGAGTGTTGAAGTCTCCAACTATTAGTGTGTGTGGTTTGATGGCTGCCTTGAGTTCTAGAAGTGTTTCTTTTACATAAGTGGGAGCTTTTATATTAGGGGCATAGATATTCAGGATTGAGACTTCATTCTGATGGATTTTTCCTGTTATGAGTATAAAGTGTCCCTTTCCATCTCTTCTGATTGATTTTAGTTTAAAGTCAACTTTGTTGGAAATTAGTATGGCCACACCCGTTTGATTCTTAGGGCCATTTGCTTGATAAACCTTTTCCCAACCCTTTACTCTGAGTAGGTGTCTGTCTTTGTGGTTGAGGTGTGTTTCTTGTAAACAGCAAAATGTTGGATTCTGTTTTCGTATCCAGTCTCTTAGCCTGTGCCTTTTTATAGGTGAATTGAGTCCATTGATATTAAGTGATATTAATAACCAGTGGTTGTTAACTCCAGTCATTTTTAGTAGTAGAGTTTGTGTGTTTCCCTTCTTCTAGTTGTGCTGGTGAAGGGTCGCTAGAAGTCTGAGTTATTGTGGGCGTTGTTGGACCCCTTGGTTTGTGATTTTCCTTCTATTACTTTCTGCAAGGCTGGATTTGTGGCTGCGTATTGTTTAAATCTGTTTTTGTCCTGGAATATCTTGTTTTCTCCATCAATGGTGAATGCAAGCTTTGCTGGGTATAGTAGTCTAGGCTTGCATCCATGTTCCCTTAGTGTCTGTAGCACATCTATCCAAGCTCTTCTGGCTTTCATGGTTTCCATTGAGAAATCAGGTGTAATTCTGATAGGTTTCCCTTTATATGTTACTTGACCTTTTTCCTTTGCAGCTCTTAATATCTGTTCTTTATTCTGTATGTTTTGTGTTTTGATTATTATATGGCGTGGGGATGCTTTCTTTTGATCCAGTCTATTTGGTGTTCTGTAGGCTTCTTGTACCTTCATAGGAACATCCTTCTTTAGGTTGGGGAAGTTTTCTTCTATAATTTTGTTGAATATGTTTTCTGGGCCTTTGAGTTGTAATTCTTCTCCTTCTTCTACCCCAATTATTCTTAGGTTTGGTCTTTTCATGGTGTCCCAGATTTCCTGAATGTTTTGTGTTAAGAATTTGTTAGATTTGTTTAGTTCTTTAATCTGTGAGTTTATTTCCTCTATAGTATCTTCAGAGTCCGAGATTCTTTCTTCCATCTCTTTTATTCGGTTGGAAATACTTGTCTCTGAGGTTTCTGTTCATTTACTCAGAGTTTCCATTTCCAGTTGTCCCTCAGATTTTGTTTTCTTCAATACCTCCATTTCATTTATCAGGTCTTGTACTGTTTCCCTTACTTGTTTGATTGCTTTTTCTTGTTTTTCTTGGGTATCTTTGAGAGATTTATTTATTTCGTAAACCTTTTTGTTTGTCATCTACATTTCTTTATGGCAGTTTTTTACCTCCTGTTTAAGGTCCTCTATTATTTTCATAAAGTACTGTTTAATGTCGGTTTCTTCTATATCTTCTGGGGTGTTCAATTCTTGTTGTTTCGGGATGTCTGGATTGTGTTGATGTCATGTTGCCTTTCATGTTGTTGGAGGAGCTCCTGCATTGGCGCCTGCCTATCTCTTCCTTCAAAAGGAGCCCGGAGGCTCTTGGTGTCCTAGACCAATCTTTGCTGTGACTGAAACTGGTTGGATCTCCCCAGTGCCAGAGGAGGACCTATTCCTCGCGTCACAATCTGAAGAAGCCCGCACTCCCTTGCAGGAATCCTCAGACCTGCCTGGAAGCCAGAGTCTGACCCCTTTGGGTGGATGGCCTTAGAACAGGAGCAGGACACCTGAGATCACTAGGGAAAGCTTGGGAGAGACAGGGACGGGAGAAACAGACACAAGCCTGCAGAGGGAGCTGGGGGGAGGGTGTCTGTTCTCTCTTCCAGGGCAGGTTTCCCCAGGGTCTGCATTCACTCACCAGTTCAGATGGAATGTCAGTGCACAGGATCAGGGATTCCTGGCAGCCCAGGGTCGCAGCCCAGACAAAAGGGCCAAGGTGGGGGCAGGGTGGGATGGAATATCACACAGCAAACCTGGCAGCACAATCTGAAGGAGCCCGCACCCCTCCGCAGGAATCATCAGACCTGCCTGGAGGCAAGAGTCTGACCCCTTTGGGTGGATGGCCTTAGAACAGGAGCAGGACACCTGAGAACACTAGGGAAAGCTTGGGAGAGACAGGGACGGGAGAAACAGACACAAGCCTGCAGAGGGAGCTGGGGGGAGGGGGTCTGTGCTCTCTTCCAGAGCAGGTTGCCCCAGGGTCTGCATTCACTCACCAGTTCAGATGGAATGTCAGTGCACAGGATCAGGGATTCCAGGCAGCCCAGGGTCGCAGCCCAGACAAAAGGACCAAGGTGGGGGCAGGGCGGGATGGAATATCACACAGTGAACCTGGCAGCACAATCTGAAGGAGCCCGCACCCCTCCGCAGGAATCCTCAGACCTGCCTGGAAGCCAGAGTCTGACCCCTTTGGGTGGATGGCCTTAGAACAGCGAGAGTATAGAGTTCTTATCAGCCTGAGGGAATATGTTGTTGTTCTTTTGTATGGCAAGGTACCTCAGGCTAATGATAATGTACAATATAGTTGAAATATTTTGGAGCATGGATCTTAAGGATTTTATTTTCCAGAAATCAAAAGTACTTTATTGATGGGTGTCTGAATTATGTAAATTCAGGAATTTCACAGTATACATACCAACACATCAAAATACCAGGCATAGCAATCCCAACACTCAGGAGGCTGAAAGAGTAGGTTTAATTTGAGTTCAAGTTCAGTCTGGGCTCTATAATATTTCAATACTAACCTAGGCAACAAAGTGAAACCTGGCTTCAAAGTGAACAAACTAAATGGAATTTCATTTTGTGTTGTAAGAATAAATAATGTAATTCATCAAATCTAAATAAAACTAGAATTTTTCTTCTCTTAATATGTATCTACTTTCTAATAATCTATAATGATCATTCATTGCTTTTATTGTGACATTAAAATAATTAACAATTTTAATTTTACTAATTTGTCATTCTTGATGTGCCTCTCATGTTAATCAAAGACAATTATTTGAATATAACCAGAAATCAGTTACCTAACTAATATGATAGTCATTGTGATAAATAACCAGCAACATGTCATGTGCCAACTACTCAAAGTATCTATCCCATTACCTTTTGTAGGAGGCAAGTTTCAGTCACTTAATGTCAGAAACTACTTGTGCCAAAAATAAGGAAACATATATGACAAGACACTATTGTAAAAGGCATCTGTGGTTCATTTGTGTAGTATACATTACATATATAGATTTGTTAATTGAAAGTGCTATGAAATTAAATTTTGCCTAATGGCTCAATGAACTTTCTAAAATACAATCAAGGATGATAATATACATAATCTGCTTTAAGTATCATTTTGTTTGGTTTATTTCCCATTTACAGTAATGAAGAAGTATTATGAATCCTTTATAAAGAAAAATGGCTTATTCAGTTTCAAGATAGTTTAGGATTTAAAATATCAATAATTTTAAATAATTCACTCATATGAAAATGTTTGAGAACACAATTAGAATATCACAAATTTTCAAAATTTAATTCAGAGATAGTGTGCCACTCGTTATGTATAGCCTAAATGTCTCAGTTTTTACTAGTTTGACTATTAATAAACACTTACTGTCATGAAATATTCCATTTGTTTCAACTTTATGATAGATACTTTAATAAGAGTCATAAGAACAATACTATTGTTTTACCAATTTATACATGACTCTGGGGTGGGATGCTTTATGCCAGACCATATTTTACTGTAATTATTTTAATTACTCAGGTCCTGTTCAGAGAACATGTAGGAAATCAATGACCAAAAAAGAAAAATACAAAAGAAAATATCCTTTATTGATGCTTTAGAGTGAGAATTTTTAAAGACTTTCAAATCAGCCAGCTGTTCAAATAAATAATGCATGTTGCAGCTGGCTCTTACATAGGCCTGAGTGTCCAATAGCCACAGATGTCCTGATTCTATAAATGTACTTGTAGAGGCAGGCACTAAATTGACTTTGAAACAAACTGTGACGCAAGTTCACAAGTGAGCACTTGATGACAGAATTCATAGTTTGAATGAAAATTTTTCCTAAATATTTCTCTAGGCATCAGAATAAAATGTGTTTTAGACCAAAGATTAAAAAATAACCTATACTCTCAAAGAATGAAGTGATATTTTCCTTGATTTTGTTTGTTTTGGATAAACTCTTCGGTCTCTGTATTTGAAAAGGAAAGTTTCCATTCCATATTAGAAATGTGTTTGAGACCAAGGGAAATGACACCTCAGGAAATGAGCATAGATCTGTCAACAGTGAAATTTATTCAGCAGTGCTTTGGTGAGGACCTGGCTAGAGTGTATAACTGCTGATCACATATCAAGACAGAAAAATTCAAACTGAATATTTAAGGAAAATATTAAAGTGTAACACAGACACTATTTTCAAGAGTGTTAACTTAAGGAGAAAAAGAAATTTGAAAACATACAATATTTTAATTCAAGCTAGAAAAAGGGATTAGTGTGACAAAAGTAAGCAACCATACAACATCATCATAGCAAGATCTAGAATTTCTTACAAAAGGTGAAATGAAAGTTGGGTTTGAAGTCTTTATAGGAACTCACTGAGTAAGTAATTTTATGGTAAGGATGGAATTCTAGACAAAAGCACTGACATGTCTCATCACGTCAGGAGTATTAGAATACATATTTACCAGACTTGAAATGGCCAAAACTCAGGGAAGCAGGATGTAGAAGAAAAAAAGCAGGAGAAGTCACAAATGATCATTTATAAACTTCAAGTAATTAGTTTTTACTGTAACAAATACAACGCAGATTTTTCAGTTGTATAGGGACACATTTTGAATATTTTACATTAAGAAAGTGAAGACTTTTTCAAAGCATTGAAATTCTTCACTGAATTGTAAATTCTGATCTTTCTCATCTATGTAAACTCATGCATTTATCAGTGTCATGAATAAACTAATCTTTCAGATCACTTTTTCTTTCTTTCTTGTTCCTATAGCTGTATTTTCTACAGAGCAAAAGTTCAAATAAATGTTAGCTGATATCATAGAAATTCTTGCTTTAATCAATGTGTTTACCCAATTATTTAAAATCAAATATTCCATGACTAAGTCAAGAGCAAAATTCGATTATCAGGTGAATTTTTCCTTAACCATAAAGTACCATTGTACATGATATTTGGACAATGGCTTTCTTAAGTTATCCCCTCATTGTGATTACTTGTAATTTATTTTATGGTACTCTTTTCAACATAAAAACCTTAATTTAAAATTTTATGCATGGATCTAATATAAAACTAGGTAAGTTAGCACACAGTAAAACATGATGAATATATTAAAACCAGGTTTACAGTGAACGTTTATGGAATTTAAATAAAGTACTAGAATTTTACAATTCATTTAAGAAATATTAAGAGAATACAAAATTTTCACATCTGCGTCTGTGTGATGGGGAACCTCCTTCAGCCAATAGCATTTGAGAGGCTGGACCAGGTTGAGGCATGTCTTCAGGGTGCCAAATAGTCACAGTCCCACCTGCTTACCTCTTTTTCCCATGCTTCACAGCTGGATGGTGGACTCTCATTTCTGTTTAATAAGTTTCCTTTTTTAATAAAGAAAGACCTTAGTATACTCTATTCAGAGTTGTCTTGGGATTATTCGACTTGCATTCCCCCCATTTGATGCCTTCTGCGTCATCTGGCACCTTATTTGCAAACAAGTACACTCTTACGGGGAACCTCCCAGTTTGTCAGCTTGGGCACGTTTTCTCATCTGCTCACGGCTCATCTGCAACTGCTAAGGAACCCGATGTTCCCTGCCTGCTGTTCCTCCAGCTGACGACCACTTTGACTTTTCTTCCACTGGCACTGCGTGCACAGTTTGTGGCTCACGACTGACAGACTGCTTTGGATTTACTTCTTATTCTGACCATCATCTCTCAGAATCACTTTGATTGTCTTTAACAACTGCTTTTAATATGTTAAACAAAACATATTTATTAGTATCTAAGTAGGTGACGGCATGGAACCAGAGTGAACAATCCTGGAGAAGCCGGTGGAAGCTTTTCCTCCATGTCCCTCCTCCATGTGCCTGCAACCACGACACCTGCTGGCTAATAAAGATTATTATGCCTACTCCAATTCACTGTAATTGCCTACGACAGGAAAGATTCAAAAATTACATGATGACTAACAATATTACCATTCAGAAATTTAATAACTATTTTGTTTATTCTATGGATGGTATTCTGCAAGGCTTATGTGATTTTCTTTATACATCCATTTATTTCATTTTGAGAATTAGTTTTGGTTTTCATATTATATAATTAAAATGGTTTGATAACCAAACCAAGAATGTGACAGTTTTAGAAATTATACAGTCTTTATAGATTAATAATGATCAGTTAGTTGAAAAATTAATACTATTGAAAAGGATATCATTAATTTGACAGACAAAATCCACTCAATGTCTAAGGGTGCTGAGGCATTATCTGAAAGAATTTGTGCCACTTAATTTAACCATTGAAATCTGTTGAAAAGTTATGATAGGTTAATGGATAAGGTATCTCTCCAGGAAGGCAATATGTACACAATCAAAATTATATCCAAGGAGAGATGTTATTTTTACTGGGCAAATTTCATACCTTGAAATCATCAATGAGGGCATTAGAATGGAACACTGAACAAAAGATTCAGACTTTACAAAAGACAGTGTTTAAAGGACATGAAAATAATGAGGAAATTATTGAAACTGATGATCAGGAAGAGAAGGTACAAGGACAGGATTTAGCTTTGACAGTATGTTCCATAATCTGGAATGAGTAACCCAGAGTTTTAGTTGCCTATCTGATAATATCCTCTGAGAAGCCAACTGGCACAAAATACCCTAAAGTAGTCAAAGAATATACATGGCAACCTATAGATATGAAAGATTCAAAAGAAATTAAGCAAGCAATAGTATCTTATGGCCTGTACTTACCATTTGTTAGGAAAATGGTGAAAATGTGGGTTTTGAGCAATAAGGCTACCTCAAATGATTGGCTTAAATTAATCTCAGTGGCCCTATATATTGGACCCCAGATGTTATGGAAATGCTATGGGTGAAAAGATGCAAAAGTTTTAGAACAGTAGGGTAAAACAAAGAGATTTGACGTGTCCCAAGATCAAATTCCTCATGAGTGCCATTACTTTGATCCTTAGGCCCAGGCTTTCTATAATGAACACACTGTGTCACTATATAGCATGGTAGTTTTAAATGCTTGTGGCAGGATTCAGGAACTAGGAAAGAGGATTAATGTGTATATCACGGTTAAATAGGGCCAGAGAGAACCCTTTAGTGATTTTTTTTTATAAAGATTAACTAAGGCTGTACATGTATGAGTAACAGACCCAAAAGCTAGATGTGTACTTATTGAATCTCTGGCTTTTGAAAATATCAATTTAGAATGCAAAAAGGTCATTGAAGCTTTAAAGGTGAGATCAGCACCAATAGATGAATTAAATGGATTTTACATACAATGAATCTTGAGGCTTTGACTATAGTACTGAGGCTTGGGTGGGAAAGCAAATGCCAAATGCTTTAATTGTGGCAGAACAGGACATCTTAGAAGGGATTGTAGAGGAAGAATTTCTATGAATAATGTTTACCCTGGGAATGGCAAGAATAGGTGGTCTCAGCCTTCTAGAATGCGTAGGATATGTGGCAATGGTTGACATTGGATTAATAAAAGTAGAATGACAAAAGACAAACAAGGCACCTGATACCATTGGGAAACTCCTTGGGGGCCCTCTTATAGACTCCCATGTCAAACGTGGTCCAGTCATTCCCAGTCACTGTGAAGAAGAGTTCTCACTAGTAAAATTAAAAGACCCAGTGCCTTCTGAAAAAAGTCATACTGTTCTGGATGACAGAATAGACATAGAGCATAAATCAAAAACTCCAGTAGGAAATAGGAAATGTGTAATTTGTCACACTTCTATAAATGATCAAAAAAAAGCTAAGAGTGTGTATAAATAGCATTGTAATTGAGGAATTACTAGACATAGGTGTGGACACGTGTCATTACTCCAGAACCTTGGCATCCAAATTGGCCTCTCCAAGAGGAACCCTATCTCCAGTGAAACAAAGTATGATATGGGCTGAATGCATAGGATCAGAAGGCTGAGGGAATATTGTAGCTAATATTTCACTGAATTTATGGGGTTGTGATTTGTTGAAGCAATAAAATACCCAGATTTAACATTCCTGCATTCCCAAAACTCATGTTTCTGGGAAGAATATTATTAAGGTATTATAAACAAAGGTCACCAGCCATTTAGGCTGTACAAGAACACAAAGCAACTAGCAAAACTCGAGAGGTACTTACAGCCCTGCCTTTAAAGTGGTTAATTGAGAAACCAACATGGGTTAAACAATGGCTTTAACAGAAGACAAACTTCAGGCTTTAGAACAGTTGGTACAGGAACTACTAGAACTCATCATATTGAGGAATCAACCAGCACTTGTAATTTTCCTGTATTTATTGTTAAAAATAAATCTGAAAAATGTGAATGGGAACAGATCTAAGAGCTGTTCACAGGATTATTCAACCTATGGGCCCTCTACATTCTGGAATTCCTCTGCCTTCTCTGTTACCAAAAGGATGACCTCTCATAGTTATTGATTTAAAAGGATGTTTCTACACTATACCTTTACAAGAAAAGGACAGAGAAAATTTTGCCTTCACAGTGCCTACTTAAAATAATTTCAGCCTAATAGAAAATATCAAAGGATCATTCTCCCACAGGGAATGTTCAGTAGCCCTATCCTGTGCCAATACTTTGTAAGTCAGCCATTGGAAATATCACATAAGCAATTTCCTAAGTCTATAATTTACCATCACATGGATAACATTTTGCTATCTGATACAAAAGCAAATACTTTAGAAAGAATGTTTGAAGAAGTAAAGAAAGTTTTGCCTAAATGGAGATTACAAATTACTTCTAAAAATTACATAGAGAAGTTTCAGCCAAATACTTTGGTTATAAAATGGGTTTACAAATTAGGACACAAAAGGTACAAATTAGGAGAGACCAATTGTGGACTCTTAATGATTTTCGAAGATTCTTAAGAGACATTTCCAGTCTACAATTCGCTGTTAGGATGACACCTGATCTAATAATTAAATTAAACAAAACCTTATATGTTGACAAAGACTTAAACAGTCCCAGGGAATTAATAGCTTAAGCTGAGAAAGAATTAATGGCTGTTTAAGAGAAATTACTGGAGACTCATGTTGATAGGGTAGATACAAATCTTAATTGCATTCTAGTCATATTGCCTTCCATAATTTCCCCTACACATATTTTAATGCAGAGGGAAGATATTATTTTGATTGATCTTTATACCACATAAACCAAGTAAAAAATTAAAATCTTATGTGGAAAAAATTAAAATCTGAAATAATTATAAAAGGAAAATTGAAACTTCATCAACTAGCAGATATAGACCCAGCAGGATAGTGCCTTTTACTATTGATAAAATTTAAAAAAATGCAAAGACACTGAACAATGGCAACGAATTTGTGATACCTTTTTAGGAGAGATTAATAGTAATTATCCCAAGGCAATAGAATTAACTTTATAAGGTAAACTACTTCAATTTTTTCCTGAATTGTAAGTGACACACCAATAACTGGAGCCCATACATTTTATACTAGGGCAAATAAATCAGGGAAGGCAGGTTGCAAATCAGAAGATTTAAGTAAGGTGGAACAAAGCCCATAAAGTTCTATCTAAAAGGCAGAGCTATATGTTATTTTCATGGTAATAAGGTGTTTTAAAATTTATGTATATATATATAAAGCTGGCATTGGAGTTGGACAATGGTTATCTTTCTCTGAATCCAAGCATGTTGTTAAAAGAAAAATTCAGTTTCTGTCTCATGTCAGGAGCTATACAGTATGGCACAGGAAGAAAAAATATTTTAAGAAAAATTTTATATATATCATATCTTCAATTGAATATATGTCAATATGAATAATGTTCAAATTTTCCACAATCAATAGTAGATTTTCCTGCAGTAATCTTTGATGTTTCCAGGAAGAAGATGGGGCCCACAACAACTCCACCTGGTTGATATGATGTCATGATGCTGATAGCACTACTTTAAGACCAGTTTTGAGTACCAGATGTTCAAAATGGTTCCAACCTGTGTAGCTGAAATGGTGCTCCCTCTGAGGTGAAAGAGTGTACCTTCTTTCAAAGTTCTGGTCAGAACTCCAAATAGGAACCTCATAAAAACCCTATTGACTATTCAGAGTCTATTTACAATTATACTAGACAGTAATCCTGAAGCTTAACTATCATTTTACTTTCATAGAATCCCATAGGAAAAAATATCACCTCCATGATGACTGGAAGTAACTCTAGAAGATGACGCCCTCTCTTCCAACTAAGTTTGTCCTCAGGGTTCAGGACATTAGTTAGTGGTTGATTATTACTAGTATAAAGTTGGGGGTTGATAGGGAAATTATGTAGGCTCAGAGATCTTTTTATAAAAAAGGGATATAATTGAATGGGACAATAGGTAGATCAGTGTGAGCTTACTCACACTATTAACAATAATAGTGAGTAATAGACGGATACTTGTGAGCTATTATTTAGAGACAATTTACACTGACATATATTCTTGTATATTGATACAAATTCAATTGGTTATGTTAAATATGCCCCTATTTCTGTTTACAGTATCTGTACCCTGTGCAAAGTTATTTTGTCATATTTTATGCATGCATGTTTCTAGCTATGTTTAAGACATTTTGTATATTGATACAGTTTTAGGATATATTTATCATACTGCATTATACATTTTTTCCTCTAATCAAGACACTTGTCATTGTTTACATTTTATAATCATTGTCCTCATTTGCTGCACAGCTGTTTGAGGATTGTTTAATATTCTAATATGGACTCTTATTCTTTAAGTTACATAGGTATTAAGTATTATAGGTCAATAGTCATTCATGTTTGTCATACTTATATTTAGCTTAATTGGGTTTTTTAGATACAAAGAGATTGTATTCTGCATAAATAGGTAATCTTCAAACACTTCCAAGAACTGTAGAACATGGTATTTATAACAACATAGAGTTCTGTTGACGTGAGACACAATTGTTGCTGGCTGTACCAACCTATCCTCAAGAGAATGTTGAGCACAGAAGTCACTTCACTTGGAGCTTGTTTCTTTTTTTTTTCTTGACAAAACTGGCCTTTTGCAAGGAATTGCCCATGCATCGACCAGTGACAAAATACACAGTGTCCAGGCTGAACAAGCAGGATATAAGGAAACAGACTGCCAAACCTTGCCAAGACAGGATAAGACAGTTTTGAAAAAATTTCCTACCCCTGAAAATGCTCTGTCAGTTAATTAGGCCTTAACCAAAGTTGGTTCCTTCAACTTTGCAAATGATATTTTGGGTGATTGCCCAGGGAGCCAGTTGTCTTTATCATCTACTGCACATTTTGGAAGCTGCTTGTTTGTACTTCCTGCCTACTCAAGTAATATTACCTCCCTTCTCAAGCCTTCAATGGAGCTGAAGTTTCGATAATCACAGTTTCACTCTTCTTATGACTTAGCCAAGCCACTTCTGATATAACTTTGACTCCTTAGGATAGAATATTTATTGAAACATTTAGCATATGTTCCTTGCTTAATATTGTTTATACTGGTTGTAATTCTAATTTTTATATTTTATACTGCTTCTATTGTATATAGTTTTGTATTGGTTTTGTAGGTCTCTTCTTTAGACAAAAGTGAGATGTAATGGTGAACCTCCTTCAGCTAATGACCTTTGAGAGACTGGACTAGGTTGCAGCATGGCTTTGGGGTACCAAAAAGCCTTGGCCCTTCCCACTAACGCCCTTTTTACTGGGCTCCACAACTGGATGTTGGACTCCTGTTCCTATTCCGAGAATTTTTTTTAATAAACAAAAGCTTTAGTATACTCTATTCAGAGTTAGTTTGGGATTATTTGACCTGCATTCCCCTCATTTGATGTGTTCTGCATCACCTATATGTCTATGGATCCTGTTCCTCAGAACCATGGCCAAACATTTAATTAGAAATACATTTTGAATTGATATTTTCAAAAAGAAAATTTTATCTTAATAAAAAAATTAAAACTGTTACCCAATTAGTTCTTATCAATCAAATATCTATCTACAAATTTAAAACACTTTCTGTTTGTCAAGGGACTGAAATATTACCTCACCATGTGTGATCCCCATGTATAATTGACTTAGGATAAGACTGAGTGGTAAGAAACATTGACTAAATGGGATGGAGTCATTTTAAGCCCATTTTTTACCTCCAAATTCAAATTGATGGATAAAGACATACAGAATATTTCAGATCTGATCTTTAACAAGGCTTTTTCTAAAATGGCTATATATAATATAAAACTCAGTCTAGGAAAACTAAAAACAAATCAGACATTGAAAGCATGACTGTGTTATCTAGTAAACTAGATGACAAAAGCACAAACACATTACTAAACATCACAATACCATTTAGCTCTAAATTTCACATCTTTGTCTTATATTTAAAATACTTCTAAAATTAATTTAACAATACCGTGTCCCTGAAACTATTAAAACAATTTCTCTTTGGGGAATTTTCTTAGTTAGGATTTCTAGTTCTGTGAAGAGACACCATGACCATGGAAACTTTTGTAAAGAAAAACATTTAATTTGGGCTAGCTTACAGTTTCAGAAGTTTAGTTCATTATCATCATGATGGTGTGCAGGCAGACCTGGTGCAGAAGAAGGTCCTGAGAATTCTACATCTTGATCCCCAAGCAGCAGAAGCAATTGTAGGCCACACTGGCATAGCTTGAGCATAGGAGACTTCAAAGTCCACTACCACAATAACACACTTCCTTCAGCAAGGCCCCACCTACTCCAACAAAGTCACACTTCCTAACAGTGCCCCTTCCTATGTGGGTCATTTTCTTTCAAACCACTACAGGAATGTTCACAAAAGAGAGATTACCACTTTTGTTGTCTTGAACTTTTATGAATTTAACATGAGCTTTGTTATGTTGTTAGAACTTTTTCCTCATTGCATTCTCTATGTAGTCAAAAGTTTTTGTTGTTTTTTAGGGTTGTTTATTGTTTTTGTTTTTGTTTTAGAAAGTGCTGCTTGTCTAACTGTATTTCAGGTACTATCTGCATTTTTATTTTCCTCAAAGATAACATGACATCAATCATTTTATTCCAAATAGCTTTTGTAGCAATGTAGTTGTGTCTATATAACATTAGAAAAGCATTATAAATTGTATTCTTGGACAAGGATTTTTGAGAAGTTACTTTAATATTGAGGTTTTAGGTTTAAAGAACAATCACTATTTTTAAGAGCCAGGAGAATTTGCTAGGCTGTTAAAATAAAAGTGGGCCATTATTGCAGCCATCTGTCTAAAAGACAAATAATCAATTGACAAGCTACAATCTGTAAATTATAATAGGAAATAATTTGGTTATTAGGAAATCACTTGCTCACACAGTTCCTCATTATGTTAAACTGATGTGTCTTTCAAACCATAAATGGTTAAATCCTTATAAGAGTATCTAAAAGCATACAGAAGAGATTCTTTTGCGAATTTAATTCTACTTAAAGAGCATTTATACAACCCATACCCAGATTTATGCTTCAAAGTGTCCTCATTTAATCCTTTCCTCCTCCTAATCCATGCCCTAGCAATTAAAATGAGAGACTTTTGCACTTAAATGAATGCACAAATACAGTATCAATATTTACCCAACAATAAATGTGCAAATTTCTCAGTACAGAAGACAATGGCAAACTCATTACCATTGATAATTACTCAGCATGGTTTCAGCTGACCTCCCCCCCCCCCCAGTGCTATTGCACACTCAGTGAGCACAATAGGCAGGCTGATGCCAGGACTCCTGCATATATAGCTTTGTTTCTACTACTCAGTGAAGAAATAATATTTTAAATTTGTTATTTGTGGTGGGGGTTGGTGCAGGAAGCTTGCTAAACCTAGAAAGTTCTCAGCATGTGAACAAAAACACAATTCTTTCACAGAGATTATGAAAAGAAGCCAGTTCAGTGGATTTGTTCCCTGACGAAGCATAGCAAATGAGTTTGTAAATATCACTAAGTGGTAAGAGATTCTAGTCTAGTAAAATGCTAGAAGAACCCATGCATGCATTACTGTGATTATAATGATTAACTGTGATTTCATTAGTTAAAAAAATTACTAGGACTTCTTTATCTTTTTCTCTAATGTTATAGCTTATAAGCACATAGATTTCAGTTTTTTTATTGATGAGTTTATTTGCTATTTATTCATGTATTTATTTATTGTTGGCTTGATAGTTCTATAAATTTGAAATGCGCATTTCTTCTGTTCCTCTAACAGTCAATCTACTATTATATATATTAAGCATTTCAAATTTTAGATCTCGTATCATCTCTAAACTTGAACTTAAAAGAAAAAAAGATGGAAACATTTTAGGGTTTTGTGCCTTAGAGTAAGTGCCACTCTAGAGTAAGAACTTAGTGTTCTTTTTTCTGTTCTCACCAGTAGAAGTGTTTTTATTAGAATAAAGGCAAATATATCTAAGTAAAACCTAAACAAGATAGTAGCTGCATCTATTGAGCCTCACACTTTACTTATTTGATTTAATATTTTGAATCTTAATGTGCACATATTAAGGCAAAAGGAATTTGTATTTATTTAAACATAATAAGATTAAAATAAGACCAGAAACATATTCAGTGAAGTAGCATTTGGGGATTTGAAAATAAGTAGAATTGTTGAGTCAATTCTCTTCACCCCTGGTTTGTAATAAAAAAAAAAAAGCTACTCATTTTTTCCTCTCCCCACAGAAACACAGAACCTGGCTGAGCTACTTATAGCAGGCATTTAGTACTTATGTACTCAAATAGCAAACAAAATAATAAGATGCTTATTGCAGTATTTGCTTAGTAACCTGCTACTGCTTTGAGTGTGTGCATGGTCCTTCCCAGCATACCACACTACTGGAGAGTTTTCATCAGAATCATACAGGAAATGGGCATGTTATTTTTTACCTTCTTGAGTTATACATCAATCAGACATTTTAAGGCACAGAATATCTTCAAATAGCAGGGGGGACTCCAAATCTACTCTATGAACTTTCAAGATAATGTTTATATGGAATGTATTGAGAGTTTGCCCTTTGGGGTACATACAAAGAGTTCCACAGAATTCCTTTTCCCACCACACGTTCAAATTCTGTCATACAGATGAAAGGCTGGCAGCCCTTCATTAAATAACAAGTGCCATAAGTTACTTTTGCTGGAGTTAAGATTTTGTTATTTCAGTTTTTGAAGAAAAAAAACAGTATATTTGTCATTTGAAAGAAAGAAAATATACACACAAATATTTATGTGGTCAAACAGTTTCTAATGTAAACATGCAGTTAAAGTTATAAACATCTCTTTTCAGTGAACAGCTGTGTCATGCAGATACTCCTGGTTGTTCTGGGTGCTGAGAATAGGTGATCATTATATGTTCAGCCCTAAAAATACATTTACACTGCCTCCACTACAGAGTCTAGAGGACATCTTGGAAGAAAGGACAGAAGGAAAGTAAGAGTTGACAGCTACTAAAGACATTTGGTTTCTATCATGAGGACCTGAGTTTATCTCCAGAACCCAGAGGTTTAAAGAATAGAATTGGCCTTAAATATCCTCTGACCTCCATACTGTCACCCTGTACACACACACATAACAACAACAACAACAACAACAACACCAACAACAAAAAATAACTTAGAAATGTAACCAGAAACTTAAGCAAGGAGGTAAATGTTGTCCTCTGGGCAAGAAAGAGCCATTAGAAACAAACTCACAGTAGCTGCAGTTATCTACGTGGGTCTTACAGAAGAGTAGAACTATCAACAGTCAGGCATAGGCAAAGGAGGGCTCTTGAGCCCCTACCCTTTTTTTTCTGAATTATTGAGTACTGATAGATTTGGGGAGGGGCAGGGGCTGGGTGGGATAATTGTCTTCCATTATACACCAACTGATGAACACACTAAGACTCCAATGGAGAGTTCCAAACACACGTTTACAGATGGTCTGGCTAAACTCACTGGGTCACAAAACAATACAAAAAGGCATAAATGTGCAAAAGGGGCTGATGGGAAGGACAGAGTTCATAGGGATGGGAAGGGAGATAAGAGAGGGCAAAGGCATTGAGATTAATTAGAATGCATTATATACTTGTGTGAAATTGTCAAAAAACAATAAAAAGGGAAGAGATAACTTATAAGATTCACTTGTAACTTTACAATCTAGCAAAATATCAAGTGATAAATGTGATACAAAGAAAACTGAATTTCTTATGGGAAGCACTTAATGCCTTTGTTGCTTATCACTGCTGGTTAATGATGAATTCACTCAGAAGGCTACAAGGTGCCCCATAGCTTTAACTGGCCCTGTGGTGTAAATCTTTTAGAGTTTCTAAAATTTAGTTGTTAGAAAAATTTTCCAAATGGAAGTAATTGGTTATACAACAGGGGTCACTTTTATCTTGAACTAATTAGTCACATGAAGAAAAGCCAGTTACATGTCTGTTGTCCTAGCAGTAACTTAAAACACATAAAATATGTCCATATTTACTTTTATCCAGATATTTGCCTTAGCATATATATTGGAAGTGCTCAGCCGTAGTCTGCAGGCATTACTTCATTTCTCTGAAAACAATAAGTGTATTTTACTTAATATGAAAAAACAGATTTTAATTGTGTATTAATTACAACCAAGTCAGAGAATAAAAAAATTAATCATGCTGTCTAAACCTTGAGCTTTCTTTTTGCTCTGATAAATATTAGTCCTATATATGCATTCATTGTTCAGCATACAATTCGGAATTTGAGGCTATACGTTTTTTGTAAATGATCAGCAGATGCTGAGAAAACAAACGGAATTTTGCTTGTCCCCAGGGACTGTACTCTCAGAGAATAGCCTCTCTACAGGATGCTATGTACTAAAGACATCTGAAAAAGAAACTCCAGAGAAACTGAGGTCATCGTCCTTTAAAGTCATATGTTCTCCAGTGTAAACAATAGGAAATATGATTTTATGTCTGTACTTCCACAGCTACATCTTCTTCCTGGGTTTGGGAGCTGAAATCCTCTTTAGAGCAGTACAAGTTCCATTTAATTCTGACATATTTCATGGAACATTCTAGCACCCAAGGCATGTACTGAAGAAACATTTTTTTTTCAACTTACAATTCCAGGTAGCTTTAGTATAACTGAGGAAAGCCAGAGGAGAGCCAGGAGCCAGGCTACATCTTGGCTTGTTCCCAGGCTCATCTTCAGCTCCCTTTCTTATATAGGCCAGGCATATTTACCTAGGATGACAATCCCAGTGGAAGACTGGACTTTCCATCAACTGGAGATCAAGATAATACAGACATTCTCATAGGCATTTATAGAGACAATTGCTCAATTGAAGTTCCTGTTTTTAAGTTGTATTAAGGTCAGTCATCATACTTCTAATTTTGATCATTTGATATATTATGGAAACACAAAAGCAATATCTTTAAGTATTTATAAGAATTCCAGTATTCTTTTTATGATATTTGGTTAATGGAAAAATTGTCTAATGCGTCATTCAAATAAACTCCTGTTCTTTAAACCATATTTTTTTTCATTTTAAACTAGTAAGCATTTACTGTGTTTCTGTTTGCTTATATAGAACATCTACACACTTGTAGAAAAGGTTAAGTGTATTTACAGTTTCTGTCTGCAAGTGTGTATACTCTTGTCCGGAGTCAGGGGTTGACTGAGCTTTCAGTTTAAATCTGTAACAGATGGTCCCTTCCTCCATAATTTTCTTTTTGGTCCTTAACTATTAGAATGACTCTAGTCATGCATAAATGCAATTTGTTAATTCTATGGGTGTTATCAACAAATCATGAATTTGTGGTGATGCTTTACACAATTTAATTGGTCACTATAGGGGTTCAGATTCACTGGAGCTAAGGTTGATGTGCTGGATATGACAGTGTTGATGGATAAATCTGCAAAAGATGAAGTCTAGTACAAAGTCCTAACTCTTGCCCTTTCCTCAGCTTTGACATCTTGTTTGGTTGTGTGATCTTGTCTTCCTATGCAAGTCACCATTGTGATGCTATCTGTCATGAAGAGTTGTAGCCAAGCGGACTCCCAATAACCCATTTCTGCTGTTTGCTCTTTGAACTTCCAGCCACCAATCTTATGAGCTAATTAAACATTTTTTCAATATAAATATCATGCCTCGAGTATTGTCTTACAGTAAGAACTAATAAAGTCATATTTCTTCAAAATTTTTTGTAGTAAGAAAATTACATAACATATAAAATTGGCACATGTTTATTTTTCTGTTATTTTATATATGAGCTACTTTAGAGTCTAAAGTAACAATAGAAAACCCTTTATCCAAAAGGCTCATTTGATTAATATGGCATATTTAAAGTTAATAGTAATGTGGATGATGTGAGATGTCCTTCTGCATATGTGTTGCTTTTATTGGTTGATGAATAAAGCTGTTTTGGCCAATGGCTTAGCAGAATAAAGCCAGGTGGGAAATCTGAATATATATATATATATATATATATATATATATATATATATATATAGAGAGAGAGAGAGAGAGAGAGAGAGAGAGAGAGATAGGACAGAATCAGAAGATGTTATGTAGCTGATGAAGGAGAAGGAAGCTGGAACCTTACTGGTAGGCCACAAACTCGTGATGACACATTGATTAATAGAGAGGGATTAATTTAAGACATAAGAGCTATCTAGAAATATGCCTAAGCCATTAGCCAAACAGTGTTGTAATTAATCTAATTTCTCTGAGATTATTAAAGTCTGGGTACCTGGAAAATGAAGTAGCAGTCTCTGTTTATAAATGGATTAATTGGTTTCAATTTGCATTTGACTGTCAAAGGCAAAGATTGTTTTAAATAATTTGGAATGTAAATCAAAGTTAAATAGTGTGGAAAGTGACACAATTTTTGAATGATAAATAATATCTTTGAGGTATTCTGTCCATTATCTACAACCATTCTGATGTTCAATTACTTCAAATTTAGATTAATTTTGGTGAAGAAGGAAGTTGTCATGAGACTTACAACAATCACAAAAAGACTTCTTAAATTTGATAATAGTTCTTTACTGAAGCAATAAATAAAACTTAGAAATTTATAGATAAGCTTCATTTGGTCCAAATTTTAACTGCATTTATAATGAATTGGATTTTGGTAGAAAGTGCCCTAGAAGACGTTGATTATTTGCCACACTCACAACTACCAAATACTAATGAACAGTTATCCACAGCAAATTGTTGCAGTCTGTCCCATTGGCTCTAAATGCTAGACTGAGGTTGGCTTCTTAAGATCAAATGGTGTGGTTAAAAATACAATTGTTGGTTTCATTTCCCATCTATTGTGAATAGTGAAGTAGTTAATATTGATGTTTAAGTATCTCTGTAGTTGACTTACAGTCTCTTCGCTATATAACTAACAGTTTTATAGCTAATTTATATAGTAGTCTATTTTTAGTTTTTTGAGAAATTTCCATACTAGCTTTACAAGTTTACCTTTTGACCATCAGGGAATATGGGTTGTACTTTCTCCACAGATTCTTTCCCCATAAATGTGACTTCAACCTTTTACAGTATCTCAATAGGTTGGCATTTTTGTTTGTGTGTGTGGTGAGAGAAAAGTCTCCCCAGGTCACCTTACTGGTCTAGGACTTGCTAAGTAGAGTCGACTGTCCTCAAATTGCAGAAAACCACTTATCTCTTTATTATAAATGCTAGAATAAAAAATTAGTGTCACCATGCTCAGCAGATTGTAATTTTTTCTTATTCTTTATTTTATTTCTTTTGGGATAAAGGAAGCTTTGAGCATTAGCCAAAAATTGGCTTTTCACAACCATAAACTAAATGTTCTTAAGAAAATTAATATATGTAGTATTGGATGCTAGAAGGCTACCCTGAGGATGTGTCCTGAGTGATTCCATATAAAAACTGTATGAGGAGAGTCAAGAGTTCTCTCCTTAGTCCTCTTTTCTCTATGCGGTTTCAGGTAGTCTTGCTTGTGCATTGAACCTGTCCCAATTACCTGTTTCTTATGCAAGGATCCCACTGGCTTTGGAGTTACCCAGTGATGTGCAGGGTTGAGACACTATGTTACCTGATTCTGATGCATAGAGCTGAGAATATCAAGTACATCATAATTTAGTTTACTACATTTTGTAACAAACCTGGATTCTTAGTCATAAATATTGACTTGGTGACTATATACCAGTATTCCTCCCACATATCAAAATATATGTATACATACAATGTATGAAACACTGCATGGTATATGATTTAGAGATTATATTTTTTTAAAATTTTAGTATTATTGTACTGTACACTTAATATACCCCTGTTAGTAATCTATTACAGAGTTATGAGTTTGCAAACTATACCCTGTAGGCCAGTTTGACTCTTGCTGGGTACTGGATCAGTTTTTAAAGTGTGTGTGTACATTCTTCCATTTTTGTGTTAAAGCCATGGTTCTGTGGTTACCAACCAAGTGTGAGAACCAGAGTTTGGATGCCTAGCTCGTAAATGCCAGGTGGACTTGGCTTCCTGCTTGCAATCCCTGTGTCAGAGAGCAGAGACAAGAAACTCCCAGAGCAAATTGGAAAAACAAATATGGGTGTTCAGCTTGCTCTTTCCTTCTCTCTGTTTTAGGGATTGTAGAACCTCACCCATGATATAGAGTGTTACTCACATTTAGGGTAGACATTCCCATCTCAGTAATCTTCTCTAGGAATGCCCTCAGAGTCATACCTACAGATATGTCTCCAAGGTGACTTAAATCCTGTCAAGATTAGAATAAAAATTACATAAACCTTAGCCATGACAAAGGCCATGGGATATGAGCTAAACTCCAACGGAAGGAACCACAAGCAACTTTAGGAGCTACGATGGCTTTAGGCTCTTAGGTGTTTCATCTATGCATGTTAATTGAATTTGCCAACAGGAAGAACACATTTTCTTCCCTCTTCTGAACAGGAGAATTTTACTATATGAACTAAGACTGATTAAAATTATGATCCTGGGCTCCCAACCTACCATAGAAATTAGAGAACAAGAATCATAACCTCCTTGATTAATACATTTTAAAATGATGGCTCAGGTTGTTTGGTTGTTTTTTTAGACATGATGTCTCCTTTCCATTCAAGCTGTCTTGAAACTAGTTTTGTAGTGCAGGCTGGCCTCAAACTCTGTACCACTGCTTCCCTGAATCCATTGAGACTGCATGTGTAAACCTGCAGGTGTAAACCTGGCATCTAACTCTGCACCACCACTGCTATGAACCCATTGGGATTGCAGGTGTAAACCACCACAGTTAGCTCTCCAGGTTCTTGAGAAAGTTATCTTCAAATTTTAAGCAAGTATCATTTGAATATATTTATATTTCCAAACTATAAAGAAAAAATTAACAAATACAACTTCTTAAATTCTCTAAGAAAAGAAAGATGAGTGCTTTAGTGACAAGACGTTTTCCCCGAATCCTAAGAAAAGAAGGCTTTTGGCATGTTTGTAATTCACATAATCAGAATAAAATACACATTCAATTAAATTTTGCCACCCCATACATGCCCAGCATTGATAGAAACCTGCCTTTCACACTTAGTTGTCTGTTGTTAGAACTGTAATATTACCATCCTGTTTCTAAGCTCACATTTATTGCATCGCTGTCAGACTTTGGAGAAACCAACCTGCCCCTGAAGCCTATAAAGGGCAAATGAGCTCTTTCCTTGCCCGGTGGTGACCCTGGTAGAAGGACAAGCTACTAATAATCAACAATTGTTTGTAGTGAAGTCTGATTTCACAAAAAGACTAGATGCAATCCTCTTTCTGGACTGCAAAAAAAAAAATTACATGATAATCCTGAGTTTTTATGAGGATGACTAAACATTGGAAAATTTCATGTGACAAGATAAAACACACCTATATTCACAAGCTTGGGGTAAACCCCTAAATCATGCATAAAATTTTATCATTTAGAGTAGTAGTTGTCGTACTATGAAGAGGTCAGAGAATTGGGGAAAGGAAATTTGCAGTAGTATGGATGGACTTCTTTATCTTTGCTCTCAGCTGGAAATATTAGCCCAAACTAAAAGACAGAAATAAAACAATTATTGAGTTTTTTTTTTACAATCTTTTCTTAATTAGTGACTGATGTGGGAGGGACCCAGCCTATTGTGGGTAGTGCCATCCTTCAGCTGGTGGTCCTGGGTTCTCTAAGAAGCAGGTTGACCAAGCCATAGGGAGAAAGACAGGGAGCAGCACTCCTCTCCATCAACTCTGTCCTTTTTGAGTTCCCGTCCTGGCTTCCTTCAATAATGTTGTTGTAGATGTGGAAGTGTCAGCCAGAGAAGCCCTTTCCTCTCTAGCTTACATTTCTGGTCATGGTGTTTCAGTGCAGCAGTAGGAACCCTCACTAAGACTGTGGAGGATAACCTGAGTGTGTGCTACTTGCCCTCTGTCCCTCATATTTTGGTCATTTTATTTCATCATATCAATAGAAACCCTCACTAAGTTAATTGAGGGTAACCTGAATCTGTGTTACTTGCCATTGGTCACTCATACGTTGGTCATGGTGTTTCATCAGAGCAGTTGGAACACTCACAAGATAGTTGGAGGTAACCTGTATCTGTTTTACTGACCTTCAGTCACTCATATTTTTCTTCAGAATAAATTATCTCTTTTTACCTTTGAGGTATGAGTTATATTTTTATTTCAAGTGCTATGAGTTTACATCAACATTTATCTTTTAATTCCAATATTGCACATTTTCTAAAAATTGTTTTACCATCTGTGGTAGTTTGAATGAAAATGGTCCCCATAGACTCATAGGGTGCAACATTTGAAAGGATTAGTATATTGCTGTGTTGGAGCAAGTGTGTCATTGAAAGTGGGCTTTGAACTTACATAAACTCAAGCCAGGCACAATGTCACTCTCCCTTTCTGCTGCCAGGGATTCTAGATGTAGAACTGTTAGCTACTTCTCCAGTACTATGTCTATCTGTATTCCATCAAGATGATAGTGAACTAAACCTCTGAATTGTAAGCCAGCTCCAATTAAATGTTTTTCTATATAAGAATGATGTGGTCATGATGTTTCTTCATAGCAATAAAACCCTAAGACACGATCTTTATATACTGAACTATTATTTCTGCTACGTCACAAAATCGAGACTACTGGTTATCACAATTTGTCACAATAAATTAAAAAGTTTAAAAAATATTACATAAAGAACAAATTAATTTACATTTACAATTGTATTGAATATAAAAGCAGAGTTTACCTATTCCCAGGTACTAATTTGACTTTTTAACAATATTACCAGGAATTCTGGAAAATCCCGTTATAGATCCAGCAATGTACTGGGAAAATTGGAAAGGGGTTCCCTGTTGGAGTTCTTAGTCTTGTTAAGAAATGAATTTAAGAATGAACTCAAATGAAACCTCAGGTAACTGCTCAGAGAAGATAAAAAGAAGAAGTGTTTAATTTAAGCCTTCATAGAAGTCAGACATGATAAACATGTAACTCATGCTAGGGAGAAGAGATATCAGAAAGAAAGAAACTGTAATGATTACAAAAAACCAATGTGCTAGGATGAAAAGATGAAAAGGAAAAGCTATGTATTTTCGGTATAACTAAGTAAAGTGGGCAGAATGATTAAGCAGCATTATCAATAGCTTTGTAAACTACTATGCTAGGAGTGGGTATTCCTGGGAGGAAGTCACATTGTCTTATTAAATGAGTAACTATTTCTCCTATCTCTTTAGCATGACTAAAAGATGGCACTGACATTCTGAGGGGTAACCTCTTGACTAGGTGATTGACTAGCTCAACTGAAAAGCTACATCTCCACTCAGGTCAAAGATTTCATTCTCCTGACAAAAGGATTTTTTTTCCTTTAATGGGTCCTCAGTGACCCTGTATGATCAGTATATATACATGAAAAGTTACATTATTTAATCTTTCAAAAATTATTTTACACTAGATGCTACAGAAAACTGAAAAATCATATGTACATAATAGACAACAAAATTTGAGACATATTCTTGTTTGTTTTGATATTATTAAGGGGGTGGCATGAATGTTTGATATCAATATTAGATGTAAAAATAAAATTATTGATTCTTAGTAACACTAAGAGGATAAAGAAACAGAACACAAAATGAGAACAATGTTATAAATATATTACATTAAAAAACATAGCAAATTTTCAGAAGTGGTCCCTGAGTGCAGTGAGGAAAGGAGGTTCCAAATCTGACTTACTTGAAGCCTGTGGTTCACTACTAAGGAAGCGTTACTTTCACCTATCTTCTAGCTAGTCTCAGCAAATCAGGATATATTATAATGCTCTAACATTAATTGTATGTAGCAGATGAGTGTATTGATTGATCCTCAGAAATCACTTCTATATCTCTAGGGAGAAACAGAGTTGTAAGAACTATATTGGATACGAGTATTTACCAGTGCAGTTTCAAGGCTAATTAGTTGATATGTAAGTAAGATCATTTACAGTCTATTAGTTGTCAAGTCATTAATTCACTATGAAATTATGATTGCAATGGGATATAGACAGTAAATTTAATAGAAATAAAACTCCTTTGTAATTTTATTAAGAAATACACTACCTATAGTTTCACATTCAACTATAATAAAGCTGCCTGCTAGCCTCACTGATTGTAAGCACATGAACAGCACTGCCAGCAATAAAATCCAGACATTATTCACAGCCACTAAAAGGAAAATTTGCATCATAGTGCAACTTTTTGTTCACTATTGACCGAGAATCAAATTATTCAGCATCTGTTTGCTTAACTTCCATTTAATGAATTGAAACATAATGTTTGAACACAAATGGAAAAAAATAGAGAAATATAAGCAACGAGATGCATATGTACTTAGGTGCCTATCTTAGCCAGTGTTCTATTGCTTTAAACTAAAAGGTTCATGATCCTTTCTTTGCCAAACTGTAGGTTTCACATATTTCAGCCCAATATTTTCTTTCTCACTTAAGTTTTCACATTCCCATATTTAAAACAAACATTAAAAATAAAAACAGGGAAATGTTTTATTAATAATAAAATTTTATAAGGAAGGTAAAAGAAGATAAAAAATGTAAAGTCCCCCAAAACCTGGGATAAGTCTCATTCAGTACCTGTGGCTCCTTCCAGTACTTCTCACCCATCCCCTTCCATAAACTCAAAAATCAAGTGGCCATAGGTGTGTGAATTTATGTATGGATCTTCAATTATATTTCGTTGTTCAATGTATCTGTTTTTATGCTAATATCATGCTGTTTTTTTAACTATAGCTATATAGTAGAGCTTGAGATCAGGGATGGTGATTCCTCCAGCAATTCTTTAGTTGTACATGACTGTTTTAGCTATTCTGGGATTTTGTTTTTCCATATGAAATTAAGTATTATTCTTTCAAGGTCTGTAAGAATTGTGTTAAAATTTTGATGGGGAGATTGCATTAAATCTGTAGATTACTTTTAATAGAATGGCCATTTTTGCTTTGTTAATCTTACTGATCCATGATCATGGGTGATTTTTCCATCTTCTGATAACTTTTACAATTTCTTTCTTCATAGAAAAAGTAAAATTACAGTGATAAAGTAGGAATGATAATAATTTTATGGTTGTTGTCACCATGAAATTAGAAACATTAGAACATAAAGGTTTTAGCATTAGGAAGGTTGAGAATCACAGCTGTAGATTGTAATGTGAAATGCAAGATATATCTATTCACTAGCTTTAATAAGAAAAACTACATAGAAAGAAAATGATTTTTTGTCAAACTAGAAGTTTAAAGGTAGGTTTTAATGGAGATATAGTTTTGCATTCTGATGTGGGATTACCCTCTGTATAGTGTGACTATGTTATATGACCATAGGTTAATAAAAAAAAGCTGCATTGGCCTATGGAAGAACTGAATAGACCTAGGTGGGGTGTCCAAAAAAGATACAGAGAGAAAGAAGGCAGAGTCAAGAGATGCCATGTAGCTGCTGAAGGGGAAAAATGCTAGACAGCAGCCAAGGGAACAAGATATGTAGAAAATAAGGTAATGGCTCAGCCATGTGACAAAACATAGACAAATAGAAATGAGTTAAGAAGTAAGAGCTAGCTAGAAATACACCCTAGTCATCAGCCAGGCAGAGTTGTAATTAGTATAGTATCTGTGTGATTATTCGGTCTTGGCAGCTGGGAAATTAAACTGCAATCTCCATTTATAGAACTCCTCAATGAACATTTGGATGTAGAGTTTGAAAACTATACTTATGACTATGTGTTTCCAGGTAACTGAGATATGCAATACTGTTACCTAACATGTGAATGATAAATTTCTACTTAGGGAATTCTATAATCAGAGACTGCACATTCAGTTTCCAGCTGCCAAGACACACATAATTAGACCAAAACTATATTAATTAAATGCTCTTTGATCAATGGCTCAGGCATATTTCTAGCTGCCTCTTACATTTTAAATTCACCCATTTTTATTAATCTGTGTATCACCACAAGGTTGTGGCCTATTGATAAGTTTCCGGCATCTTTCTTCTTTGGCAGCTACATGACATATTTCTGGCTCAGCCTTCTTTCTCCCTGCAATAGTTTAATTTTCCAACCTAGGTATATTCTGCCTTGCCATAGGCCAAAGCAGCTTCTTCATTAACCAATAGTAATAAAACATACTCACAACATACAAAGGGGAATTCCACGTCAGAATGCATTCATTGCTTCATTTCACAGGCTTTTATATTCATAGAGAGGGTGTTATCTCTCATTGTGCATACAAAACAAAAAAAATCTTAGGTTAACACAGTTTGCCTGCATTCACAAAACTAATGAAACAAATTTTATTTTTTAAACAACAAAGATACAAATTTCTAGAAATTAATTAAAAGCATCAAAATATGACATGCGTAAAACAAGCAATATTAATGGGAGCTCTTATTCTCCAAACCCTCCAGCTTGATCAGTACAATTTGTGAATTTTATGGAAAATATTTCATTTTGGGAATATGATTAAATCTTCTGTGTGTTTTTCCCAATGGCTTATTGCAATACTTTTGCTTTGTAGCACAAAAATGTGAAGCATTCCTGTGCTGTTACATTATAAATTAGAACACAGAAGTCCAATTGACTAACTTAGACAAATACAGACTGTCACACTTTAAAATTAAGGCAAAGCAATATGATCCCCTTAGCTCTATTATTTTGCTATTCTAGGCACTAATATGAAAATTGTTAGTAAAACATAATATTATTTTTTGACAGATTTTGAATGTTTCTATTGACTTCATTTAGTTTTAACCTTCCAGTACAAAGGCAAAAAAGTCTCATAAAAATATGTTTATAAACTATGACTCAGGAAGGGCTAAGATGAATATTCAGGCTTAGTCATGTCCTTAAGTTAGAAAGTTAGAATGATTAGTGATCTCTCTCTCTCTCTCTCTCTCTCTCTCTCTCTCTCTCTCTCTCTCTCTCTCTCTCTCCCCCCCTCCCCCCCCCTCTCTCCCCCTCCCTCCTCCCCCCCCCTCCCCCTCCCCCTCCTCCCCCCCTCTCTCTCTCCAGAGATGATTACTGAGGTATAGGTTTGAGTTAATAGAAAATCTTTATTAGCCAGCCAGAAATGACACTGGGTATTTGGGATACCAATTTAGCACCAAGCTTTCCTCGGTTAAGGTTTAACCCTGAGTGACACACTTCAGTTGACAAGAACAGTTCGTGGAAGAGGAACTACAGGAGCCATAAAGCAGGGGAAGCACATTGAGAGACTTTCCCAGAACTGAGAACTATGGACTTTGATGGATTAGTTCTTTGCTTTTGGTTTACTTTGTTTTTGTTTTGGCAGGTGGTACTGGCCACATGGTGAGTTTTATGGCCTGAATGGTTATTTCCATCATAACAACAGTAATGCTAGGCTCTGGGGACCTGTTAAACACCCACCCACATGCACACTTCTTCCTTCTCCCTCTCACTTTTCCCCTTCTCCTTCTCTTTCTACATCTTCCCCCTTTCTCTTTTTTCAGTTCCTCCCTCCTTATGACAAAAGGATACAAGAATTCTATCTGTATAGGAATATTGAGATCAGCTATGTCACAACCTAAGTTCCTCTATATTGTATGGGTTACAGATACACAATAGGACAGATTCAGACATAAAAGAACTCTAAACTAGTCAAAATGTGTTTAAAAAATAGAGAAACTTAGAAAGAAGAAAAAGAGTATAGAGAGTTATAAAAGAAAGTAAATGGTTTATTTAAAAAACATAGTATTTAAAGAGGCAGAATACAGACAGTCATAGATTAAAGGAGTAAAGATAATAAACTAAATAATATAAAGAAATTGAGTGAAAACAAGCCATGCAAAGCTGAAATATACAGAGTCTGGTTTGTGTATATTATTATTTTTTCTTTGAATTTTTTGACTGTAAAGGAGCTGAGTAACCAACATATATACTTTAAAGTTATCTTGACTTAAAAATTTGGGTCTAAGGATATGTTGCTTTGGAAAAGAGGTTCTTCTTTTGTTTCCACAGAGAATGAAAACCTGTGGATTCCTTTCACACTAATGTGGTTTGATGGTCCAAGACCACCTGAAAGGTCACAGTGAACACCCCTAAAAATACTTTGCCCAACAAAAACCTGGAAACCATTTGAAGAGTACTAAGCCCAAACTCCTAAATATTGTTTATAAATGTTTGTTTACATTTAAAGGGTTATATGCTAGGGACTTGAATTGGTATGGATCTTGGTTTATTGATACAAATTTAAAGTCAATTTTATTATACTGTGTAAATGTATTTCTGATCTAGATTAAGGTATTTTGTTTGTGCAGCTCACTTAAAAATATAACATATAATTAAAAATACACGTTAATAGGTAGTCATCTATAATAGTTAAGCTTGTAGTCATGTTATTTGGGTTTTCTAGATATATAGAGATATATTTTAGTCAGAGAGATAATCTTTAGTTCATTCAAAGACTTTCAGAATATGGCATTTAAAATGCTTTAAGAACTTAGGACTTTTTATGACAATGAGACGCATCTACTAGTGACAGCACCAAGCTACTTCAAGAGGATGATGGGCATCAAAGAGGTTCCTTATGGAGTTGGTTAGACATTTGGGCAAGAAACTACTCTTGGATGGACTTCTTGATGTTATGCTATATGAACTGAATATGCTGGGACCACAGAGAAATGACTACTAACTTGCCGAAAGGTGAGACCACCCTTAACAGTTCATGCTTCATGAAAGAATCTGTTAGACATTCTGCATGACACAGAAGAAGGTTGCTGACAAACTGCCAATATAGGTGGAGTTGTCTTTGAAATTTCATGCTTCGTGGAAAAGTCTGGGAGATTCTATGGACCTTTAGGATGAAGATGGATGCTCTACTCTTACAGAGAAACTTTGGGTGACTGTCCAAGCAGTGAGATGTCTCTGTTAATTCGAGAGTTTTGGAAGTGGCTTACAAAGCACTTCCTGTTTACTTGGGTAGTATTATATTCTTCTGAAGTCTTTAATGGAATTGAAGATATATAGTTATAGTTTTCCTTAGTTGTAATAAAAGACAGACTAGATATAAATATTGTAACTGTAATTCTTGTTAGATACCTGATTGTTATATGTAATTTTACTATGTTAAAGTTAAAACCTTCCTTTTTATTTAAACAGAAGAGGTGATTTCATGTGAGATTCCCCTTTGTATATTGTGATTACCATTGATTAATAAAGAACTGTCTTGGTCCTGTGCAGAGCAGAGTAAAGCTAGGTGGGGAAAACTAAACTGAATACTGGGAGAAAGAAGGCAGAGTAAGAAAGAAGTCATGTAGCCCTGCTGGAGACAGATGCCAGTACTTTACCCAGTAAGCCACAGCCTTGTGGTGATATACAGATTAATGGAAATGGGTTAATTTAAGATATGAGTTAGCCAGACATACACTTAAGCTATTGGCTAAACAGTATTGCAAATAATATAGTTTCTGTGTTATTATTTCAGGGCTGAGCAACCTGGAACAAACAAACGGTCTCCTACTACAATCTGGGGCAGTGTTTTTATGGTCTGTATTTTGCTATGTGAAATTCTTTTTCACGAACAACTTTTGAGCCCATCTTGGTAGAAAATGACTGCATTTGGGTCATAGATGACTCCATATGTCTGGCACCACCTGTGTGATACTCTCTATGAAGCACAAACTGATAAATGCTTTATTCTTGAAAGTAGAAAGGGTATCATCTTACATCCTTAATGGTGTTTAAATAGAACCATACGGTGAACATTGTTTACATAAAATCATATTAGAAAAAAATAAGCTATACAACTATATATGTATGTATATATATATATATATACATACATATATATGTATATATATATGTACACACACACACACACACACACACATATATTTGGTAGAGGAATGGGTATAACACCCTCACTTGGACCCAAAAAAGGAAAGAGAATCTTTCAGTGGGATGGCTATAGCCCTCACTGATGATCTATTATGTGTAATTCAAGGACCAAAAATCAGAAAACTTTCATTGTTCCAGAGACTTCAGCTTGTGTATCCCTTAGTTGTATTATAGCCCTATTCAGATGGCCATCTACTTGTCCTTCTTCTTGCTCAACTGAATTTACCTGCTGTCTATCTGCATCTTTGTTCATATGGACCTGGCTCTGCTTTTACATTACCTGGACCTACAGCATGCATGGCTGGTCAGTGATCAATAACCATAGCAATTTCTCTACTTTCTCCTGCAGCTGAGTTTGGCTCCTCATCTTACTAATAAAACTGCTATTTGCATTTCTTTCAGTTTCCCTGTCTGTAGGAACTTCTAAAGTTCTTTTGAGCTCTGCTTTCAATTTTTATCTTTTCCATCATCCTAGAACACATCCTATATATACACAGAGACAGACAGAGACAATTAGGTAGAGACATAGAAAGATAACTATGTTATGTCTAAGGTTAAAGTTAATATTAGTAATTAAGATAGGAATGAAGGAAAATATGTTTTACTTAGCCAGAGTTATCTAGGGAAACAGGAGTATCTTTCTGGAAAGAAAATACTATCAAAGAAAATGATGACCTTATGAAACTACTGGAATTCAATAAATTTTGATGTGAAAAGACATAAAAGTATTCCTGTACATTCCCACTATAGCACACTCATGACAAGGAGTTGTTGAAAGGGTAATACCTTTCTTTCCTCACTATAAAATAATGGATTTTATCATTAAGCAGTAATTATAATTTATCTAAGATTTATTTCAGTATGTAATTTTAAAGTTGTAAACAAACAAAATAAGTTCAATGTCTCAAGCACATCTCAGAAAAGTTAGATTTTCTAGTTATAATACTACTCTTCCATTTCTCTTTATCTAAAATAAAACACCTGTCCCTGCCAAAGTATTACTATTTCTGTAGGGCAGCCATGGAAGAGTAGAAAGTAGCATAGGGTATATGTGGTCACCCTGAACATCTAGGGAGAAGTGTATTCATCCTATTCAGCATACTCTATCTTCTTGTTGAAATTTTCCTACCTCTGGAAGGGATTCATGGCTCTTTGTTTTGGTTTATATACCTTAGTGTTCCTCTTTTCTTCCCTTCCTTTCTATTCTTCTCTCACACAATACATTCCAACTGCAGTTTCTCCTCCCACCACTCTTCCCATCCCTGCCCCCACCTTTCCTCTCCCCCAGGTCCATTCCTCCTCCATTTCCCTTCATAAAAGAGCAGGCCTCCAAAAGATATCAACAGCACTCGGTATAACAAGTAACAATAAGTCTAGGCACAAACACTCATAACAGTGTAGGGTGAGACAACCCAGTTAGAGAAATGGGGTCCCAAGAGTAGGCAAAAGTGTCAGACATCCCTGCTTGCACTATGAGGAGTCCCACAGAAATATTAACTAACAATCATGACATATTTGCAGAGAACCTAGTGCAGATGCATGCAGGTTCCATTATTGCCACTTCAGTCTCTGTTAGTCAGTATGAGCCCTGCTTAGTCAATTCTGTGGACCTCTTCTTCTGGTGTCTTTCACTACTCTGGCTCCTGTAATTCTTTCTCCCCTTCTTCAATGGGGTTCTCTTTGTTCCAAGAGCATGGACCCAGTAGAGATCTCCAATTTGTGCTCTCTATCTCCGCCTAATCTTTTGCTGTTGCTTTCTGTATCTGCTCCAATCAATTGTGAAAGACGCCTCTCTAATGATGAATAGACAAGACACCATCTATGAGTTTAGGAAAATATAATTAGAAATAATTTTATTGATTTATTTCTGTCCTAAATGTCTGGGTTATTTGGTCTCTGGTTCTAATCTTTGTGTAGCATGGGCCTCATTTAGACAAATTATTGGTTGGTGACTCCCACAAGTTTTGCAACTCCCTTGTCCCACATATCTTACAGGCAGGATAGCTTGTAGGTTGAATTTTGTTTTGTGGCATGGTGACCCAGTCCAACTCGGACTCTAATGGGGACACATCGCTCTATGTTAGGAAGGGAAAATTGAATAGATTTTGTGAGTGGACTGGGGACAAGAAAGTATCAAGTAGAGGGAGAGGGATGGAGAGAGAGGGCATGGAAACAGATGACCAGAATTGAGGGCATTTTTGTGGTTGATGTAGAAACTTAGTTCAGTAGAAAGTCCCAAGACTCTATGAAGGTGACCCTAGTGAGGACTCCTACAAATGGAAAATATGGAGTTTGAACTGGACATTTTCTCTAACCTTAGTATTCTTAAATTAAGTAGAACAAATTTTATCATCCAACTATCCTACATTATTAGTAATATTTATCTCTGAAAAGTATGCTAATTCTCAGATTTAAAGCATATTTCAGTTGTAAAGTTTGTGACTAAATGTGAACACATTTTCCAGATTTCTTCTACCAGAAATTTTGTACAAACCCTGTCAACTACTAAGCATAAGCAAGTTTACACACTTTGTATTCTAGAAACAGTCAACGTTAGTCTTAACATTGCATAAGTACAGTGAAGACTTTCTACAAATAAATTACCCACTCTCCAAAACAAAGACACAGTGTAAGTGACCATAATCTGTATAGCTTCACATATCATTTACTGGATCACTACCACCAATAGTAGCAGTAATTTGTTAAGTATTAATACCATTATAGTATTTTTTCTGATAACCTCATATACTCACATGTACAATACTTAGCTGTACAGTCTCTCCCAAATTCAAAGAGTGATAATTTCTATACCAGCAATGAATTTCCAGGGTGTTGCTATATAATCCATGATGTCTAGTCTCAGCACCCAGTCCTCTTGTCTTAACCTCTGTAGTATTGGCCAGAATTACAGGTATGTGTTGCCACACAAGACAGGATGTCTTCTTAAAAAGGTCTTTTTGTTGATTCCCCAAGGAAGCATCTGAGGAGTGGATGGGGGAGCACAAAAGGGAGAGGGAGGGGAAATTGAGGTTAATATATAAAACAAATAAATAAAAAGATCACTAATTGGTTATCCAATACCAAATAGTCAGTCCTGAAAACATGCATACAAGTAGCATTATATGGACTGTTCTGGTTATAATTAGGAAAATATATGAATATTCATATACATATATGTAATTAATGAAACAAGAGAGCACAGATATGAAAGAGAGCATGGAGAGGTGTGAAAGAAGGTTGGAAGAAGAAAGGGGAGAAAGTTTGTGATTTTACTCCAATTCCAAAATAATTAGTGTGAAAATTTTATTTTTATTATTTTTATTTCTCTCTCTGTGTGTGTGTGTGTGTGTGTGTGTGTGTATGTGTGTGACTGAATGGCACATTGTACATGTACACACAGAGGTCAAAAAAGGACCTCAAGTCACTTAGAATTGGAGTGATAGGCAGACATCAGCCACTTCTATCAGTGTTAAAAAGTGAACAGTGTTCCTCAGGAACAATAAGTGTGTGTGCATGCACACATGCACAAATTGTATTTTTCAAGCAAATATTATTCAGATTTTAACATGATTCTCAGCACGTGTAGCTCTGACTGTTCAAGGATGCAGATCTGATTTCCTTTAGTCTACAGTGACTTATATTTGCACATTACTATTGAAATGTTTGGTAAACAATCGTGGTAAATTATTTACTTCATCGCAAATTAAGTTAGGAGTGTGCACAACAAAATGTACTTTGGCTTTTGAGAAAACAGCAGAAGTAGAACAATCACTCATTTCCTTTCAGTGTCTCCTCTGAGCAGATCATAAAACATTTATATCCAGAAGGAAGAAACATCTTTGCTTCAAAGACTGCAAGAAGAATCCTAACAATCTGGCTTTGCTTTGCTGCCTCCTCTTTATTACCGCTGGATCATATCCTCAGTGTCCACTCATACTTCTACGTGGCTCACCATAAAAATACACAGATTTTCCTGCCTCTTTGGGCCATCAGTTCTCTGTGTCTCATAAATCTTTGCATTGGAAACATTTATATACTTTTGCATTATTAATCTTTACTTTTATTGTGGATGCAACAGCGATTAGCTTGTTAATTGGTAAGAAAAGTTTCTCCTTGTAATTGGAGCCTCTTCTAACATCTCTTGTCACATTTTGCAACACAGTTTGAAGGACATGAAAGAAAACCATTATTATAAATCACTGGTCATTCTTTACAGAAAAACACTGTCTGCTGAGTCTCTGTAACAAAACATTTTGCTGGAGAGTGGGGGAAGGACTTCAATAGGGATGCATCTTCAGGCACACAAGACAGATGAGATTTAAAGTGGGTGGACATTTCCTCTGAAAACTACTGGTTCCCTACATTTTCCCAGGTGGCTCATACACAAATGTGCTTTGGGCACTGGGCCAAGGCATCTAATACTAGACCTGGGAAGCAAAAGCACACCTGAACACAGACAGAATAAGTGGTACAACCGAAAACAATCACAAATGAAGATAACCAGGACAAACAGTGGGAAAAACATAAGAGAGGAAAGTTATGAGTGAATTAGGTACTATCTGATTCCCAGAGATGGCATTTCAACTCTCTGAGTAGTCAGCTCTCTGATAAGCTTGCTGTAGTCATGGGTATATTAAAAAATGCATGGCCTATCACACATTCCGAATTTGTTTGTGATTCTATTGATGAGAAACATTCAGTGATTACAGGAAGCAGCGCTAGCTGAACCAAGCAAATAAACACCATCCAAAACTCATTCTCTCTCTGTCTCTCTGTCTCTGTCTCTCTTTCTTTCTCTCTCTCTGTCTCTCTCTCTCCTACCAGCCATTTCAGTTTACACTTAATGTTATGCACCACTGTTAAATCACACACGGTACTATAGCTTTCTCCTCAGTTTTTTTCAGTTAACTAGCCACCCGCCAGTTTAAATATAACTCAAATACAATCTCCACTACTCCTATTTTACAAGAAATTTTAAATTTTAATAGTTTTAATTAATATTAATAATTAATATTAATAATCATATTTTAATAGTTACATATGCTTTAGTGTATCTAACCAATAGAAACATCTGCTACCATTTTTACAAGAGTTCAACATTTTATGAGTTACTTATCAATACATTTTTAAAGTTCATGCTCTTCAATATTTCCCCAAACAGTCTGGTGTTTTATTGCATCATTTTGTATAGTAAGAGGATTTTAGAGATCCCCTTTCACCTTCTTTCCCTCCCCATATATGGTCACTTCTCAGTTCCCAACACACACACACACACACACACACAGAGAGAGAGAGAGAGAGAGAGAGAGAGAGAGAGAGAGAGAGAGAGAGAGAGAGAGAGAGAGAGAGAGATATATATATAGAGAGAGACAGAGACAGACAGAGATAGAGACAGAGACAGAGACACACACAGAGATAGAGACAGACATACAGAGAGAGACAGACACACACAGAGAGACTGACAGAGAAAGAGACACAGAGAGATCTCTATCTTAAAATAAGTAAATCAATCTTTAAAATGAAAACATCAAGGGTATTTAGATTACAGCACTGTCACCTGAGTTAGAGCCCTGTGATACAAAAGGTAGGAGAGAATTGTCTTCCACAAGTTGTCCATTGAACTCAAATCACATTTTTTGGCATGTGTACACTTACACATATACACCACACAAAATAAGTGGATTAAAATGTAATAAAAGTTTCAAAGACAATAATTATTTCAGATCAATCTTAATCTCACATTAATAGATAAGAAATTCTCTATTAACTGCAGGAATAAAATACTTCATAGAATCAAATAAAAGTTCTTTCAAGAAATCCTAGAATATATAAGGGTGAAGCAAAAATGATAGCAGACATTTGATACAAAACGGAAAAGAGAAAAGACCTGTCAAAATTAGTTTTATATGTCTGTTTCATACATACCTAAAACTGCCTTGGGAGAAGAAGAGGTAACTCAATAAGATTGGCTTGGGTCTTGTGTGAGACGTGTTCTCTTAAATACTAATTAAAGTAGGCAAGCATAGTCCAGTGTGGGCCATGCTGTGTGTCCTCAGGCAGGCAGGACTGGGCTGTAGAGGAGGCTGAGCAAGTCAAGGAGTGAAAGACGGCAAGCAGCATTCACCTGTTGTGTCACCTGCCATTCTGGAATTCCTGCCCTGAGTTCCCTCAACTGTGGACAGTAACTACAATTATCAAACATTCTGTGTTTAAAAAGGAAACAGAAGACATGCTGAGAAATCACCCTAAGATTACAATAGAAAACAATTGCTCAGAATTTGATTAGTTTTAATGGAATAAATACAATGGGAAAAATGGAAGATTCAAAATGGCACTACTAAAAGTTAGAAGCAGAAATGAAACGAAATAATTGGTTTTATAAATTAGCAAATTTTTAAAAATAACTAATGTTAAACAATAGAGAAGCTACAGTATGATAACCTCTCAGTTACTATTACTAAGGTGCTGTCAGAATTCACTAGGCATGCAACATCATATGTAACATACTGCATTGGGAGCTAGGTGTTGAGATGTTGTTAGTAGGGTTGCTTTCTACTCATTCCTCCCTCTCATGTTTTCTTGTCTCCAAGTTACGCCCTCTTCTCCTTTTATAAGGACACCAGTAATTTTGATAGGAACTACTCAAATGACCTCATTTTACCCTCAAATACTGACTTACAGGTCCAATCTCCAAATACTGTTACATTCTAAGGACTTGGGAATTAGGGTTCAAAACACAACTTTGGAGTGAAAATAATGTAGTCAATAGCAATTGTGAAAGAAAGAACAACATGTAAGAAGGATATTTCTCAAGCCAGAGCGTGAGCTGAAAGCTACGTATATTGAAGCAGAACAGAGTCAAGGGCCAAAGGGCAGCAATAGGGTCATCTGTGCACACTAGCTGGCTTTGTCTAAAGCAAAAGTTAACCTTTTCCTCTCTTCAAGAAAGGAGACTATGTGACAATTGAAAGAAAGCACTCTGAAGAGATACAGTTTTGGGAGTAAGGCATTGGCAATGGTAAAAATATTTCCACCATGAACGGTTGCTAAATATTGCTTTCCTCTCCATGGCTAGACCTACCACAAGTCATTGGTTGATCTACATATCCCTGTATATAGAAGTATAGAGTATATGGAAGCAAAACAGTGAAGACCAATTAGTGCAGTACTGTTTAAAAAGAAATGTGTGTCTACCAGATGCTATGAAGACTTAGGAAGAAGCCAAGGCAACTAGGACTTACAAACATGAATTCAAAAGACAAATGTATGAAGATGGATTTTTTTGAAAAATAAAACAGGATTATCATCAGGGGAAAACCTCATATGGTGAGATAAGAAACAAGGAGAGAGGATGATCAGGAGAATAATTTTAAGGGACTCAGGATTAATAGGAAATCAATTGGAGCAGACCAGTAAATATGTAGTTGTATAATTCTCTAAACCAAGAAAAAGAAAGTGTGGTTTCCTCAGAAATATATCACTAGCTGAACTGATGATCTCATGGGTTCCTATTAGAAATTTACAGAATCCAGTAAGGTGCAGTATGACAAGGAAGAACACAATTGATAATTGATATCAAACAGAAACCAAACAAGACCAATTTTTCAGTTTATTTTCTGCAATGTCTAATAACAGTTTGTTGACAAAGAGCTGTGTCAAGAGTTAGAGTGGATAAATTTTTTCTGAAAATTAAATTAAAAAGTAATTTATACTTAAAGTATGCTGGATTACCCATTTCTCTCTCTTTTAAAACTATCTATGTTCCATATAATACTTCAAAATTAACATACTTCATTAGTCAACTTGTAATCTGGTTCTACCAGCTTTTTGTATTTTGCTAATTGCTGCCACACATCCCTCAATTAATGTCCCACATGCTTCCACATCTACTCTACATTATGCTGAACAAGCTGGCTGTATATTAAATCAACAGGCCCAGAAAAAAGTACCATTCTACTAATCTTAATGAATTGTAAACTATAAAGCTATATCACTACAGATACTCTTAGGGATAGATGTGGTAGCACATACCTTTAATCCTAGCACCCCAAGGACAGAGATAAGTGGTGCTTTGTCATTTCAGGGTCAGTCTGGTCTATATAGCTAATATCATGCTATACAGAGCTACACAATGAGGTCCTGACTCAAAAAACTCAACAACTAATCAAAAAACTAAACACACATATACAATAATGTTCATCCTATATCATGCTGACCTCATGCCTGCACTACTGTACTAGCTGATGAACAAGTAATGTACAATAAGTTGGTAGGTGGCTATAAGGAGTATTTAGTTTCAGGAGATGGAAAAATTTCACTTAATAAAGAAGAGTCATAATTTCTATAATATTAATATTTTTGGTTAGGAAGAAAAGTTTATGTCACTGTAAAAATGTGTAAAGACCTTTAAAGTGACATTTTATATTTATTTAAAGTATACTGCTATTCAAACTTAAAAAAATAAACTCTTTGTGCTTTAGTCAAAATCAATTGTTGTCATCTAAGATGAATCTTACTTAAAAAAATGTAGAAGGAGCAGCTGGCTGCGTTCCTGCCCGGCTCCCGCACAGCTAGCTTTACACCCGAAATAACAACACACAAATTGTATTCTTTTAAACACTGCCTGGATCATTAGCTCTAGCCTCTTATTGGCTAACTCTCACATCTTGATTAACCCATTTCTATTAATGTGTGTAGCACCACAAGGTGGTGGCTTACCGGGAAAGATCTTAACTTGCATCCGTCTCAGAGAGGAGAGGCATGGCATCTGCCTGAGGCATCTGCTTCACTGCCTTCTTCCCAGCATTCTGTTCTGTCTACTTCACCCACCTATGTTCTGACCTATCAGGCCAAGCAGTTTCTTTATTAATTAACCAATGAAAGCAACTCATAAAAAGAAGACCCACCTACATAAAAAAAAGTCCAAAGAAGTGAATCAGTTCAGCTTAATGAAAATTTCACTACTAAAACCAAAAATTTATTATGATTTAATTCTCTGGGAAGATATGTAAGTGCATGAGTATAAGTATATAGGCAGGAGTACATTCATAGCAGAAATCTAAAACAGCAAAAGCAAATAGAAATCTCAAATTCAAAATATTAAATATGGCTAATGCCATTTCTTAGAAGGATGAATTAAGTCAATTCATTTCCATACCACCATTTTTCCTTCAAATCACAGGCCACTCTGGCTAGTCTACCTTGACAAGTCATATTCATCATTGATTAAATAAAGAAAGCCATGGCCTTATCTATGCACTTCAGTCAACTCAATTTGTTTTTCTGAGAATGACCTCACACTTTATTCTGTATAATGTACCTAGCAGGCTGTTCCTTATATAGTTTTTCATAGTGTAATTTCTATCGCCCAACATCTGTTTTTTAACACAATCTTCTTTATTGTTCTAACTCCATCTGATTGCTTTATTTTAGTAGCAGAAGAAAAAAAGTAATTTTAAATGACATCTATTGGAATTGATCCCAATCTAATTAGTTTTTCCCCTCTTTAAAAGATGTAAAAACAGATGTTTTTGTTACTCTGCCCTGATATGGCATATCTTTTTATTATGGAGTCAATTTGTTTAATCCCTTTAATTTTCTTTTGCATTTAACTGATGTTACTCACTGATTGCAATCTTACAGAAGTAGTCTTAAAACACTTTCTCTTACAACTTTTATGTTTTAATGACTACTAACTTTGAGATCAGATATTCTATGATGTGAGAAAAAGATGGAGAAATTTTTCCACTTAATTGACCAAGCATCTGCTGGAGAAGGACTTAAGACTAGGTAGAGGAATCCATGCACAAATACTAGCTCTGGAAGAAATTATCCTTGTAATAACAGAAAGCTGATTAAAACATTTCCTAATTACATAATAAAGGAGAAAAGCTAGGAGACATCTCAATTCTCAAGATCCAAGGTGAGTATGACAGCTTTGCTCATTTAGAGTAGGTGGTCATTAAAAATGAATCCCAAAAATTGACGGAACTAAAGACACATTTAGAAAAGGTGGTAAAAGTGAGGATGACTGTCATAGAGCCAGAAAGAATAAAGAATTTGTCAACAGTATTAAGTAACAATCATAATCATTTTCAATCTTATCTACTGTTTTACATTTATCAGATAATTTTCTTGTACTATAACTTGTTATAAGTTATAACACAATTAAGGGACAAAATGGAGGTGATTTTTTTCTTTTGCAGGTTAAATATATGTAGATGAAAGCATATTAGAAAAGTCACCTCAAAATTGTGGATGTGAGAATATCTAAATGGTGGAAATTTTTGCTCTGCTTATTAAAATATGCTTCTTATTCCAATCACAAAGACTTCTTTGGCCTCTCTGGTTTTCCATCTAAGACTACTTGAAATGTTCCCTGACACTTTGACTCTCTTGAGCCTTGGTATGCTCAATTTTTAGGTACAGATACCGGAAACTTAAAAGGTTTCCGTGAGGATTAAATAAAGCTGGACATGTATAAATAATTCAATAAATTCTACTTATCATTATTACAGTGATAAAGGGACCAGTAGATGGAGAAGGTAACTATATCACCCTTTTCTAGGTTATCTCCTCTCTATGAGATACTAGATGAACTGAGCAGCAAACAAAATATGTCATGGAATTGTCAGTGAGAAATGGTCATTCAGCCACTTAAACATGCATATGACAGTTAGGTCCACGGTCTCATCATCCCAGCAAAGGCTGAGAGCATCGTGGTGGTCCTGTGACTGAAGAATGCACAGGACATGCTGAGCTAGCAGACGCTTAGACCACTCTGCTAAGGGGTTTTGTTTGAAGACGGGCCATTAAAAATCATAACATGAATTTAACACCAGTGTAAGAAATTGTACAAGTGTAAGCATGTAAGTTAATTACCTTTAATGTTGAAGACACAATTAACTCATGTAGTAACATCTGGTGGGCCTATTTGCTTTTTCAAATTAGGATAATTAGAACTGACAGAGTGCCTTCCTTCTCATTTCACTTTCTTATTGCCCTTAGATTATTTGCAAGTTTGCTTTTTTGTTCTAGCAGAATTTTTTTTCTTTTCACTCAACATAACAAATTCATTTCATTTTAAATTACGACAGTTGTAATCATCACAGCAACACCATTAATAACGCATATTTATATTAAGTTGAAACTGTATTGTTGGTGTCATATAATATTCATGAAACATGAAGAAAGATGAGTTTATTAAAGATGGATTCAATCTACTATCCCCATCTCTTTAAACAGGGGTCACTATACAAAAGATATATGTTATTGTTGTGAAAAAAAATAAACAAGTTAGTTACTATACACAATTTTAAATGTTATATAACAAATAAAACATAACTATTTTGATCTTATTTAAAATTCTTACTAATGTGATGTTATCTTGATTGTCAACTTGATGGAACTTAGAATCACCATTGAGATAAACCTACAGATATGTTTGTGAAGGAGGTTTTAGATAGACTGGACTAACTGAGGTCAGAAGTTACACCTTAAATTTGGGTGGCACCAATACAAGGCCTGGAGTCCTAGAATAAACATAGAGGAGAAAGTGAGGTGACAATCAGCATTTTCACTGTTCCTGAGTGTGACATGTGGTGACTAGCTGCCTCAAGCTTCTCCCACCATGAATTTTCCATAAAGAATTGTCTTCTAAAACTGTAAGCCAAGATGAACCATTTCTTAACTTGCTTTTATCAGGCATTTTGTCCTCACAATAGTGAGGATAAAAGTAACTAACGTAGAACTTTGGTCTTGAGAGTAATGATTATTGCTGTGATAAACCAGACAATGGCTGTTAGGCCGTAACACTGGTTCGAACATACAGTATGTAGGAGTTTTGGGCCTTGTTCTAGAACATTTGGATTCTATAAACAGTGCTTATAGTCTGCCTTATTGTGGTAGCAGTTTGAAAAACTATAATGCCTAGAGAAATGTAGTGAGTAATGAGAACCACTTAGGCCAGGAAATCTGTGGAAAGGTCAAAATCCCCTGCAGGAAGACCAGAAGAGATGACTGGATGAACATGTGAAGATGAAGTCTAAGCTATACCCAGTATGATGCAGGTAATGGCTCCAGGGCACAAACTCCCAAAAGATTTGAAGTATATAATAGAGATGGAATAGAGGAAAAGCTAAATGCACATTAATAAGCATGTATTAAAGAGTAAAAGGAAAGTAAGAGTAATTTTGAGGAAATAGGAGATTGAAAGAAGAAACTTATAACTAACTAAACACACAATTGATGGAAGACCCTCAATAGTTAATGAAGAAACTGCCTTGGCTTTTCAATAGGGCAAAGATGAGCAATCATATTACAAACTACAATCATATTATAAACTATGTTTATAGCAGCATTATTTGTAATAGCCAGAACCTGGAAACAATCTAGATGCCCTTCAGTGGAAGAATGGAAGAAGAAAGTGTGGAATATATACATATTAGAGTACTACTCGGCGGTAAAAAACAATGACATCTTGAATTTTGCATCCAAATGGATGGAAATAGAAAACACCATCCTGAGTGAGGTAACCCAGGCCCAAAAAGATGAACATGGGATGTACTCACTCATAATTGGTTTCTAGTCATAAATAAAGGACATTGAGCCTATAATTCATGATCCTAGAGAAGCTAAATAAGGTGAATCCAAAGAAAAACATATAGTTATCCTCCTGGATATTGGAAGTAGACAAGATTGCCGGACAAAAAATGGGAACTTGAGGGTGGTGTGGGATGGGAGGATGGGGAGATGGGGAGAGAAAAGTTTGAAGTGGAGGAGGGGGAGAGCTTGGGGGAATAGAATGGTTGGGATATAGGAAGGGTGGATATGGGAACAAGGAATTATATATCTTAATTAAGGGAGCCATTCTAGGGTTGGCAGAGACTTGACTCTAGAGGGGTTCCCAGGTGTCCAGGAAGATGCCCCCAGCTACTTCCTTGGGCAGCTGAGGAGAGAGAGCCAGAAATGTCCAGATCCTTTTGCCATACTGATGAATATCTTGCATATCACCATAGAACCTTCACCTGGCATTGGATGGAGAAAATGACAGAGCCCCACATTGGAGCACCAGACTGAGCTCCCAAGGTCCTGATGAGGAGCAGAAGGAGGGAGAACTTGAGCAAGAAAGTCAGGACCTCACGGTTCACCCATGGAGATGGTGGGACAGAACTAACGTGAGATCACCAACTCCAGTTGGAATGGGACTGATGGAACATGTGACCAAACCAGACTCTCTGAATATGGCCGATGGTGGAGGCTGACTGAGAAGCCAAGGACAATGGTGCTGGGCTTTGATTCTTCTGCATGGATGGCCTCTGTGGGAGCCTTGTCAGCTTGGTTGATCACCTTCCTGGACCTGGGGGGAGTTGGGAGGACCTTGGACTTAACATAGAGTAGGGAACCCTGATGGCTCCTTGGCCTGGAGAGGGAGGGAGGGGAGTATGGGTGGAGGGGAGGAGAGAGAAGGGGGAGGAGGAGGATAGGAGATGGAAATTTTTAAATAAAAATAATAATAAAAAAAAAGATTTAGATAGGTGGAGTAGACAGAACAGAATGCTGGGAAGAAGTGTAGTTAGGTGCTCGCCATGCCTCTCCTCTCTGGGTCAGATGCCATGGAGCCAGCCACCAGGTCAGACATGCTGAATCCTTCCCGGTAAGACACCACCTCGTGGTGCTACACACATTACTAAATATGTGTTAAAGCAAGATGTGAGAATTAGCTAATAAGAGGCTGAAACTAATGGGCCAGGCAGTTTTTAAATGAATACAGTTTGTGTGTTGTTATTTTGGGGAATAAGCTAGCCGGTGGCCGGGAGCTGGGCGGTGGGACGCGGCCTGCAGTTCTCACTACACACAATTTTGCCTACTATTCAGTACCTATGAGGACAATATAGCTTACCTCCGAACAGTAGATAACATTATTTTATATTAGATGGTTTCCTGCTTTAAACACATATACCAGAAGGCAGAACTCATAGAGCTTCAACTCCAGCCTGTAGGCAATTCTTACATGAAGCCATCAGAATTCACAAAATTAATGTATTCAAGTAACTTAATGGATAACATAGATGGGGGTATCTAGGGATGGACTTTATTCCTCTTTAGTGTCTTTCAGTCCCGCAAAGTAAATCAAGAGTCACATTAACTATGTGATATTAGAAAATAGCTTAAAAGATATTCACAAGTTACAAGGAGTTAATTAATGGGTTTGATTTTTTTTTGTGCTATGTTGATGTGGGGTTTCCCTTTGAATGCTGTGAATATTATTGGTTAATAAAGAAGCTACTTTGGGCCTGTTACAGTGCAGTCTAGGACAAGGTGGGAATTCCAGATGGATAGAGGAAGAGAGAGTATGCAGTGTTAGGGAGACAGACACCAGACACCAGATAGACCTTTACAAGTAGGCCACAAGCACATAGTCATACACAGATTAATAGAAATATGTTGATTTAAGGTGTAAGAGCTATCTAGGAATATGCTTAAGCTATTGGCCAAACAGTATTGCAATTAATATAGTTTGCATGTAATTATTTTAGTCTTGGTGTCTGGGAACAGCAGTCTTTGGCTGCACTATGTTACCTGTTGTCAAGGAGAAGTTCACCAAAAAGTTTGTGTAAATACATTAATATTGGCCTTTGATGTTACCAAGGAGCAAAATTTATTCTGATCTACATGATCTGAGACTGTATTATTTGCAAGCATATTGAGTCTGTTACAAAATGATTGGCTGTTTATGTAATGTCTCCTTTTAGGGAGAAAGCTGGTGCTAGGAAAATTTCCAAGAATCTGCAAGGATAAAGCCAGTTAAGACTCCTAGCAATAGTGGAGAGGGTGCCCTAACTGCCTTCCCCTGTAATCAGATTGGTGAATACTCCAAATATTATCTTAGAACCTTCATCTAGTGACTGATGGAACCAGACACAGAGATCTACAACAAAGCACCAGGCAGAGCTTTAGGAATCCAGCTGAAGAAAGGGAAGAAAGTCTATATGAATAAGGGAGGTCAAGATCATGATGGAGAAATCTACAGAGACAGCTGAACCAAGATCATGGAAACTCATGAATTGTTGACCTACAGCGCTGGAACCTCCATGAGATCAACTAGGTCCTATGTATGTGGAGGAAAGTGGTGAAGCTTGGTTCATCTGAGGGGGGCCCGGGCAATAGGACTAGGATCTATCCCTGGTGCATAATCTAGCTTGTTGGAGCCCATTCCCTGTGGTGGAATATCATGTTCAGCCTTTATGCAGGCTTTTGGGTATATATCCAAAGGATGCTCAATTGTGTCACAAGGATATGTACTCAGCTATGTTCATAGCCAGAACACGGAAACAACCTAAATGCCCCTCAACCAAAGAATATATAAGGAAAATATGGTACATTTACACAGTGAAGTACTGCACAGTAGAAAGAAATAATGACATCTTGAATTTTGCAAGAAAATGGATGGAGCCAGAAAACGTTATTTTGAGTGAGCTAGCCCAGACATAGAAAGACAATTATCACATATACTCACTCATAAGTGGTTTTTAAACATAAAGCAAAGAAAATCAGTCCACAAATCACAATCCCAGAGAACTTGGACAACAATGAGGACCCTAAGAGAGACATACATAGATCTAATCTACATGGTGTTGTTCTTCTTTTTCTTAAAGACTTAGTAGCTGGATAGCTGCGCGTAGCTGCACGGAGTCCTGAGGAACACGTGTGACCAGGGCAGCGGGTAAACAGGCGGTGCAGCGGCGGGTTAATGACACAGACACAAAAATAGACATAAAGCTTTATTAAGAGAGAGAGAGAGAGAGAGAGAGAGAGAGAGAGAGAGAGAGAGAGAGAGAGAGTGCGCGAGAGAGAGAGAGGGAGAGAGAGCGAGAGAGAGAGAGAGAGAGGGTGGCTGTGCACACGCAAAAGGGGGCAGTGAGAAGAGAGAGAGGGAAGAGATTCAGGATGACTCCAAGAGACCAGAGGTCGCTGGGAGTGGGCGTGGAAAGGGGCGGGGACCAAAAGAATAACACATGGGAAGTAGGAAAAGGCAAGATCTCCTGAGTAAATTGGGAGCAAAGGGACCCTGGGGGAGGGCTTAAGGGGAGGGGAGAGGGAGGGAAGGGTGCAGAGAAAATTATAGAGCTCAATAAAAAAAGTAAAGTCTTTCTTGAATAGTCTAACAAAAGAAATACTTCTAAAAGTGAATCCCAAGCCCCATGTCTGACTAACAAGGGTGTACTGAATTCAATGTAATATGGAATGAATATTTCAGATAAGGGAATTAAACCTTTCTTTTTATAAGTTTTATACAAAATTCTCTTGTTAAATTTCTAGAAAAATAAATGCTGAATATGATGTAATAGACAGGATGAGACATTAAACAAGGAGAACATGTAAAAGATAAATATCCTTGTCTGTCATCCATTAAAAAACATAAAAAATATATGAAGGAAACTAAATTTTTATTGCATGAACCACCCGTTTCAGGAGTGATACAATTCTATATTTTACACAAAATTTGAATAAAGATACAGAAAACTTCATTCTTTTTTAAAAGCTTGATTTTGTTATTTTATTTTTATTTTTGTCAGTGTGTATGGGTATTTTGTCCACATGTATGTCTGTACACCCTGTTCTGTGCCAGTGCCTGTAGAGGCCAGAGGATAATGTTAAGTTCTCTGGGCCTGGAGTTATAGGCAGTTATGAGGGTCCTTATGAATGCTGGGACTCAAATTTGGGGCCTCTGGAATGACAACCTGTGCCCTTATGTTTTGATATCCCTATCTTTCTCCAGCCAGAAATCCTTATTCTTAAGTCTAGTGATAGTTATAAAACTTATATAACTCAGATAATCCTTTTAATCTGACTAAGAAAATCAGGGAATCAGAAAGCAATTTATGCCTGAAGCAATTAAGGAGATAATTTCAAAATGTGGAATGCGTAGTCTGCAATCTAGGGATTACTATCCCTTTGAGACATTTCCATGTATACCTCAATGCAGCAGAGAGACAGAATGCTTTCTGTAGCTTTGTTAAACCTGCAAGGCAAGAACTGGAGCCTGGTGCCAGGATTCAAAAAAGGGTCCATTCCCATGCTGAAACCTCTTTATGTAACAATGATGTGTGTGTATGTGTGTGTGTGTGTGTGTGTGTGTGTGTGTGTGTGTGAGAGAGAGAGAGAGAGAGAGAGAGAGAGAGAGAGAGAGAGAGAGAGAGATGGTGAGGGAGAAACACCTTTAAAACTTAAGATACCTTAAAATCATCTGATATTCTTTTCTTTCTCTTTATAAGTTACTCAGTTTCTGGCATTTTGTCATAGAAGACAAAGACATTCAATTAAGGTAAAGGTAGAATTCGGGTAAAGGTAGAACTCTGCACAAAAAGCAAAGAAAGAATCCTGGATTTCATTCTTGGTTTTGTTGACAATGCAAACAGAAAGACAGAAAACACAATCGATACCTTGTAATTTTCACAAAACAGTAACTTCCATTTGAATTGTGACCCTTGATGTGTAAATTAAAAGCAATCCATCATCCATCACTGAAAACATCCTCAAGTCCTTAGAATCAGGAAAACTTTTTAACAGGGAGAAAAGAAAGATTGGCCATAGAAAAATAAGGTGAGAATTTTGTTTACAAAACATTGAAATTGAAAAAGTTTTTATATTAAAAATGTCAACCAGTAAAAATTAAGAATTGGTAAGATATATTGCTAGCTGTTATAAATAGCACAACACTGTACACAATGGGAAAAGTACCACAAATATCAAATAAGAAAAGAGAACATCCACATATCAATAAACATAAGAATAAGTTTTAAAATGATCAGTTCCTGAAGAAATAAGAGTTAAAACCACAGAATAATGCAACTGCAAATCTACCCATGCAATTAGACCAGTGTCTTAGGGTTTCTATTGTAAAAAAGACACCATGACTATGGCAACTCTTATAAAGGAAATCGTTTAATTTGGTGACTTATAATTTTAGAGGTTTAATCCATTATCATTGTGGCAGTGTTCAGGAAGACATTGTACTGGAGAAGAACCCAAGAGTTCTACATCTTGAGCAGTCAGCAACAGGATGTAAACTTATACTGGGCATAGCTTGAGCATAGAAGACCTCAAAGCCCACCTTCACAGTGACATACTTCCTACATTAAGGCCATACAACCTCCAACAAAGCTATGCCTCCTAATAGTTCCACTCCCTGTGAGATTGTGAGGGCCAAGTACATTTAAGCTACTACCATCAGAAACCTAACACTAGCAAGATTTTCAAATGGAGAAAATTTGCCTCGGTCTTTGCAGTAATGTAGACCCCTGATGGTAGGCTCTACCTGCTTGATGTGTGTCCTTGCTAATATATCCTCCATGTTCCTTGAAGAGTTCACCTTGTGCTGCAGTAACAGCCACATGCCTTAACTTTAGAGAAATAAGCACAGAAATGTTGTCCTGGGTGAAGATTTTCCTCATCTCACTTTCTGTGAAATCATGTTCATAAACTAAAATTGGCTGCACTTTCACTGACAAACACGGACTATCAGCGCTTGTATTCCTTTCTGTGTGATCTACTCACATTATGTGAGGTAGCAATTCTGCCTTCTGGTGTTTGCAGAAATGTGTACTGAATGAATAGTTCAGAATTCTCATATCTAATTTGCAAGCTAAACCAATCCAGTCAACGGAGAGAACTTCAGAGGATTTTAAATTATTTTGCAAGCTGTGGTGAATAATTCACCTCTGACTGCATCAAAATATTTCTGGGCAGTAATTTTTCTTTTTTTCTTTATTTTCTTTCTTTTTTTCTTTCATTTTTTGGCTTTTCTCATGTAACAGTTATGGCCATCCTATAGCTAACACTGTAAACCAGGCTGGCCTCTAACTTACAGAGATTCACCTAACTCTGCCTCCTGAGTCCTGGTTGGTGTCCAAGTTGGAGGCTTGAATATCTAAACATAGGGCCTGACAAAGCTAACAAGAGTTCTGGACAAGGAGACAAATGTGACTTCCTACAGTCTCTTAGGTAGGCCAGTGATCAGCAAGCAAAGATCCAGCTATCAGCTGATGCTGAGTGCTGGCACCATGAGCCAGCAACATGCACTAAGCTGAGGTGTGGGCTGGTTGACATGACAGTGTGATATTTGTCTCACACAGTCAGGGAATGCTGCAGGTGCTTAATAAAACTGGGTTCAGACACACACACACACACACACACACACACACACACACACACAAACCTCCAAAAAGGAAAAGTATGTTAAAATGTGCTGAGAAGGTAAAGAAATAAAAGAAAATGGAAATAGAGAGTCATAGAAAAACATAAATTATTAAAAAATAAGGTAGATTCCTTAAAAAAAAGACTAAAGTACTATGAAAAGAATAGCCACATAAAGACCTCCTGTACATCTTGGCTACAGACATGAAAAAATAAACCAAGAAATAGTACAAGGCAGTTGGCATATATGTTGATCCCTCTACTATGGGAACTGCTCTGAGATGGTTGATACATGATAAATCTTGTTGGCTACAGAGATTTCATAACTTATTACAAATCATCCTTTCATATGACACAAGTAGAGGTTTTGTTATACAGTTTCAAAAGTATAAAGTTAACAGATGCCTTTACCTACTCAAACATAAAACAAAAAATATTTTAATAGACTATACACCACAATTTTCTACTTGTGTTAATACAGATATGTTAACTTTAAAGGTGTATGTGTTTTCAGGGGAAAAAAGTACCAGATGCCAACAAAGTCAAGTATCCCAAGTGATGCAAGCTCTCAGAATGTCTCTGTTGCACTTTTCTCAATACTCTGCATCCACAGCAACTTCAAAACTGCTGTCTGAACTGGTCCAGAATCATAAACTGTCCAGCTAAAACTTCAAATAAGCTCTAGATGTTCCCTAAACACAGAGACTAAATAAAAATACAGACAGTTCTCCAAGGACTTGAACATTATCCCAGTTTTCTCAGGGTTTCCTAAAGATGCTATTACCCTCAGACAACAAGAAACAGTCTAGATAACATGATGCCCACAATCCCAAGAGGTGGGGTGGATGGTTTCGATCTTTTATTGGGTTATGGAATTTGTCATCATTTAGGGAGGTTGGTTACAAGTTATCATTGGTTATGGTCAGGAAAAGATACTGGAAAAAGGAGATTAGATTCAGGAATTTCTTTATGAAGGGAAAGAGAAGGAATATAATATAGAACTGATGGGATAAAAGGGTGGATTGATGAGTCTAGTTTTTTTTTTCTTTTTTTTTCATGTTTTTTTTTTTTTTTTTTGGTTTTTTCGAGACAGGGTTTCTCTGTAGCTTTGGAGCCTGTCCTGGAACTAGCTCTTGTAGACCAGGCTGGTCTCGAACTCACAGAGATCCGCCTGCCTCTGCCTCCCGAGTGCTGGGATTAAAGGCGTGCGCCACCACCGCCCGGCTGGTTTATTTTTTTATATTTGAAAATTTCCATCTCCTCATCTCCTCCCCTCCTCCTTCCCCTACCCTCCCCTCCTCTTTCCCCATCCCTCCCATCCTTCTCCCCCTTCCCTCCCCTCCTCTCCACCCATACCTCCCTTCCCTCCTGGGAGATCACCAACTCCAGTTGGAATGGGACTGATGGATCATGCGACCAAACCCGTCTCTCTGAATGTGGCCAATAGTGTGGGCTGACTGAGAAGCAAAGGACAATGGCGCTGGGCTCTGATTCTTCTGCATGGACAGGCTCTGCGGGAGCCTTCTCAGCTTGGTCGATCACCTTCCTGGACCTGGGGGGAGTTGGGAGGACCTTGGTCTTAGCATAGAGTAGGGAACCCTGATGGCTCCTTGGCCATGAGTCTAGTTTTGAACTTAAAAACATATTAGTCTAGATAGTTTGCATTGGCATGAAGCTTTGTATGATGACACAAATTTAAGGATATTTTAATCCTGCATATATGCTTCTACTATTGTTTAAGGTATTGTAATTATGTACCTCATTTAACAGTGTGATGTAAATTTTTAGTCCATGAAAGCTATTTAGAATAATAAAGAAATAGAGGTTAATAGTTAATTATATATAACAATCAAACTTATGGCCTTGTGAGGTATGTTCCAAGGTCAGAGATATTTATAAAACAGATAGATGATCTTCAAACACTTTAAACACTTCAAACACAGAATATGGCATTCAAAATATTTTAATAAGACTTTTCATGACATTGAGACATGTCTGCTTTTGGCACCACCAATTTACTGCAAAAATGAGTGATGGGTATCAAAGAATATCCATGTAGAGTTTGCTTTCTATGTGCCAAAGTTACCTACCCATCTGGGTAATAATTGCTGTTGCTTCAAATACTGACAGTATACTGTCAAAATTGGAATAAGCGAGGCATAAAAGAAAAGTAACTGTCAACTTGCCAAGACAAGGTAGGATAGACCTTCAATATTCTGGCTTTACATAAAAGTCTGCCAGATAGTCTAGGCCTGTGGGCTGAGGATGAATGCCCAGTCTTGCAGAGGAACCCTTGGGTAATTGTCCAGGCAGTCAGCTGTCTCTGTTCTTTTTGTTTTGGAAGTTGTTTTCTCTGCAGTTCATGTTTACTCAGATAATATACCCTTCTTGGATCTTTGATGGTGTTAAAGACTAGATAGTTATAGTTACAGTTTTCCTTGTTACTAAATTCAGGAATAGAAATTTACAAAAGAGGTGTAAAAGTATATAAGGTTAAGATATATAAATGGCTTAAGTAATTTATTTAAGAATATGTTTTGAGGTCATAAAAGTATTTTTAGGATGGTTATACAACTATGATTTTAACAAGTGATTTTTTTTAGATTCATCAAAATAGGAAAGATAATAGAGTATTTTCTCCAAACTGTCAAATAAAAATGAACTGGACATTGTATATGGTAATTCTTACCTGATAATCATTCTTATATGGTATTATTGTGTTAGAGTTAAACCCTCTTCTTCATTTAAAAAAGGAAAAACATTGCAGAATATTTGTTTCCATTGTGAAGTGGGTCTTTACCAAGACACCTTCTGATTGGTTAAAAAGAACCTAATGGCCAATAGTTAGGCAGAAAGAAGTGAGACAGAACTTCTGGAGATGGAGAGGATGCTGAGAAGAAAGGCAAAGTCACTAGCCAGTTGCAGAAGGAGCAGGATGAGCACTACAGATGAATGAGGTAATGAGCCATGTGAACAGAACATAGATTTTAAAATGTGGGTTAATTTAAGTTATAAAACTAGTTAGGAATAAGTCTATGCTACAGCCAAGCTTTCATAATAAATAAGAAGTCCTTGTCTCCCTGTTGTTATTCATATAAGCCTGGTGGCTCAAAGAGAGGCTAGCTGAATCAACTTGGATTAAAGGCAGAGACTCAAGGGTCTTCTCCATACCAGTTCTCTACTCAGTACTGGCCAGGACATTAAGAAGACAGTTGTCCTGAACATTGCCATCAACTGAGTTTTTGTCTTAATTCTCAAACCTTGGCTTGTATGGACTTATTATATATTCCATTTATAAAAGTAACCAGTGATACTGGTTTAAACAAAACGCCCAAGAACTGAAACATGGTGTGAAATTTTAGCGAACATAACACAAGGAACTTTTAGAGTCTATTAGATTTCTGAACTTTCAAACAATGGTCCTGTGTTTAGCTGTTGTGATTTTTAGTGGCCAGTGATTATTTAGACAGTCTCTGAGTATAGGTGGTAGGTTAGGTTTAAACTATATGGTTACTGGCAAATTAACTAGCTCAATGACTGTAACCTTATACCGGCGTTTGTGTTCACTTTGCTCTATAGCTATACAACCCCTTTTAGTCATTATCAATGTCATTTAGTGTCTTCAGCAATATATAGCTGCTTCATCCTCTGGTTACTCATAAATTGGGTCTTGTATAGAATTAGGGCAACAGGGGATTGCTCAGAGTTCTATCTTAGCAAAGAGAGTGACGCAAATTTTGTACATAAAAAGAAAGCTTTTGAAAGCTGTTTTTGGTAATAGAAAGGTAGAAAAACATAAATAATTTCACAAATTTGTCTTGTTGCAATTGAATAATTTAATGTATCTTTAGTTCATTATATTCATGTAGAATTCTATTTGTAAACAAAATTTTTAATTACAAGACAATTGAAATATATATATTTATATCGAGTCAATTTTAGAGAATAGAGAATAATAGCATACACTTAAATGGAACAATTTTTGTTTAAACTACAGAATAAGCCAGCCTTAAAAAGTATCACATTATAATAACAATGTTATTACCTTTTCCCACCAGATCCAGAAAAAAAATCGATAAGAAATACAAAACATATCATTTTAGGAGCAAAGGGGTTGAGGGCGAAATAGGGGGGAAATGAATAAAGAAAATTGAGGATTCACAGTTCCATAGACCAATGGTCACTGCTAAATACTATCTAAGAAATACTACGTGAAAAACCTTCCATAACAAAAGTTATAGTCTGCTCCTTTGAAAAGAGAAGCTTGTAGTTGGGGAAATTTCCAAAATCATTCTCCTCTATCTTAAAGTTCCTCAATTAATCTCATGTATATCTATTATAAACATTGACAAATTATGCTTATGTATGAAAATCTTCTATCTAAACATTAAAAGAAGTGCAGAACTCAAATGAATTCAGAGTCAAAGTTACTTTTCTTACTCTTAACTTCCTGACTTTTTTTTTTTTTTTTTTTTTTTTTGGTTTTTTGAGACAGGGTTTCTCTGTAGCTTTGGAGTCTGTCCTGGAACTAGCTCTTGTAGACCAGGCTGGTCTCGAACTCACAGAGATCCGCCTGCCTCTGCCTCCCGAGTGCTGGGATTAAAGGCGTGCGCCACCGCCGCCCGGCTAACTTCCTGACTTTTATAGATATGACTGTTTTTCTAGATTCAGTCTGTGTGGATTATAAATGGGATTCTAATTTTTATAGTTCTTCTTTTGAGAGTCAGGAAACCATTATTTTAATCAAATATTTATATAAAACTTGTCAAACAGCTTGTGGCCTAAATGAATGGTAGTCTACGGTGATGAAGTTAAATTAACTCGGCGCCACTAGAAAATGAACTACCTGCCAAAGTCAACACTGATGGATGAGCCTGCAAGATGACCAAGAGAAGTGTCTGTTGTAAAGTAATAACTCTAAAACATTTATGATGTGGTTTTAGAAAAAAATATTTTCTTAAAGAGCCTTAGAACTATAATGAAGTTATGATGTTGTCCTCTTGGGATAGCCTAAAATGTCTAACAGATTCATGCATTCTCAGGAAGCAACAGAAGAGCACAGGTTACCTCACACATTCATGGAAACTCAGCATCCATCTCACTTTTAAATGTTATACCATGAGAACCAAGATCAAGCACCAGGACAATAGGAAAATTATGAAGCTTTGGGTCCTTCCTTATTGAATCTTTAAAAAATTAGTGCAGACATAGCTGAAATGTAGCACCATCTTTGGTAACCAAAGAGTACATTCTTAATTGGTCTCCAGGGTCATATTAGTGCTTGGATGGCAAAGCAAAAGTGAGGACCAGGGGATGTTTTCCTTTTATTTGCTTGTTCTGAAATTTTTCTTTTGTTACTTTATATGTATAAGGGAACATAGAGATTCATTTTTCCCATTGTAACTGTTAATAGCGTGATGAGATTGTTCATAGAATTTCGTTGGGCACAAGATAAAATGTCTTACCAAATGGGAGATGAATAGAAAAAGAGGGTTCAAGGAAGGAGAATAAGGCCTACCTGAAAACTTGGGTGTGGCTTCTCATTGGAGAGGCATGCTTCTGTGACTTAGCTGATGCTTACAGTTTTAGAAACTTTTGAAATTTCATTTTCGTGGATTGCTACGAGGTTCCCTAATCATTTCGTCTCTCTCAATAAGTGACATATAATGTGACTTTTATAGGCACCTTATATAAATTGCAACCTGATAAGAAAAAGACAAAAACATTTTCAACAAGGTTGCACTAAGGGTTTAAGACACTCCTTTAGTATAAATGGGATGTCTTGTGAGATACTAGAAATTTCCAGTTTACAATAGGGAAGAAAAAGACCATATATTCATTGACATTACGTATGTTTGTATAGTTACTTTAACATTCTCATCTGAAATATCTCCCTATAAAAACAATAATGTTTCTATGTGCTGGTATTCACGCAACTGCTAGTTTTGGTAGAATTCTTGAGCTAGAAAACTTATCTTCAGCTGGCCAGAGGCCTCATCCAGTCCCTAGTGTTGAAGGACTCTTCTCCCTTCCATGTCCTCTTCATTTCCATCTTCTTATCCCGCCTCAACTCTCCTCATTTGATATTGGAACAAATAGTTCCTGAGAAATATGTACAAAACTTTATCAGAAATTTAAATATGAGATAAGTCGTGTGTGGTTCGAATAAAATTATCCTCCATAGGCTCAAGGAAGTGGCAACTATTAGGAGTCATGGCCTTGTGGGAGGACCTGTAGTGCTAGGGGTGGGTTTTGAGGTCTTAGATGCGGAAGCCTGGCCAGTTGTGTGTCACTGTTTTGTCCTGCTGTCTATGGAATTCATATGTAGACCTCTCTGCTCCTCTTCGTACAGCCCTATGTCTGCTCTGCATGTCACCATGCTTCCTCACATGACAATAATACCTCTGATTATACCGTCTGATCTGTGATCCAAGCCAACTAAAATGGTTTTCCTGTAAAAGATTCACCATGTCATTATTCCGTTCCACAGCAATAGGACTCTAACAAGACAAGACTGTCAATTAAACAGAATTTTTGAAAAATAAAATTCAGAATATAATTCTATCACTAACATTTTTTATTGGTACCTTGGAGTTTCTAACAAAGTATTTTGATAATATTCACCTGCCTCCTCCTCGTTTGACTACCTACTTTTATTTATATTTTCATTGGTTTTGATTTTTCCTATCTGGCCCATCTATCATCATGCTTTACTCTGACATGAAGGGAGAGAAAATTGTTCAATTAGTATGATAAATTAAACAATTAAAGCATGCTTTAATAGAAGATAATGGTGAGCAATTTTGATTTTAACTGGTCCAAATTTCTGCTAACAATTTTATTTAAAAAGATACTAAACCCTCATACTTTCAGAAATTTTCATTTATTAAATTACTAACGTTAGATGGATTCTAGTTCAAAAATACAGGTCTAAAAATCTATTATCTGAATTCTGTTTTAAGAAAAGGAATAGCACAAGGATTTGGCAAGAAGCTAATGCCATGGATGAGACAAAGGTAAGTCTTATGACTAAATGATGCTTGGACTACTCTGAAGCCTTATATGCTAATAGTTTTATTTCCTTTTATGTAGACTGTGGCCTATGGAAAATTTGCCTTTTTAAAAGAAAGAGAGGAGAACCAAAAAACCCCATATTTTTGGAATATAATGTAGTGTTTATATTAATTTGCTAATCCCTAAACCTCTTTAAATAAACAGCACAAACATCAACCCTAACCTACTTACTATAAGATCTGTTCACTTTAGTTAATATGCAATAGCATTATTAACAAGCATTTCATTCACAAAATATAGTTTCCTCCCTTTGGTTTCTGTTACTTATTGCATTTATTTTCCTCGATGTTTCATTTAGAACAATGCTTCAGTCACTTCAGTTAATCAATTTACTAACTGTTAGCTACCATAGACTAAGGTGCAAAAATATGGACAAAATTGGAAACCAAGTTATCTGTACATTCCACTTAAATCATATTCACCTCTTCTATTAGAAATGATCTGCTCTGCAAAATGCCAGAGTTTATGTTCCTCTAATAGAGAAGGAAACTGGGCAAATGTAGCATCTGACAAACCACTTTTTCACCACGTGCTTGCAGACTACACTGAAAGTCAGCCTTGTCTAGAGAAATGCTGATGTATCTTCAAAATATCTGCCTTTAGCCACCCTAAAACCTTTTACTGGCATAATGGATTCATATTATACACGCATTATAGGAAAAAACAAAAGACTCCAGAGGTTTGTTAATTGTGTTCTGAGCAGTTTGACTTGGGGAACTGCTGCCCTGGCCAGAGTAGGAGTGAAGGGAGGTTACTGCCTGGAGGAGGAAGCAGTGGGGCCCAGGGGCAGGGCCTCTCTAATCCCACTGGACAGGAGGAGAGAAGGAGGAATGCACTTCTTCAAGAGTGAAGCCCTCCTCAAGTTCTTAGTAAACGTTTATGTCTTAATTCTGTAAAGTCAAAAATACATCATGCAAAGAAACACGTGAGAAAAGCTAAATATAGGTTGGGCACATATTTCATTACACATATATTTTCTGCAGTCAGATTTTCAAAAGTATGTCAATAACAAATTGCGCAACAGGTTACTAAACTACTCAGTAAGCAAATTATGTAGACGGAGTTAGAAAAACAAACTAAAGTAAAACTCAGAGTAGAATGAACTGGAGTGATGGTTTTAATTAGCACATTCTTAAGGAGTATCTGTTCTGATAATTGAGGATTACTTGGAAAGAAGTTCCTTTCAAAACATTTGAACTGCATGGGCTGACACCGAGCAAACATACCATAGTCAAGAGTTCTAAGTTGATTCGCCCACCTATAATCATTCCAGACAACGACAATTTAATATAATAAGGGTTAAATAACTAGTAGGTTACATGATATTTAAGTAATTTGTGTAGTTAGTGAAATATTGTGCCATATTTTTATTTGTAGAATCAAGTTGATATTTTAAAAGCAAATAGAATAAACCTATCTTAAAATTTGATTACATACTAACTTTAAATAGAAATTTTTGTCAGAAAAAAAACACAAATTTCCACCTTGTTTTATTTAATGGGAAACTGATGAAGTAATTCTAACATTAGTACGTTTAGCAACTTTGCCTCAGTTAAAAATGATTTTTTGCAATGTTTAGAAAAAACAGGTGCAAAAATAGTCATCTTCCAAATTATTCAAAGCTATAGTTATGTATCACTTTTATTAGGAAGCATCAAATTAACTGTACTCCTCCAGGCTGTCCTACAGTCTTCAAATATGAATTGACACATTGAGACTTTCAATTTAAAACTAGGCTTTTAATCTTTTCTTCTACCTAAATATTTTCAAACATAGAGTAGAAAAGAGTGAAATCTCAGGCTTCATTTATGAAGTAATACTAGTTTATCTATTATAAATGGAAGATATGGCCTGAAATACACCCTGCATAGTCCCAGTAGATTGTGATGTTTTAGTAGGTTGTGGTGTAGGAGGTGGGGCCTCGCTGGAGGGTCAGCCATTAGGAGTCAGACTGAGAATTACAGCTCAGCAGAGTAGTGAGTTTCTTTCATTGTTCCTGGTGTACCAAATGTACCTCCTCACATTCCTGCTCTTCCTCAGGGAACTGTTATGCTCTGCCTGTTGTGAAAGCCAAAGTTATCTTTAAATTTTAATTATGGAGCCTAAGAGATCCATAAAGCAAAACTGCCTCTAGTCTGTAAGCCCACTTACCTAAGGACAGATACTTCCTGAATTGTTGGAAGATTTTGTTTATGTAAGATTACAACTACGTGGTCTTGCTCCCCTAACCAAGTCTGTTTGACCCAACTACACCAGATATGCTTGATCACTGCAGGCAGGAGGGAACACAAGCCGAAGATACCTGATGATGTATAATGCTTTGCCCCCAACTGGATGTAGGCAGAAGAGACACAGGAAGGAGGTATATGAGAATATATATTCGGTCGGCCCTGATTAGACCTGGTGGTAAATACACAGCCTTATGGGTTTGCCTGTAAAAGCCTCTGCAAAATGTTATTCTTTGCTATTTTGTGGGAACCCCCAGAATGGTCCTGTCTAGAGTCCATCATCATCAGTCTTTAATTAAAGCTTGGTTCAAATCTGGTTCAAAACTGTAGAGGTCTTATTCTTGCACAGTGAAACTAATACCTTGCCATACTGACATTCTGAAATCCTTTTACACCATGGGCCAAAACAAATCTTTCCACACCCTAGTTTTTCAGTCAGTTACCTGTTAAGGTGTTGCAAAGCAAACAGGACAAAGTGATTGAGAATTGTTTAAAACAATTTAAACTTAAGCAGAATGAGTGGGGGAAGGCACACATTACAGCTTCTTTCATTCTCTCCCCACTTGGCTGTCCTTGGTTAGAGAAAGGGGCTACCTGCTCTAGCTTTCTTCTCCTTGAGGCCCTTGGATAGTCAGTTCTTTTTATAGAATTAAGTGATTAGATTAATTAATGGTCTGGTTCATTTCTAATAAGGCTGAGTCTCTATTGACTTAACAGATGACTACATGACTATGAGAGGTGCATTATAAAAACAAGAGCAGTCATTCTCCTTCTTCTGCAGTCTTTTCCATAAATACAGCACAACACGTAGCCCAGTGAGCAAGTTTGTGTGGGCTCAAACAGTCACTATGAATGTCTCGCTGCAACAATGTAAAACAAGTTTAGTCTGTCAGGACGCTTGAAACGATTTTGTAAGTAATCAAAGAAAAGTTAAAATAATTTTAACTTCGATTTGCCAAATCGGCTCCCAACCAACATTAAACATGATCAATATTATTAAAAATGCTAATCGAACAAAATTCCAAGCTATTGGCTTTAGATTTTTAAATACTATGCTTTAGTAGTTCCTGAGAAGTCCATTGGAGAGATGCTCAGTGGTTAAAGAGCCCTTGCTACTCTTGAAGAGGACCTGGGTTAGGGTCCCAACCTGACAAGTGGTTCGATAGTCTCTGTAACTTTAGTTCCAGAGGATCTAATGACCACTAACAGCAACTACATATACTTGGTGTGCAATATAAATATGCATCAAAACTCTCACATGTAGAAAAGTAAATAAATTCCAAAATAGTTTTAAAAAGAAAAAACCAAAATTCGTTGAAAATTATTGTAATTGCTTAGATTAAACAATTAAAGCTATTGTTGGATTGGTGTCCTCTAATGAAATGTGTAAACAAAATACTAGTTGTGATTTATATGTATATATAGATTTTGAAAATCATCTTACGTCTGTGTTTTAAATGAATAGACAAATGCTAACCATTTATAATTTATTGTTAGAGCTTAGATACTTCATGTAAGATTGGCTATTACTTTTAAAGCTTTATTCTCCTTTTTAAAAGTCAATAATAAGTAGCAGATTGCCAAAAAGTTTCACTTCCTAAGTACTTCCTTTTCAAGAGATAGGAATGGCAAAGATTCTATCATGACTTGCACACTCCATTCCCAAGGGGAGAATATTATATTTGAGAATATCTTTATTTTCTCAAAAGAAATGAGAGCTATTCTAGATAATAATAACAGTATATCATAGAGGACTTTGTATTGCACTATTAGGGCAAGAATACATGACTAGAGCAAGCATATTAATTAGTGAAGAGCATCCTCAGGGGTCTACAGACGCAGGCTTGTGAGAAACAATATTGTAAACATATACTCTAACTGAATTGCATTCATTTGTAATAGAATTGCAATTGATAGCTGAAAAATTAAAATATTCTGATGTATATTTCAAGATGATTTAATCTTCCTCCATAAGTTGCTTTGAAAATGACAAAATTATAATAAAACATTCTTTAGAATGGTGGGATAAGGAGAGAGAAAAACTACATTGTGTATCAGAAATGTTTAAGATATAATTATAAAATTAAAATCTTAATGCTCAAAAGATAATCAGGGAGGTCTATTAACAGATATTTGTTTAAAATTTTGTACTTTTGTGAAGCTCTGTTCTTTATCAAGCATTATAGTTAAGTCATTCATTTGGGGGTTTTTTTTCTCACTATAACCCAGGGAGAGCTGGGGCTGTGGTGGTGCATGCCTTTAATCACAGTACACAGGAAGTCACAGGCAGGCAGATCTCTGTGAGTTCGAGGCCAGCCTGGTCTACAAGAGTTAGGTCTAGAACAGGCTCCAGAGCTACAGAGAAACCCTGTCTCAATAACCCAAGGAGAACATTTGGTAGGATCAAATTTAGTCCTCTAGGAAAGGTTACACCAGGCTTCTTTTACCTGTATAGCTACCAAACCCTCATGTCATGATGTCCTAAAAAGATACAGGGATTGAGGGAGGAAGGGGCCATGGTTTCAATAAGTTAAAAAGAACAACAACCAATACTGTCTTTTTATATACATTGTTCTCTTAAAACTTTCCTATTTTTTTTCCTTCAGACTCCTTTCATTTTGTTTCTCATTGACTTTCCTCCTTCCTTAGAATATATACCTTTGACAAAATATGAAACATTATTTTACCTGTGGAGTTATCATTTTCTTTCCTTTTTGGTGGGTATGGGGGGTGATTAAAGTTTTCAGACTTAATACAATGTATTTTGATAAAGTCTACTACACCTACTTTCTGTGCTCATGATTATATTCATTGGGAGACAAAATTCTCACACATGAAAAATTCATGGAACCACATGAAACTAACCAATATTCAACAAGGACAATACCCTAAAAGCCAAATGAAAAGTTTACTCATTGTATTGCTGCATCATAACCAAAATATTCACATTCATCATACAAAAAGCACTTCTAACACACCTAGTTGAAAACATGTTTCAAAACTTGTAACACTCAAATAGGGCCATTCAAATAACCAATGAGCAGTTGAATGAATCTTTAACATATTTTTGAAAATACAATGAAAATTAAAGTTCAATTCATTCATACCTGCATTAAGAAGATTAACAGAAAGTTCCAAAACTGCGGTGGAGAGTAGTAATCAAGCATCCCAACTCTACGGGGATGTCTTAGCAGTTGCTGGTAAAGCTGCACACATCTGTACCCTGATGTCACAATCCTCCTATGTGCATATGTGACAGCTGTTCTTGAGTGTCGACTTGATCATATTTGGAATGAACTATAATCCAGAAATGGAGGACATGCCTGTGATCTGGATCTTGAGACTGAAAGACACAGGCTTTAGATACAGACCTTGCGGTGGGAAGGCACACCTTTAATCTGGTCCACACCTTCTGCTGGAAATTTATATAAGGACAATTAAAGAGGAAGGGATCATTCATTCTTCACCTACTTGCCCTCACTTTGCCAGCATAACCATTTCTTCACACTGGCATTGGACCTACTTCTTTGGGATTCCAGCAATGTATAGAAAACCAGCTAAGACACCCAACTTGTGGGACTGAGTAGTTACTAGATTCTAGGACTTTCCATTCACAGCTACACAGCTAGCCATTGTTGGACTGCAACCTGCATGTCATCTAATAAATTCTCTCTCTCTCTCTCTCTCTCGTCCTCTCTCTCTCTCTCTCGCTCTCTCTCTCTCTCTCTCTCTCATCTCATCTCTCGTCTCTCTCTCTCTCTCTCTCTTCTCTCTCTCTCTCTCTCCCTCTGGTCTCTCTCTCTCTCTTCTTTCCTCTCTTCCCTCTCCCTCTCTCTCCTTTCCCCTCTCCTTCTCCCTCCCCGTGTGTGTTGTGTGTGTGTGTGTGTGCGTGTAATGTGAATGTATGGAGAAGAGAGAGAGATTCCTTCATAAGTTCTCTGAATCTAGAGATCCCTGAGTAATACAACATATACAATACACATGCATACATCTGTTTGGGGGGAAAAAGAGAGCTAAATAACATATAAGTATTGATCTAATAACAAGTAAACTGTTGCCATGTTAACACTATAGAGTAAAACGGGCTCATTCTCATTCAAGTCACAGAGAGTAGAAGCTGTGTGAGAAAGTGCATTTATTATTATGTAAGACATGGAAGCACACCCATACATCTTAAAGCTTGGGAGAATGGTTACCTTTTCACACAAGGGATTTCCTTTGTACTATGACATTCGATTTAAATGGGAATTAACAGAAAAATGTGCTCATTAATATATGATCTTATCTGTCTACCTAAATATCAATATGTATCTATAATTTATTATTTTTTCTACCTACATACATGGTTTGTAGTATGTGTTCAGATACACACATTATGTATGTGTGTGTATGTTTATATCTTGATAAGAAGTGTTGAAAATTAATAGGGCATAGCAGTATATAGCTGTAATTCCTAGAATTCAGGAGACTGAGAAAAAAGAAAAGGCACATGATTGAGGGTAAGATGATCTTAGTGAGTTACAGAGCAGTCAGAGGATACACATAGAAAGACCTGTCAAAACAAAAGGGGGGTTTATTTATTTATTTTTAAAACAATCTTTTCTCATTTTACATACCCATCCCCAGTTCCCCTCTCTCTCCCCTCTTCCTGCTTCCCCCACCTTCTGCCCAACTGCCCACTGTACCCCCCCACCCACTCCTCAGAGAGGGATAAGGCTTCCCATGGGGAGTCAACAGTCCTGACACATCACTTTGAGGTAGGACCAAGGTCCTTTCCTCTATATCTAGGCTGAGTAAGGTATCCCTCCACAGAGGATGGCTCCTAGATGCTAGTTCAAGCACTAGGGATAAATCCTGGTCCCACTAGCACTGGCACCACAGAGAGCTGTCTAGTTTAGACATATGTATGCAGGTTCCACCCCCACTGCCATTCCAGAGTCAATGAATTCTCACTAGCTCAGGTCAGCTGTTCCTGTAGTTATTCCTATTATGGTCTTGACCACTTGTCCCTTGTCCTCCTCTTCTACTGTACTCTGGGAATTCATTTCAGTGCTAGCTATGGATCTCTGGTATCCACTTCAATCAGTTCAATAGGGTGACAATTAAGGTATTCATCAATCTGATTATAGGGGAAGTCCAGTTCAGGTACCATCCCACTATTGTTTAGGGTATGAACTGGGGTCATCCTTGTGAATTTCTGGGAATTACCCTAGTATCAGGTTTCTTGCTAGGACCATAATGGCTCCCTCGATCAAAACATCTTTCCTAGCACTTCTTCTCGTTCTTTTCCCATCTCAGTCATTCTATTCCCTCAGGCTCTCCTCTCCTGGTCCCGCTTCACTTCCCTTCTTCTCCCCTACCACCCTCCCTCTCCCCCCCACCATGCTCCCAATCTTCTCAGAGTGTTTGTCTATTTCCCATTCCCAGGCAAATCGATGTATGCCTTTTTTTGGGGGTTTATCCCTGTTAACTAGCTCCTCTGGCGTTGTGGAGTATAGTCTGGTTATTCTTTGCTTTAAGTCTAATATCCACTTATGAGTGAGTACATAACATGTTGGTCTTTTTAAGTCTGAGTTACCTCACTCAGAATGTATTTTTTCTAGTTCCATCCATTCTCCTGCAAATTTCAAGATGTTATTGTTTTTTTCCATTGAGTAGTATTCCATTGTGTAAATGTACCTATTTTCTTTATCTATTCCTTGTTTAAGGGGCATCTAGGTTGTTTCCAGGATCTGACTATTACGAATAATGCTGCTATGAACACCGTTGGGCAAATGTCCTTGTGGTACAAAGTAGCATCCTTTGAGTATATGCCCAAGTTTGAGTATTGCTGGGTCTTGAGGTGGAGTGATTCCTAATTTTCTGAGAAGCAACATACTGATTTCCAAAGTGGTGGTACAAGTTTGCACTCCTATCAGCAATGGAGGAGTACTCAAATGGTTTTAAAATTTAAAATGCTGTCTTTAATTCATTCTATGTTGTTACAAACCAAAAATTCACTAATGCTAGTTCATTAATAGAAAATATATACACAGACCTTACACTATTGCCCCAAATATTTTTGAATTATTGATTTATGACATTTTACAGGAGTAGCAAATGTATTAACTAAAACAATGCAAAATAACAAAATTATACTTTGGTTAAATATTTTCAAATTAGTTGGGTATTCAAATGATTGCTTTTATCAGTTTATAAACCTATCAACATTTGTAAAAAATACAAAGTTAATTTGAAAAAAATACTGTATTTTACTTGAGAAACTTTGATTTCACCATTGCAGAGAAAGTTATTATTTTTTTGACATTTCTAAGGTTTGTATATATTAATGGCCTCCATTGTTTTTTTCAGTTCAGTTCTCATTTTTATTATTCTATTTTATTGTCTCATTTTTTTTTAGCAAATGTATGGTGGTATATCATATCCTAGACACTATTTATATTTTATGTATTTAGAATAAATGAGAGAAGTAAAGGTTCTTTGTCAAATAGATACCAACTTAATGGAAACTATCTAACATATATGTAGGAGAATTTAATCCTCATCACCATCCCTGCACACTCATTCATAGCTGGTGGATGAATTTGAGATGTTCTTCCTTTATTTTATTATGTATAGCTGACTGATCAGAATTCATCTGATAAATAAGCAAAATGAAGAATAAGTGTGTGTATGTATGTGTGTGTGCATGTGCATGTGTGGTGTGCGTATGTGTGTTGGTGTGTGCGTGGTTGAAAGAGAGCAAGGGAAGAGGAAAAGGAGAGAGGGGCATTGAAGAGGAAGGAAGAATGATGGCATCATAAAATATTCATTGGGAGGAAGTGTGACAACATTCCAGCTATCTGCTGGGAAAAAGGAAAGCTTGGAGTTAAATATGCTTCTAATAATAGTCAAACACTAACTCTTTTTTTTTTTTTTTTTTTTGGTTTTTTTTGAGACAGTGTTCTCTGTGGCTTTGGAGCCTGTCCTGGAACTAGCTCTTGTAGACCAGGCTGGCCTCGAACTCACAGAGATCCGTCTGCCTCTGCTCCCGAGTGCTGGGATTAAAGGCGCGCGCCACCACCGCCCGGCGCAAACACTCTTTTTTTTCCCATGGTTTATTTTTAATTTTTGTTTGTTTGTTTGTTTTTTTTTTTTTTCGAGACAGGGTTTCCCTGTATGTTCTTAGAGCCTGTCCTGGAACTAGCTCAGGTAGACCAGGCTGGCCTCGAACTCAGAGATCCGCCTGCCTCTGCCTCCCGAGTGCTGGGACATTAAAGGCGTGCGCCACACCACCGCCCGGCGGTTATTTTTTTTTATTTAAAATTTCCATCTCCTCCCATCCTCCTCCCCCCTTCCCTCCCCTCCCCCTCCACCCCCACCCCCCTCCCCTCCCTCTCCAGGCCAAGGAGCCATCAGGGCTCCCCCACTTCCATGCTAAGACCAAGGTCTTCCAACTCCCCCCAGTCCAGGAAGGTGATCGACCAAGCTGAGAAGGCTCCCACAGAGCCTGTCCATGCAGAAGAATCAGAGCCCAGTGCCATTGTCCTTTGCTTCTCAGTCAGCCCCCCACTATTGGCCACATTCAGAGAGGACAGGTTTGGTCGCATGTTCCATAAGTCCCATTCCAACTGGAGTTGGTGATCTCCCATTAGTTCTGTCCCACCTTTGTGATGATTCTACATGCATTCTCTGGTTTGAGGCATTGTAAAAAAATGGTATTACCTATTAACACAGAAAACATTTGAGTCTTACTAAATAGATTATAATCCTCATTGAAGTGAACATTCAGATCATTCCTACTGTGAAGATGAGTCATCTTGTACCCAAAGATGACAACCTGTTTTCTAAGTCATATTGCTGAGTAAGTCAGTGTATAGCTGTCAGATGCTGAAAGGACTGAAACTTTGGACAAGTAAGATGAAGGATGCTGTTAGTTCCTGTCACTTCTATGATAAGTTAACTTTTATCTATTGCATCCCAAAAGAGGATTAGGTTTGGTGGGGGGGAGGTCTTTCTGTATATGTGGTGTTTTATTGGTTAATGAATAAGGAACTGCTTGAGCCTGTGGTAAGGGCAGACAGAACTAGGTGGAAAAAGTTAGGCTGTATGCTGGGAGAAAAAAGGGAGGAGTTGGAGATGCCATGGAGCCACTACCAGAGTCAGACATGCTGAAATTTGCCAGTAGGCCATTGCCACGTGGGTGATACACAGATTAATAGAGATGGGCTAAATTAATATATAAGAGTTAGCCAACATAAATCAGAGCTAATGGGCCAAGCAGTGATTTAAGTACTATAGTTTCTGTGTGATTATTTCAGGTCTAGGCTAACTGGGTGGCTGGGAACCAACAAGCATATCTCCTCCTACGTATGTTAATTCAGATGTCAGAGGAAAAAAATGCTCAAAATAGTACAACTATTTATTGCTTTCAGCACTTTGGGGGTTGAGTCAAGCAGATCTCTGAGTTCTAGGCCATCCTAGCCTACGAAGCAAGCTACAGGACAGTTAGGGCTACACAGGAAACCCTGTTTTGAAAAACATGCAAACAAACAAAAACTTCTTTCTGTTTCCTTTCCTTATCTATAATTTAAAAAGTGAATGTATTTTTAGTAAAATTCTTTCTATGAAAAGAAATTTATGAATTATTTTCTATAATGGATATGAACAAAGAAGGAGAGTTCCTCCTCTTGGCTTTGTGACTGCTTTTGCTTTTAGAGAATATCTCACTATGTCATCCACACTAGTCTCAAACTTGCAGTCCTCCTCAACTGCTGACAATACACCTTTCTTTCATTTCATCTATCAAAATTTTAGCTAGGACTTCATAATAACAACAGAACTATTTTAAACTGGTCTTTTTTATTGCAGAAAGTATAGTAACTCCCCTTTCTTCTTTCTCTAAAATCAATTTTAAGCTTTGTCCTCACAATAGAAACATGTATTTATTTATCTAAAAGGGGACAATGAATAAAATAGTTTAAGATTAAAGCAATATTTTTATTGCTTTAGATTTATTTGATAATATTTTAAGGGCAAATCGAGCAGGCAAACAAGTTTTTAAGTTAAATATACAAAAACTGAAACACACAATAATTTTTTAATTTGCTCAAGGAATAGAAATTGACAGGGACTTTTGTATTTTAATGGGAAGAATAGATCTAATTTGAGCAGGAGTTACAAAACTTTCCATCAAATCTAGATTCAGTTACTGGATGAAGACTCTGTGATGACAATTAGGTAGTCATCAATCTGACTGCAAGGGAAAGGTATTTAAGGTACCTTCTCCACTATTGCTTAAATTCTTAGCTGGGGTCATGATATGAGATTCCTTTCTTTATGCTGTGAATACATTGGTTAATAAAGAATCTGCCTGGCTTGATAGGGTTAGAACAGAGTTAGGTGAGGAAAACTAAACTGAATTGCTGGGGAGGAAGATGGAGGAGTCAAGAGAAGCCATGGAGCCCACTGCCAGAGACAGACATGCTGAAACTTTGCTGGTAAACCACTGCCATGTGGCAATACACAGATTAATGGAGATGGGTTTTAAATTAATATGTATGAGTTAGCCAATAAAAAGCTAGAGCTAATGGGCCAAGCAGTGATTTAATTAATACAGTTTCTGTGTGGTTATTTCAGGAGTCTGGGCAGCCAGGAAATGAATGAGCTGCCTACTATGACACCATAATACTTCCTTTTTCAAGGTATCTCTTTCTTTGTTCTCCCTCTCTATTCTTCACCCAACTCAACCTTTCTGATCCCACAAGTTCTCCTCCTTGCTCCCTGCCCCGACATTGCCAATTTACTAAGAAGATCTTTTCTACTTCTCCTTCCCATGGGGATCCATGTATGTCTCTTAGGGTTTTCTTTGTTTCCTGTGTTCTCTGGGTTTGTGGACTGTAGGTGGGTTTTCCTTTGTCTAATAGCCACTTGTGAGTACATACAATATTTAACCCTCGTGCATTAGCAGGCTCTTTCAAGCACATTCCCTATGGAGGGATACCTTGCTCAGCCTAGATAAAGGGGGCAAAGGCCTTGGTCTGGCTTCAAATGATGTGATGGACTTTGTTAACTTACTGTAAGTGGCCTCACCCTCTCTGAGGAGTGGATGAGGTGGGGTTGGTAGAGGAGCTGGAGAAGGGGAGGGAGAGGGAACTGGGATTGGTATGTAAAATAAGATTGCTTAAAAATAAATAAAAAACAGTATTCATTAAAATATTCCATCTAGCTTCACATTCATTTTAAAGGCATGGACTACTTTATTAGGCATATTTGAACGTCACTTCAAAAACAATCTCATTTTCTAAAGTACCCTGTTGTCAGGTTTTACCGCAGGGACAGGCAGGGCACAACACACTTACTCCCTTAAGGAGAGGAAAGATGTTTTTATTTTTTTGTCATTTTAAAACTATTTTCATGTATTGACAACCCATTGTGGATTTATTCAACTGCCTCATTTTTCATTTTAAAGTTATCATTTGACATAGTTTCCTAATTAAATTATTTTCAAGCACTAAAGGGACCCCAAAAAGTCCTTGAATGTGCATCCAGTCACTGGTTCCATGAGCTAATGAGAACCTTCATACATAAGCTTGGTTTTCTATTTCTTCTCAGTTACACTTCTAGAAATTAAGTTTCGGTTGTTGGAAAAACTAATTTTAAGCTTTTAAGGGTCTATTTCCATTTTTTTTTGCAGGATGAAGCTATTCAGTCAATGTTAAAGTGAATAATTTTGTTCTATCAGATTCTTAAATTATTTTCTTAGCATTAAATCTTCAACACTCAGGTAATAAATAGTTTTGATTTTTTTTAAATAACATCTTGCTGTTAAAGGGGTTACTTCAGAAAAAAATATATGCAGCAAAACTGATAACAGACTATTTAGAAATACCCAACTTCCATTAGATCAGGTCAGTTTCTAAATTGGTTATTAATGTCATCAGGATTTCAGCATTGATTTCAGCTAGCCAATAGAATTCACAACATGTTCTTTTAAATGCCTCAAGGATTCTTGTGACCCTCCTGCAGGCAGGTTTGTTTACTGGAAGTATGGTGAGCTCAGCACCATGTGACTGGGCAGCCAACTGGCGAATCAAGTCTAAGAGTTTAAACAAAACTTCTTCATCATTTGTAATTCATGGATCCATCTACTATAATCCAGAAGTATTTTCCTGACTTTTTTTTCCTCATTTTTTTTATTAAAGATTTCCATCTCCTTCCCCTCCTCCTCCCCCTTCCCTCCCCTCCCTTCCACCCATACCCACACTCCACCCCTCTCCAAGACAAAGAGCCATCAGGGTTCCCTTCACTATGTTAAGTCCAAGGTCCTCCCAGCTCCCCCTAAGTCCAGGAAGGTGAGCAACCAAACTGACAAGGCTCACAATGAGCCCGTCCATGTTGTAGAGTTCATGTTCATTGCCGTTGTCCTTGGTTTCTCAGTCCTCCTCCACCATCAGCCACATTCAGAGAGTCCGGTTTGGTCCCCTGTTCCATCAGTCCCATTCCAACTGGACTTGGTGGTCTCCCGTTAGATCTGTCCCACCGTCTCAATGGGTAAACACACTCCTCACGGTCCTGACTTCCTTGCTGGTGGGAATGCAAACTTGTGCAACCGCTTTGGAAAGCAGTGTGGAGGTTCTCAGGAAATTTGGGATCAACCTATTCCAGGACCCAGCAATCCCACTCTTGGGAATTTACCCAAGAGATGCCCAATCATATTACAAAAGCATCTGTTCAACTATGTTTATAGCAGCATTATTTGTAATAGCCAGAACCTGGAAACAACCTAGATGCCCTTCAGTGGAAGAACGGATGAAGAGAGTGTGGATACATATTAGAGTACTACTCGGCGGTAAAAAACAATGACATCTTGAATTTTTCCTGACTTTTTAAATTGTGTTTTCCATTATATAAAGTGGGCTCATGATGTAAAGAAGTTAAAACAAATTCTTCAGTATGAAATAAAACTGACACTGAAGAATATTCAGTTTCTTGGACATGACATTTCCGGATTTAGTAACAGATTGCGAACAGCATTTGTATTCTACTTTAAGCTGAATTCTCTTGACATGTCTTAAAGAAGATGTCTAAACAGGCTTTTCAAGGTGGTGATGTGTACAACCACACATTATTAGTTAATCTATATTTACACATGTGGGATGTAGAATTATTGACTGTAGACTCCAATGAATATCATCACTTAGAAACTCTATTTCTCAAAAATGTTATGTGGAAAATATTATGTTAGCTATTGGCGTCAGTATTATAATATAACCACAATATATGGTAAATACTGACAGTGGAATAGGTCTTTGAAGATTGAACAAGAAACATGCTTTTAAATCAGGAAAAAAATTACTTGTAGGTTTTGAGCATATTCACCTACAGTAAGTCCATTAGATTTCAACAAATTTTCTAATATTATAATTGATACTTCACATATCCAGATGGATCACACACACTCCATTTCATGCTCAATACTTCTGAGAATTTATATGAGGCTTATTCAATAGTTCTGTTCATTAATATATGGTGAGATAAGATATCTTTATATCTACCAGGTCAGCTGGATTTTGGGTCATCATAACATCCCAAATGTTCTTTTATATTCCTTCAAAATGCTAAGTCCTTTACAACATTCCTGTCTTTGCCCATACTTCCTACCTTGTCTGGTGAGTTAAAACATGCTCTCTTACTCCCTAAAATATGATTTAGATTTTAGAAAAGAGAGTTTATTTGGCTTACCATAGTTTCCTTAGCTATTCATGAATATTAAACGTGGAATTGGACTCTAAAGCTGTTGAAAATATAAAAGTATTAAAAAAATGAATCGTCTGCCCATTAGATGCAACTATTTACCAGTATCTATAGCAAAGGATATCTAGAACACAGTAAGTATAAGGTACTTTATGAGGGAGCAGGAGGAAAGGAGATGTGTAGCTGCTGTACAGCACAAAAAGTGGCAAATCTTAAAACTTAGTTATTTCTGTTCTCAGGATTCTTTTTGGTCATGTCATGAAGAAAGGTTCCTCGTGATCCTTTCCCCATACAGTGTCTAAACCTGTATCCTCTCTCACTCATTCTTCCTCAATATCTCATCTTTCCTCTTCTTATAAATAAAGAAAAATATTTAATTCTTAATTTTAACATAAATAAATGTCACCAGGGTGTCATTTTCTAAGTCACATTCCCTTGTTTTCAAGCATTCAAAGACTATCTCTTACACATCAGTGATAATTCTAACTAAAAAAGGAAGAATTCCAAATTTCTGAAATAAGACAAGGAAAATTTAAAATGCATATCCTTTCACTCTCCTTCTGAAGCATTAAATAGTGTATCTATGGAACGCTTAGCTAAATAATATGTACCTGTAATTGACTATTTATTGTTAATTACAAGGAGGCAACATTATTACTAAATGGTTGCAAGTGATTCTGTTTTTAATAAGAGCAATTCCAAAGTGTAATGATACTCTGCTGTGTAGGATTGTCACGCGCCATGTACCAAAGCTCACCATCTTATATCAACAATCTTTCACGCATGCCTTTATAGTTCTTATTCTGTACTTCTTAGCACCAGCTTTGCTATTTTCTGTGCATTCATTAATTAAATAGTGACTTAGTTTTATTTATTTGCATGATTGCACATTTGGGACTTGAGAAAATTTTAGGCTATCAGTTTTAGGTGCTTGAAAAGCACCAATACATCAAACACAAATGATTCTTTTAAAGATTGAATGTTTTCATCTTCTAAACTAAATTGCAACATCAGCTTTTGTGATACTACTTTGGGCACCTTTTCACCAACAGTAATTAACACACGGCACAGATGATTCTAGATCAATAATACAAAATTATTTGTACAGTATCAAGGTCTGCATTAGCTCTGTGTATCAGATCATTTCTTGACACTCTAATTTTTAAATTATAACTTTAAAGTCATATAATCCAAAAAACCCACGTTTACACTAAAAACATGCTACGGAAAAATCCATAACCATTATGAGATTATTGCTATAGTCTATACTCATCACATGTTGTTTTTCACATACCTACAGCTGAAGTTCCTCTGGCCAATGAGTGCTGTTGTAATAGAACTATGTATGAAATACATCCTTTCGTTTTTTAGAAACATCACAGAGAATCAAGAACTAATAATGTAAAGGCAAGTGAGTCACAGTTCTATGGCACTCTACCAATCAAAATCTTGGTTAGTTAACTTTTAGTAGTTATAAGCAAAACTAATTTTATAAGAATACATGCATACATGGTTATGTGGACAAAATTATAGAACTCCATTTATATATATATATATATTATAGAAATTATTGTACAAAAACATTTTAACTGAGAGTTAATTGATATGATTTGACTTTTTACTAAGCATGAAGATTTGGCTGTAATAAAGTTGCTACAAACAAAATATGCCTAAAACAAACAAAACCAAAAGCACACAAAAAACCTGGAGTTCATTTTTTGATATTTTTAATGAGTGAAAGAAGTGAACTCCTGACATTTAATTTTAGTGTATAGTTATTGGTTGAATTGTCTTTACATTCTCTTGGGCCTTCTCTGGTGTTATTCAGATATATACAAAATATTCTTTCTTCGTTTATAACATGTGCATAGAGCAAACACAACACACAGTATTTATATTTTTTTGAACAAATAAAGAGATAGGGATACCTTCTTTCTAACTTATACAGCAACTAGATGTGAATCATCTTAGGAAATAGAGTCAGGATGATTTAGAGATAAGTTTTTATATTTCTTATCTTTTTGTAGTTTAATTTCCTTTTTCCTTTCTTTTCATTCTTTTTCTGTTGCCTGTTTTACTTATTCTTCCCTGTTTTTCTTCTGTTGTTTACCAGTACTTATGTGTGTCTTGCTCAACCCTTTGTGGTCACTGGAGGCTAATGAGGGCTACAACAACAACATATGACTGTATTAGAGCTATTGCTACACACAACCTGGCATATACCTTTGTGCAACTACATTTAAGCAGTTCTATCATATGGCAATATCTTAACAATACAGTCTATACTTACCTGATACAAGGACTGAAAGCAACTGGAGTTCAATTCACTCAAGTTATGCAGTAGTTACCTTTAATCCAAGAGATGTCTCTGGAGCTCATGTCTCTAAAAGGTTGTCAGTTGACCCAAAGAGTTGCCATCACTTATAAAACCCTTTATTCTCATTGATAATATTAAAAGAAAAGCTTGCTTCAACTCTTATCTTCCTAGGCTTTGCTGATTGGATTTTAGAGTGGTGAGCTTATTGCACTTCAGCAGATGAGGTCAATATTAAAATGCAATCCGCACCTGGGTTTCACAGTCATTCACTTTCACTGCCTGGGAGTTAACACTTGTATAGACAAAACCACACACACATATTTTAAAAACGAATCTAAAAGAAGAAAAATCCATTTTGTGTCTCTGAAGGGTACAGAATTAAAGAGAAATGGTAATATATCCTGTAGGTTTTGTATTAGTTTTTGTGTTTGCCACTGCAAAACTCCCATGTGTCCTGAAATCAGCAGAACTGCCACAAATATGCAGAGGTAGTCCATCAACTCAAATTGTGTTACTCCTCTGGGTCATCAAAATTGATCTCTGTAGGACATTAATTAAATTTCAATAAGTCAATCCAAATCCATTCAATTTTAAGTTCTGATTTTAGTATTCTCTAGTAGCTTGTGTCCTATGAGTGCTTCTCATGGATTAAATGTAAATTCTCAACAATAGGAAAGGCATTTTGATATAAGTATAGAAGTGGTATAATTCTATTAATGTAAAATACAGCTTTTATGTGTTTATAAGAAACAGAGGGGAGTAACACAGTTTATAATAGTACTCACCTGGGATTTAGTATGAAGAGACTGATTTATATGTGTGTGTATGCTTAAATATTAGTTAAATTATGGAAATATAAAAAATCTATTTTAAAGTAAAATAAAGATTTTTAATAGAAATAATTATATTTTACTGAGAAATAGTATTAAAATAAAGTTAATATTATTAGCAAGCAATAAAAAATAAGTACAACTTCATGCCTACAACATATATGAATTATTTTAGCACCATTACCTCACACATTATTTAGAACAAACTAAGTGTTCAATAAATACTAATTAAGATATGGTTGGTTAAAATAGCTATCATGAAAAATTCATAAACTGATAAAAAGTGGACCAAAGTAGACACAGAATGCAGATAATATATTTTAAAAATTCAAGTTAGGCATGAATGGTAGATAAGTATTGAAATGACCCAGGGAAATTACTCATGTTAGAATAAGCTATTTTTAAATAAACATCAGTGTTAGAAACAAGGGTATATTTGAACATTTAATATAACAGGCACTAAAACTTATAATAGTTACAGAGAACAACTTGTCCTGGTGTGCTGTAATGGCTAGTTTTATGTCAACTTGATACACAATAGAGTCATTTGGAAACAGGAAACACCCATTGAAAGAAATGTCTCCAACAGATTGGTCCTTGGGAAAGCCTGTGGTGTATTTTAATTTTTGTTGATCTTTGATGTGGGGGACTTGGTTCACTATGGGCTGTGCCACCTCTGGCAGGTGGTCCTGGAAGCTATGAGAGAGCAGACTGAGCAAGATATGGGGTACAATCCAGTAAGCAGCACACCTCCACAGCCTCTGTACAAAGCCCTGTTTCCCAGTTTATTCCCTAACTTTCTCTGATGATGGGGCCACAGACTGATTTATAAGTGCAAATGACATAAGACCATCTCTCCCAAAGTAACTTTTGGTCATAATACATTATTACAGCAGTAGAAATCTTCATTTTTCTTTCTTTTTTGTGCTATACATTTTTTCTTTGCTCTCCTTCCTTTCTCCTTTCTCCCTTCCTACCCTTTCCTGTGACCCCAATGCTTCCAATTTACTCAGGAGATCTTGTCTTTTTCTCCTTTATATTTAGATCCATATATGTCTCTGGGAGTGCAAACTTGTACACTGCTTTGGAAATCAGTATGACAGTTTCTCAGAAAATAAGAAAACAATCTATGTTAAGACCCAAGAATACTACTTTTGGGTATATATTCAAAGGATGTTCAATCATACAATAAGGACATGTGCTCAACTATGTTCATAGCAGCATCATTCACAATAACCAGAATCTGTAAACTACCTAGATGCCCCTCAACCAAAGAATTGATAAAGAAAATATAGCACATTTACATAATGGAGTACTACTCAGTCAATAATGACATCTTGAAATGTGCAGACAAATTGATGGATCTAGAAAAAAACACATTGAGGGAGGTAATCCACACTCAGAAAGACAAATACAATATGTACTCATAAGAGGCTTTAAAACATAAAGCAAGGAAAAACCAGCCTACAATCCACAACCCCAGAAAATCTAGACTACAAACAATAGAACTCTTTATTCTTTTTTCCTTACTTTATTTTATTATTTTAAAAAGTAAATAAACTATCTTTTTTCATTTTACATGCCAATCCCAGTTCCCACTCCCTCCCCTCATCCCATTCCTTTCATCTTCTTCCCATCTCATTCCCCCATCTACTCCCCAAAGAGGGCAGGGTACATTACTCTGAGGAAGGACTAAGTTCCTACCCACTATATTCAGACTAAGTAAGGTATTTACCCAAAAAGAATGGCTTCCCAAAAGCCAGTACAAGCAGCAGAGACAAATCCTGGTGCCACTGCCAGTGGTCTCACAGTCTGCCCTAGCCATACAACTGTCCCCCACATTCAGAGGGTCTTGTTTGTCTTATGCTTGTTCCTTCTCTGTCTGGCAAGAGTTGGTGAACTCCCATTAGCTCAGGTAAGCTGTTTCAGTGGGTGTCCCCATCATGGTCTTGACCTCTTTGCTTATATTGTCACTCCTCCCACTCCTTAAATGGACTTTGGGAGCTCAACTCAGTGTTCTACTGCCGGTCTCTGCTCCTGTCTCCCATCAGTTGCTGGATGAAGGTTCTCTGGTGACATTTAAGATAGCCATCAATCTGACAACAGGGAAAGGCCCAGTTTGGGCACCCTCTCTCCACTATTGCTTAGGGTCTTAGCTGAGATTGCATTCTTGTGGATTCCTAGGAACTTCTCTAATGTCAGGTTTCTTGCTAGTCCCATAATGCTCCCTCTATCAAAATATCTCTTTTCTTGCTCTCTGTCTCTGGCCTTCCTCCATCTTGACTATCCTGTTTCCTCAAGGTGTCCTCCCCACCTTCTCCCTTCATCCTCCACTTACACCCTCCCTTCTCCTTCCATCCCCACGGTCCCAATTTGTCAAGAGATCTTGTCTGTTTCCCCTTCCCTGGGGCTCTATATATGTTTCTCTTAAGGTTCATTTTTAAACATTAGAAATCTTAACAGGAACTGAGTGACTGGTGTCCCAGCTGTACAGACTAATCTCTAGGCCATAGGCCCTGGAGAACATACCATGCCCCTCCCTGACCCATTCCAGCCCCACTAGCCAGTCAGTAGACAAGGCTCCTATAATCAGGCCATTCTACCCTCCCCCCCACATGGAACCTGTAATTCGTAAGTCCAACTATGCTCCCCAAGACCAAGCATCCCCTGCAGCCTCAATGGCTCCCAGTCACAAGCACTGCTTACATTGTTTGGACCAAGAGGTGAGTTCTTCTTTAAAATTGAACACATACTCAGTCACAAAGCAAATCTGAACACATCAAAATATTTGAAATAAACCCCTGTATCTCATCAGATCGCCATGGTTTAAAGTTAGAACTCAACAACACAAGTTAGTGAAAGCCTATAAGCTCATGGAAATTGAATAATCCTCTACTGAATCACCTTTGTGTTATGGAAGAAAGAGAGAAAATAAAGACTTTCTAGAATACAATGAAGAATGTACAACATACCAAAACTCGTGAAAAACTATGGAAGCAGTGCTAACAGGAAAGTTCACAGCAGTAAAAACTTACATAAAGAATTTGGAGAAATCTCACACAAGTGACTTAACAGCACACCTGAATGCTCTAGAACAAAAAGAAGCAAATTCACTTAGGAGTAGATGCCAGGGAATAATCAAATTGAGGGCTAAGGCCAATAAAATAGAAACAAGGGTAGAAATATAAAAATCAATGAACAAAGAGTTGGTTCTTTGAGAAAATCAACAACATAGACAAACCCTTATCCAAACTAAACAAAAGTCAGAGAGATAATGTCCAAATTAACAAAATCAGAAATAAAAGGGGGACATAACAACAGACACTGAGGAAATACAGTGAATCATCAGGTCATACTACAAAAATCTGTACTCCACAAAATTGGAAAATTTAAAAGAAATGGACAATTTTCTGGATAGGTAACACATAACCAAATTAAATCAAGACCAGATAAGCAATTTAAAAATACCAATAACCCTTAAGTAAATAGAAGCAGTCATTAAAAGTCTCCAACAATAACAAAAAGTTTAGGACCAGATAGTTTCAGTGCATAATTATACTAGAATTTCAAAAAAGAGGTAATACCTGTACTTCTCAAATTGTTCATTCATGACAGAAACATAAGGAACATTTTCAAAAAAGATATACCATGCTCTTGGATAGATAGGATCAACATAGCAAAATGGCAATCTTACCAAAACTATCCACAGATTCAATTTAATCCCCATCAAAATCCCAACACAATTCTTCACAGACTTCAAAAGAACAATACTTAACTTCATATGGGAAAAAAAACTTAAGATAGCTAAAATAATCCTGTACAATAAAAGAACTTTCACAGGCATCACTGTCCCTGACTTCAAGCTCTACTATAGAACTATAGTAATAGATGCAGCTTGGTATTTGTAGCTGGAAACTGCTTGTTTATTTCTGATTGCTCAGACACAAATAATAACACAGAAACTATATTAATTACACATTTTTTGGCTCATGGGGCAGGTATATTTTTAGTTAGCTGTTACATCTTAAATTAACCTATTTCTATTAATCTATATATAAGCACGAGGCTGTGGGTTACTGGTAAGGATCCAGCATCTGTCTCCTTTGGCAAGTACAAAGCATCTCACTGACTTTGCCTACTGTCTCTTTATATCTGTGTTTGGATTTCTCACCTGAATTTATTCTGCCCTACAATAGGCCAATATTCATCAACCAATAAAACAACACATATGCCCAGTCTCAAGTGATACATATAAACACAATTCAACACCCAATGCTTGCTTGGGTACTATATCAGAGAAGGGAGAGGAATCATTGCAGGAGCCAGAGAACCAGCATGTCCACTGTGAGTTTGTGTCTTCTACATATGACAGAGAAGCTATGAATGGACATGAAATGTCAATAACATGGCTGCCTAGATAAGATCTGAACAATTCCAGTACCCATTGTCATCCCAATGTCTATTGGGCAAATTTCATCGAACCTGACATCCAGAAGAAGAGTAAAAAGCAGTTAACTTCTGAGCGATATAGAACTGGTCCTACTCAGGGATAATACCAAATGATCAGCCCTAGGAAAATACTATCCAGATAACATTGGGTAATCTCAGTAGGTTGTATTTATGTGCTCATTCATTTATATGTGTATGTAATTATTAAAGAGGAGGCTATGAATTTGGGATGAGGGGACATAAGAGAGGAGGGAGGTGAAGGAGAGGAGATATGATATAAACATATATATGTGTGTGTATATATTTTAATTTGTATATTTAAATAATTATAATTGAACTATATATAATGAATTAAAACATAAGACATTGACATATATCATTAGTGTATTTAACTAAATTGTCAGTTATGTGGTGGGGGTTGGGAGTGAACGTCTTTAGCTTATCTATTGATATTCCATATAACGTATTTTTTGAGTTTATTCCTATGTTTATTATAATCATGCATATCTATTAATAACAACCATAAAATCTTAAACAAAAATTCTTTGTAGAAATTTGCTCATAAGATTAACTGAAATCCCCAAAGACTGGGTGTTTTGTCTGCATGTATGTCTGTAGACAATCGGTTTGGTACCCTAAGAGGCCAGAAAAGGGTTGAAATCCCTGGACTAGAGATATACAGACAGTTCTTAGTACGTCCTAGAAACTGAATCTCTGTCCTCTGGAAGATCAGCAAGTTTCTTAAACATCCTTACCATTCCTCTAGCACTTATTTTTATTTTTAATTATGTATACATGTGTATGTTTATGTTTTTTTTCAGGTGAATGTAGTACCCAAAAAAGCCAGAAGATTGTGAGTCACCCAACAAGGGTCCTGGGAACCAAACCGAGAACTTTCCAAGAGCCCAAGTGCTGTGCTCTTAACTGCTGGGCCAGCTCTCTATCCTCTATATTCTACAGGAAATAAGAGTTCTTTTTTTCCTTTCTCCCATTCTTCTTTCCTTTCCCCTACCTCCTTCCCTCAATTCCTCTCTCCTTGCCTCTCTCCCTCCCTCCTTCCCTTTCTCCCTTCTTTCCTTCAATTTATTCCTGTCTCATACAATATGTCACTCTTTGAATTTCTTCTCCCTCTGCTCCTCCCAGCCCCTTCCCTTTCCCTCTTCTTTGGATTCACTCCTCCTACATTTCCCTTCAGAAAAAAAGTAGGCGTCCCGGAGATATCAACCAAACATGACACAGCAAGTGAGAGTAAGACTAGGCACAAGCCCTCATATCAACTCTGGATGAGGAAAGACAGTAGGAAGGAAAGGGTTCCAAAAGAAGGGAAAAGAGTCAGAAACCACCCCCACTCGTGTGGCAAACCAATAGCATAATGGATAATGTGTTACTCAGGTCCCTGAGCCTTAGGCGCAAGAGAATCACAAATTTTTAAATGAAACATGCAGGACTCCCCATAGTTTCCAAGTTCTTTGTTACGTATTCAAAGTACCATAAGAACTAGAATATTTTTTACCTGGTCTGGGGATTGTACAGTTAAAAAACAAGAAAAACCTGTTTTCTTTTCCAGTCCATTGCAGAAAATACATCACAGAGCCTCCTTTTCTCCAATAATCTTCTCCAAATTCATACTTTCCTGAGTTTTCTTTTTGGTTGGATACTACCAACAGATGTGCCACTGAGATCAATTTTACTTCAACCACATTTACAAAGAAAGCATGTTTTATGTACACGGGGAACCCTGAAGGGATTTTGTATACATAATGTACAAACAATGCTTCGAACCTCATTTTAGAATCTCCCAATGCAGCAGCCAAAGAACAAAAGCAAGGACTGAGACAGCCCTGACCACATGAGCAGGTTCCAAGGGAAAACCTTATCTGAGGCAGAGTGGGAAATAAAAATTTCTCTACTGCTGGTGATTTCTGCTGACGTGTAGTCACAATCGTGTCTACTTCACCTGGTCCTGGCCCTGGTGAGACCCAAAAGTAGGAACCAGAGCTGAGGATCAAAGCATTGTCATAACAGGAAAGAAGCAGAAGCAAACACATGGCTGAATCATATGCTTTTAAAAGAAACCTCACTTTCAAGATACAGCACAAGCTATAGTTTGGAAAAATCTTTATGTTGAAAGGTGTTCCCATAGGGTACCATTAGTGGATGCAGGTGAAACTGTTACAAAGTAGGTCCTCAAGGGAAAAAAGTAGGTCATAAGGGTAGTCCTTGATGAAGTTTTGGGATCCCAAACTAATTTCCTGTTTTTTTTTTTTTTTCAGTTCCTGGCATTGTGCAGCACATAATCCTCTTCCACCATCCAGTTCCAACATTATGTGCTGTGTTATCACTGACCCAGAACAACAGGTCCAAACATCTCTAAATTGAAATTTCTCAAACTGTGAACCAATACATATCTTTCCCAATTTCTGGTGTTTGTTGCAATGACACAAACCCAACTGACATAACATATATAAATTAGTCTCAAGGAAATAATTATAAAATATTTATAGAAACTTTAAATAATCTTATTTATTTGCAAACCTTAAGCTACTATTACATGGAATACACAATAAAGCAGCTAGTCTCCTGACTTAAGGCAGTGTTTAGCAAGGTGGTTAAATAGGGGAACACATTTAATGGAAAACAGACACAAGTAATTGACAACTGTCAACTAATTATTTTCAATTAATGTAGAACATACAGGTAACTTAATTTCTTAGAGGAATTTGAAATGTGATGATATGCTTTTAATTCACTTATGAAAATTGAATCATAATTTTAATCACTATATATTATTTTAGAACTGCTTGATTATAATAACATTATAACAATCCCATTTTGTACCACTTGTTTCCATGTCCTAGACTAAGTCATTAATGAAAAACAATGAAGATATAGTATATTATAGTTTAATATAATTTAAATAGAAATGTTTACGGTAAATCAATTCCTTAAGCTAAATACATCTCAGTTAGTTAGTCATTATAATTTTTCAGACTTTTTCACTCTCTAGCAATGACATAGGATGCCATTCATAACATATGAATCAGTGTCAGCACGAGCTCATATAGGAATATGGAGAACTACAAAAATCCTCCATTATAATAGAAAAAAGGCAAGAGATTACTTGCTAATATAAACCAAACAGTTGCCCCCATCAGACATGTTATTTTTAAACTTACTTTATAAGGTAATTGTCTTTGAGAAGTATATCATTCATCTTTGAATCTCTAGGATCTCTAGTATATTAGCTGATACATGTCAGTGTAAGTGATCAATATATTTATAAAGTAGATATGGACATTTGATTCAGAACCATGGAGGAATAAGGTGCAGCTGCTATTTTGTCTGCATAAAATCATTAAATCCCCCACCTTCTTATTTCATTGAAAGAGGATAAAGACTCTCAGACATATTATAAAAGCAGTTTAAAGAGTTGCTTTTAGAAAACGAGGACCAGTACAGTGTAGGATATTTGGCATTGATAGCCTCCAGGCAGAGACATGGGGAAGACAAAAGTACCAACAGATGCAGACAAAGAAAAAGGGGTAAAGGACAGAAGAAGAGTAGGTGCTAGGGAGGAGTGGCAGATGCAAAGCCCTGATAGCAGATATTGGTGATGGCCTCAAAGCTTGAAATAGCAAGCTTCAGACAAGTCAGTGAAAGAAACAGAAGATGCAGAATCTATGTGACTGGCAAGATAAAAACATTCTGGAAAACTAAGAGTCAGATACACGCCATATAGAAAAGAAATTAAATATTTACACAGACAGTGAAGAGTATGTGAAGTTTTTTCTTTCAAAATTCAGGTAAAGATAGTCTTTTGTGGATACTTGAAAAGAACCATACTTGGTTTGAAAACACTTGTTTTGCATATCCATGGGTACTTTTGTATTATTTTGAAAATTAAAATAAACCACCACAAAGATTCAAGTACCTAATCATTTCAAAAACCACCTATGTTATTTGCAAAGAACACAAAGCAGAAATGTTCTATACTATTATTCTGTGATATGTTCCCCTTCATAAATAAATCATTTATAATTTTGGTTATTGGGCTGTTTTATAATGGTAATTTAAGGAAATGAAAATGAATGAACATTTTATAAAGTTATTTGGAGACATTTGTATTTAACATATGATATAAACACTACGATAATAAGATTGGAAGTAAAAGAAATTAGACTCTTACAGATTATATGTATACTAAAGTATTAATTCCAGTTTGCTACTGAAGAAATTATTTTGTAAGAATATTTGGTTAAATTTCATTCCTATCTGTAAGAATCCAGCAGAAGCAAATAGAGTGACTTTCATTGTCTATTAATATAATACAATTTTTAAATATAGCCTGGGGCAGAAAAAAGCAGATGCTGTCATGTTCTAATAAGACTAGAGTTATTAGTTATTTGTTTCCTATAAATAAGGTCAAAGTTATGTTAATAGAAACAATATGACTTTCTCAGAAGACCAGATGGGGACCTTAGAAATTTGTGGATCAATACAAAAGCAGCTGAGGTGTGTGTGTGTGTGTGTGTGTGTGTGTGTATTGCTTTGTGGGACTTCTAGGCTGAAGTGAAGCATTCTATAACACTCCATGATCTGTTTCCTTTATCTAATGATAGGGTCATCATTAAATACCCTGAACACAGCCAACAGATGAGGAAGTCTTAACAGCCTTCTTTTCTCCTCAGAATAGAAGAAAATCTGACAGCTTACAGAAAATGACTCCAACTGCAAAACTGGAAAGGAAGAGATGATTGGAAGAAAGATGTGGGGAAATGTTGTGATGTGGGATGTCTTTCTGAATATGTGTTGCTTTTATTTTGGCTATTGAATAAAGCTACTTTGGCCTATGACAGGGCAGAATATAGCTAGGCTGGAAGAAATATATTATCAAAACAACTTGCACGAGAGGAGGAAAGTGTTTATTTATTTCATATTACAAGTTATAATAATACATCATCATCTAACGAAGAAAGAACGGGAAGGAGCCTGGAGGGGGAAACAGAGACAATGAAGGAAATCTGATTCCTGGCTTTCTCCCAGGGCTTTCTTTTTTTTTTTCCTCATGGTTTATTTTTTTTATATTTAAAAATTTCCATCTCCTCCCCTCCTCCTCCCCCTTCCCTCCCCTCCTCCTCCCCCTTCCCTCCCCTCCTTCTCCCCCTTCCCTCCCCTCCCCTCCACCCATACCTCCCCTCCCTCCCTCTCAAGGCCAAGGAGCCATCAGGGTTCCCCACTCTATGCTAAGACCAAGGTCCTCCCAACTCCCCCCAGGTCCAGGAAGGTGATCGGCCAAGCTGAGAAGGCTCCCACAGAGCCCGTCCATGCAGAAGAATCAGAGCCCAGAGCCGTTGTCCTTTGCTTCTCAGTCAGCCCCCGCTGTTGGCCACATTCAGAGAGACGGGTTTGGTCGCATGATCCATCAGTCCCATTCCAACTGGAGTTGGTGATCTCCCATTAGTTCTGTCCCACCGTCTCCATGAGTGAACGCACCCCTCACGGTCCTGACTTTCTTTCTCATGTTCTCTCTCCTTCTGCTCCTCATCAGGACCTTGGGAGCTCAGTTCAGTGCTCCAGTGTGGGGCTCTGTCATTTTCTTCATCTATCGTCAGGTGTAGGTTCTTCAAATACGTGGCACAATCAGTAGGAACTCTGTCAACAAATGATGCTGATGCTGATATTCACCAATAGCCTGGTGCCTTCACAATGAACACGACTGGGGTGAACCTGACAATTCCAGTAGTTAAGACACTGGCAACTTGGTCGTGTGCACAGACTCCTGGGAAATTCAGCAACATTCTCAACCTTCCAATAGCCAAGTGAAATCTCGTTGGCTTCATTGCTTCTTCTTCTTTCCCCTCTCGTTCCTGACTTTCTCCCTCATGTTCTCGCTCCTTCTGCTCCTCATCAGGACCTTGGGAGCTCAGTCCAGTGCGCCAATGTGGGGCTCAGTCACCTTCCCCATCTGTCGCCAGATGGAGGTTCCCTCACGGTCCTGACTTTCTTTCTCATGTTCTCTCTCCTTCTGCTCCTCATCCGGACCTTGGGGGCTCAGTCCGGTGCTCCAATGTGGGGCTCTATCATTTTCTTCATCTATCGTCAGATGGAGGTTCTATGGTGATATGCAAGAAATTCATCAGTATGGCTATAGGAACTGGCCTTTTCAGGCTCCCTCTCCTCAGCTGCCCAAGGAACTAACTGGGGGTGTCTCCCTGAAAACCTGGGAACCCCTCTAGGGTCAAGTCTCTTGACAACCCTCAGGTAGCTCCTTAAATTAAGATATATGCTTCCCTGCTCCCATATCCACCCTTCCTATATCCCAAGCACCCCATTCCTCCGAGCTCCCCCCGTTCTCCCCTTCACACTTTTCTCTCCCCATCTTCCCTTGGCCCAGTCTTGCCCAACCCTCAAGTTCCCAATTTTGCCGGGCGATCGTGTCTACCTCCAATATCCAGGAGGATTATTATATCTTTTTTTGGGAGTTCACCTTCTTATTATCCTCTCAAGGATCCCAAATTTATAGGCTCAATGTCCTTTAATTATGGCTAGAAACCGACTATGAGTGAGTACATCCCATGTTCATCTTTATGGGTCTGGGTTACCTCACTCAGAATAGTGTTTTCTATTTCCATCCATTTGCCTGCAAAATTCAAGATGTCATTGTTTTTTACCGCTGAGTAGTATTCTAGCATGTATATATTCCACAGTTTCTTCATCCATTCTTCCACTGAAGGGCATCTAGGTTGTTTCCAGGATCTGGCTATTACAAATAATGCTGCTATGAAGATAGATGAGCATATGCTTTTGTTGTATGATTGGGCATCTCTTGGGTAGATTCCCAAGAGTGGAATTGCTGGGTCCTGGGGTAGGTTGATCCCGAATTTCCTGAGAAACCGCCACACTGCTTTCCAAAGTGGTTGCACAAGTTTGCATTCCCACCAGCAATGGATGAGTGTACCCCTTACCCCACAACCTCTCCAGCAAAGGTTATTATTGGTGTTTTGGATTTTAGCCAATCTGACAGGTGTAAGATGATATCTCAAAGTTGTTTTGATTTGCATTTCCCTGATAGCTAGGGAGGTTGAGCATGACCTTAAGTGTCTTTTGGCCATTCGAACTTCTTCTGTTGAGAATTCTCTGTTCAATTCAGCACCCCATTTTTTAATTGGGTTAATTGGCATTTTGCCGTCTAGACTCTTGAGTTCCTTATATATTTTAGAGATCAGACCTTTGTCAGTTGCAGGGTTGGTGAAGATCTTTTCCCAGTCAGTAGGCTGCCTTTGTGTCTTAGTGACAATGTCCTTTGCTTTACAGAAGCTGCTCAACTTCAGGAGGTCCCATTTATTCAATGTTGCCCTTAAAGTCTGTGCAGCTGGGGTTATGCGTAGGAAACGGTTCCCTGTGCCCATTTGTTGTAGAGTACTTCCCACTTTCTCCTCTATCAAGCTCAATGTGTTCAAATTAATATTGAGGTCTTTAATCCATTTGGACTTGAGTTTTGTGCATGGTGATAGATATGGATCTACTTTCATTTTTCTACAGGTTGACATCCAGTTATGCCAGCACCATTTGTTGAAGATGCCCTCTTTCTTCCATTGTGTACTTTTGGCTCCTTTATCAAAAATCAGGTGTTCATAGGTTTGTGGTTTAAGATCCGGGTCTTCTATACGATTCCATTGGTCAACTTCTCTGTTTTTATGCCAATACCAAGCTGTTTTCAATACTGTAGCTTTGTAATAGAGTTTGAAGTCAGGGATGGTAATGCCTCCAGAAGAACCTTTATTGTATAAGATTTTTTTGGCTATCCTGGGTTTCTTGTTTTTCCATATAAAGTTGATTATTGTCCTCTCAATCTCTGTGAAGAATTTTAATGGGACCTTGATTGGGATTCCATTGAATCTATAGATTGCTTTTGGAAGAATTGCCATTTTTACTATGTTGATCCTCCCAATCCACGAGCAGGGGAGATCCTTCCATTTTCTGGTATCCTCTTCAATTTCTTTCTTCAAAGACTTAAAGTTCTTGTCAAATAAATCCTTCACTTCCTTGGTTAGAGATACTCCCAGATATCTTATGCTATTTGTGGCTATTGTGAAAGGTGATACTTCTCTGATTTCCCTCTCTGCTTCCTTATCCTTTGTGTATAAAAGGGCGACTGATTTTTTGGAGTTGATCTTGTAACCTGCCACGTTACTGAAGGAGTTTATCAGCTGTAGGAGTTCTTTGGTGGAGTTTTGGGGGTCGCTTATGTATACTATCATATCATCTGCAAATAATGAAAGTTTAACTTCTTCCTTTCCAAATTGAATCCCCTTGATTCCCTTATGTTGTCTTATTGCTATTGCTAGAACTTCAAGCACTATATTGAAGAGATAAGGAGAGAGTGGACAGCCTTGTCGTGTTCCTGAATTTAGTGGGATAGCCTTGAGTTTCTCTCCATTTAATTTGATGTTAGCTGTCGGCTTGCTGTAAATAGCTTTTATTATATTTAGGAATGACCCTTGTATCCCTAATCTCTCCAAGACCTTTATCATAAAAGGGTGCTGAATTTTGTCAAATGCTTTTTCAGCATCTAATGAGATGACCATATGGTTTTTTTCCTTCAGATTATTTATATGATGGATTACATTGATAGATTTTCGTATGTTGAACCAGCCCTGCATCTCTGGGATGAAGCCTACTTGATCGTAATGGATAATTTTTCTAATGTGTTCTTGGATTCTGTTTGCCAGTATTTTATTGAGAATTTTTGCATCAATGTTCATGAGTGAGATTGGCCTGTAATTCTCTTTCTTGGTTGAGTCTTTGTGTGGTTTAGGTATCAGGGTAACTGTAGCTTCATAGAAGGAATTTGGCAGTGACTCTTGCGTTTCTATGTTATGAAATACCTTAAGGAGTATAGGTATTAGGTCTTCTTGGAAGTTCTGGTAGAATTCCGCATTGAAACCATCTGGTCCTGGGCTCTTTTTGGTAGGGAGGTTTCTGATAACAGTTTCTAATTCTTCGCGACTTACAGGACGATTTAGAGCATTTACCTGGTCCTGGTTTAACTTTGGTATATGGTATTTATCTAAAAAACTGTCCATTTCTTTTACATTTTCCAATTTTGTGGCATACAGGCTTTTGTAGTAAGATCTAATGATTCTCTGAATTTCCTCTGTGTCTGTGGTTATGTCCCCCTTTTCATTTCTGATCTTATTAATTTGCGTGTTCTCCCTCTGCTGTTTGATTAGTTTGGCTAAGGGTTTGTCAATCTTGTTGATTTTCTCCAAGAACCAGCTTCTTGTTTCATTGATTCTTTGGATTGTTTTCTGTGTTTCTATTTTGTTGATTTCTGCCCTCAATTTGATTATTTCCAGGCTTCTACTTCTCCTAGGTGAGTCTGCTTCTTTTTTTTCCAGAGCTTTCAGGTGTGCTGTTAAGTCACCAATGAGCGCTTTCTCCGTTTTCTTTAAGTGGGCACTTAGTGCTATGAACTTTCCTCTTAGCACTGCTTTCATTGTGTCCCATAGGTTTGAGTATGTTGTGTCTTTGTTTTCATTAAATTCAAGAAAGACTTTAATTTCTTTCTTTATTTCTTCCTTGACCCAGGTGTGGGTCAGTAGTTGACTGTTCAGTTTCCATGAGTTTGTGGGCTTTCTGGGGGTAGCATTGTTGTTGAATTCTAATTTTAATCCATGGTGATCCGATAAGACACAGGTGGTTACTAATATTTTTTTGTAACTGTGGAAGTTTGCTTTGTTACCAAGTATATGGTCAATTTTCGAAAAGGTTCCGTGAGCTGCAGAGAAGAAGGTATATTCTTTCCTATTTGGGTGGAATGTTCTATAGATGTCTTTAAAGTCCATTTGGTTCATTACCTCCATTAAGTCTTTCAATTCTCTGTTAGGTTTCTGTCTGATTGACCTGTCCATTGGTGAGAGAGGAGTGTTGAAGTCTCCAACTATTAGTGTGTGTGGTTTGATGGCTGCCTTGAGTTCTAGAAGTGTTTCTTTTACATAAGTGGGAGCTTTTATATTAGGGGCATAGATATTCAGGATTGAGACTTCATTCTGATGGATTTTTCCTGTTATGAGTATAAAGTGTCCCTTTCCATCTCTTCTGATTGATTTTAATTTGAAGTCAACTTTGTTGGAAATTAGTATGGCCACACCCGCTTGTTTCTTAGGGCCATTTGCTTGATAAACCTTTTCCCAACTCTTTACTCTGAGTAGGTGTCTGTCTTTGTGGTTGAGGTGTGTTTCTTGTAAACAGCAAAATGTTGGATTCTGTTTTCGTATCCAGTCTCTTAGCCTGTGCCTTTTTATAGGTGAATTGAGTCCATTGATATTAAGTGATATTAATGACCAGTGGTTGTTAACTTCAGTCATTTTTAGTAGTAGAGTTTGTGTGTTTCCCTTCTTCTAGTTGTGCTGGTGAAGGGTCGCTAGATGCCTGAGTTATTGTGGGCATTGTTGGACTCCTTGGTTTGTGATTTTCCTTCTATTACTTTCTGCAAGGCTGGATTTGTGGCTGCGTATTGTTTAAATCTGTTTTTGTCCTGGAATATCTTGTTTTCTCCATCAATGGTGAATGCAAGCTTTGCTGGGTATAATAGTCTAGGCTTGCATCCATGTTCCCTTAGTGTCTGTAGCACATCTATCCAAGCTCTTCTGGCTTTCATGGTTTCCATTGAGAAATTAGGTGTAATTCTGATAGGTTTCCCTTTATATGTTACTTGACCTTTTTCCTTTGCAGCTCTTAATATCTGTTCTTTATTCTGTATGTTCTGTGTTTTGATTATTATATGGCGTGGGGATGCTTTCTTTTGATCCAGTCTATTTGGTGTTCTGTAGGCTTCTTGTACCTTCATAGGAACATCCTTCTTTAGGTTGGGGAAGTTTTCTTCTATAATTTTGTTGAATATGTTTTCTGGGCCTTTGAGTTGTAATTCTTCTCCTTCTTCTACCCCAATTATTCTTAGGTTTGGTCTTTTCATGGTGTCCCAGATTTCCTGAATGTTTTGTGTTAAGAATTTGTTAGATTTGTTTAATTCTTTAATCTGTGAGTTTATTTCCTCTATAGTATCTTCAGAGTCCGAGATTCTTTCTTCCATCTCTTGTATTCGGTTGGAAATACTTGTCTCTGAAGTTTCTGTTCGTTTACTCAGAGTTTCCATTTCCAGTCGTCCCTCAGACTGTGTTTTCTTCAGTACCTCCATTTCATTTATCAGGTCTTGTACTGTTTCCCTTACCTGTTTGATTGCTTTTTCTTGTTTTTCTTGTTTTTCTTGGGTATCTTTGAGCGATTTATTTATTTCGTCTACCTTTTTGTTTGTCATCTCCATTTCTTTATGGCAGTTTTTTACCTCCTGTTTAAGGTCCTCTATTATTTTCATAAAGTACTGTTTAAGGTCGGTTTCTTCTATATCTTCTGGGGTAGGGTGTTCAATTCTTGTTGTTTCGGGATGTCTGGCTTGTGGTGATGTCATATTGCCTCTCATGTTGTTGGAGGAGCTCCTGCATTGGCGCCTGCCCATCTCTTCCTTCAAAAGGAACCCGGAGGCGTTTGGTGTCCTAGACCAATTTTTGCTGTGACTGAAACTAGTTGGATCTCCCCAGTGCCAGAGGAGGACCTATTCCTTGCGTCACAATCTGAAGAAGCCCGCACTCCCTTAAAGGAATCCTCAGACCTGCCTGGAGGCCAGAGTCTGACCCCTTTGGGTGGATGGCCTTAGAACAGGAGCAGGACACCTGAGAACACTAAGGAAAACTTGGGAGACACAGGGACCGGAGAACCGACACAAGCCTGCAGAGGGAAGTGGGGGTAGGGGGGTCTGTGCTCTCTTCCAGGGCAGGTTGCCCCAGGGTCCGCATTCACTCACCAGTTCAGATGGTATGTCAGGGCACAGGATCAGGGATTCCAGGCAGCCCAGGGTCGCAGCCCAGACAAAAGGGCCAAGGTGGGGGCAGGGCGGGATGGAATACCACACAGCGAACCTGGCAGCACAATCTGAAGGAGCCCACACCCCTCCGCAGGAATCCTCAGACCTGCCTGGAGGCCAGAGTCTGACCCCTTTGGGTGGATGGCCTTAGAACAGGAGCAGGACACCTGAGAACACTAAGGAAAACTTGGGAGACACAGGGACCGGGGAACCTACACAAGCCTGCAGAGGGAAGTGGGGGTAGGGGGGTCTGTGCTCTCTTCCAGGGCAGGTTGCCCCAGGGTCCGCATTCACTCAACAGTTCAGATGGAATGTCAGGGTGAAAGACCCCCACTCAATAATAGCAGCTAGCAGCAGTAACGCCATTTCGCAAGGCATGAAATTTTACCAGCGCAGAGGACAGGGAAGCTCAGTTAAAGTTCAGCTCAGAAAAACAAGGGCGGTGGGGGCCAAGCAGGATATCTGTGGTCAGACACCCGGCCATGAGCAAGGGAACAGAAACAGCTGGTACCCTAGATAAACGAAGTTAACTTGCATATCTGATTTCTTGGAAACCCCCTGGAAGGTACCCTGCTGTCCCGAGCCTTATTTAAATTGTCCAATCAGAACCCTGTAACTACGCTTCTCGCTTCTGTACCCGCGCTTTTGCTCCCCGACCCTATAAAAACCCACTGCTCCAGCCTAAAGGCGCGCCAGTCCTCCGAGTGACTGAGCCGCCCCAGGTACCTGTGTATCTGAATAAAGCCTCTTGCTGTTTGCATCCGAAGAATGGTCTCGCTGTTCCTTGGGAGGGTCTCCCCAGACTGAAGGACAACCCATTTCGGGGGTCTTTCATTTGGGGGCTCGTCCGGGATTGGAGACCCCTGCCCAGGGACCACGGACTCACCACCGGGAGGCAAGCTGGCCAGCGATCGCTTTATGTGGATGTCTGTTTTATGTTTGCGCCCGCGTCAGGTTCTGTACTAGTTGGCCGACTAGATTTGTATTTGGCGGACCCGCGGAGGAACTGACGAGTTCGCACTCCCGACAGCAGCCCTGGGAGACGTCCCGAGGGCATCTGGGGTCCAATTCGGGACCCGTCCGTTTTCTGCGAACCCTACCCGGATCGGACTGTTTGGAGCTCCTCCGCAGTCAGAAGGGTATGTGGTTCTTCTGGGAGTAGAGACATCCGGACTCTCGCTATCTCCAACTCAGACTTTGCTTTTGGTTTTACACCGAAGCCGCGCTGCGCGATTTTGGTGTCTTGTCATTGGTTTTTTGTTCCTTTGTCTGGTATTGTCTGTGTCTGTGTTTGAAAATATGGGACAGTCCTTAATTACCCCTTTGAGTCTAACTTTACAGCACTGGAGGGACGTCCAGGACATTGCGAACAACCTGTCCGTGGAAGTCCGAAAAAGGCGTTGGGTCACTTTCTGTTCGTCTGAATGGCCCACGTTTAACGTGGGCTGGCCGAGGGATGGTACATTCGACCTTACTATTATTTCACAGGTCAAAGCCAAAGTGATGGACCCCGGCCCTCATGGGCACCCAGACCAAGTTGCCTACATCGTGACTTGGGAGGCAATGGCATATGATCCACCACCATGGGTTAAGCCTTTTGTCCCTCCCAAACCCCCACTTCCTCCATCTGCTCCCACCTTACCCCCTCCAGTCCCCTCCTCTCCAGCAGGACCCCCAACCCGCTCGTCTCTATATCCAACCCTTACTGACCCTTCAAAAACCAAACCTCCCCCTCCGCAGGTCCTGCCCGCAGGAGATGACTTGCTAATAGACCTCCTCTCCAGCAGGACCCCCCTCCCTACCGAGAACAGGCCCTCCCGCCTCAGGCAGCGGACTCGACCGAGGGAGGCGAGGGACCTGTCACGCCATCTCCTGCTGCCCCGTCCCCCATGGCAGCCCGCTTAAGGGGACGGCGAGACCAGCAGCTGGCCGCGGATTCTACTTCCTCTCAGGCATTCCCTCTCCGGACCGGAGGAAATGGCCAACTACAATACTGGCAGTTCTCCTCCTCCGACCTATATAACTGGAAAAATAACAATCCCTCTTTTTCTGAAGACCCAGTTAGGCTGACTGCTCTAATTGAGTCGGTCCTGATTACTCATCAGCCCACCTGGGATGATTGCCAACAATTACTGCAGACTTTGCTGACTTCGGAGGAGAAGCAGAGAGTCCTCCTGGAGGCTCGAAAGGCGGTTCGGGGAGCAGACGGACGTCCCACCCAGCTGCCTAATGAAATAGATGCCGCTTTTCCCCTCGAACGTCCCAACTGGGACTTCACCACCCAGGAAGGTAGGAATCACCTAATTCTCTATCGCCAGTTGCTCATAGCGGGTCTCCATGGGGGCAGGCCGACGCCCCACCAACCTGGCTAAAGTTAAACAGGTATTGCAGGGACCAGGAGAAACTCCCTCAGCGTTCTTAGAGCGACTCAAAGAAGCCTATCGTAGATACACCCCTTATGACCCAGAAGATCCAGGGCAAGAAACTAGCGTAGCTATGTCTTTCATTTGGCAATCTGCTCCGGATATCAAACGCAGACTCGAGCGCCTAGAAAACTTAAGGGAGGACCATCTTAGAAAGGAGGCAGAGGAAAGAGAGGACCGTCGCAGAAAAAAAAGCTGAGGAAAAGGAAAAAGAAAGGGACCACAAGAGACATAAAAAAATGAACAAACTCTTGGCCACCGTAGTTTCCAGTCGAAGACAGGGTAGACAGGAGGGAGACCGAAGGGGACCCCAGGTGGAAAAAGATCAATGTGCATACTGCAAGGAGAAAGGACATTGGGTCAAGGACTGCCCCAAAAGACCTAAGGGACCCCGAAAGCCACGGCTCCAGACCTCCCTCCTGACATTGGAGGACTAGGGGGGTCAGGGTCAGTAGCCCCCCCCCTGAGCCCAGGATAACTCTTGACGTTGGGGGGCAGCCAGTCACCTTCCTGGTGGACACAGGGGCCCAACATTCTGTGTTGACCCAAAACCCCGGACCCTTGAGCGATAAATCCGCCTGGGTCCAGGGAGCTAAAGGGGTCCTAACTCAAAAACTGGGCCCCTGGAGGCGTCCTATAGCTTACCTCTCAAAGAAGCTCGATCCAGTAGCTTCAGGGTGGCCGCCCTGCTTGCGAATGGTAGCGGCGATTGCAGTCCTCACCAAAGACGCGAGTAAATTAACTCTGGGCCAGCCATTGACTATCCTGGCACCCCATGCGATGGAGGCATTGGTTAAGCAGCCTCCAGACCATTGGCTCTCAAATGCCCGCATGACTCACTACCAAGCCATGCTCCTGGATACGGACCGAGTGCACTTTGGGCCTGTGGTAACCCTGCACCCTGCAACCCTGCTCCCGTTGCCGGAAGGAAGGGAGGAACACAATTGCCTCGAGATCCTTGCGGAAATACACGGGACCAGACCGGACCTGACGGATCAACCCCTCCAGAGCGCTGACTTCACCTGGTACATAGACGGGAGCAGTTTTCTGCAGGATGGCCAGTGGAGAGCAGGAGCTGCAATAACCACCGAGACCGAGCCGGCACGCCTTTGACACCGCCCACATCCATGGGGAGCCAAGGTAGTGACCAAGAAGCTGTTGGAAGAGATTTTCCCCAGGTACGGCATGCCCCAGGTACTGGGAACCGACAATGGGCCCGCCTTTGTCTCCCAGGTAAGTCAGTTGGTGGCCAAGCTCTTGGGGATTGATTGGAAATTACATTGTGCTTACCGACCCCAAAGTTCAGGACAGGTAGAGAGGATGAATAGAACAATCAAGGAGACTCTAACTAAATTAACGCTTGCAACTGGCACTAGAGATTGGGTACTCCTACTACCCCTAGCCCTTTATCGTGCCCACAACACTCCAGGACCTCATGGGCTTACTCCCTTTGAGATATTATATGGGGCGCCCCCGCCCCTCATTAATTTTTTTTGACCCCGATATTTCAGACTTTGCTAACAGTCCCTCTTTGCAAGCTCACTTACAGGCACTCCAGGCCGTGCAGAGGGAAGTCTGGAAGCCACTTGCTGCCGCTTACAAAGACCAGCTGGACAGACCAGTGATACCCCACAACTACCAAATTGGTGACGCGGTTTGGGTCCGCAGACATCGGACTAAGAATTTGAAACCCCGTTAAAAGGGACCCTACACTGTGCTGCTGACTACTCCGACTGCTCTCAAGGTCGACGGCATTGCGGCCTGGGTCCACGCCTCCCACGTAAAAGCGGCCCGACCGGACGAGAAAACATCAGAATCATCATGGAAGGTTCAACGTTCTCAAAACCCTCTAAAGATAAGACTTACTCGGGAGCCCCCCTAATCATTTTATGGGCCCCCTCATAATCATACTGTTAATCTTGCTGTTCGGGCCTTGTATCCTCAACCGTCTGGTTCAGTTCATGAAAGACAGGCTGTCAGTTATACAGGCCTTGGTCTTGACCCAACAATACCACCAACTTAAACAGTTTGACCCTAAAGATGTAGAAAACCGAGTCAGCTGAATAAAGGATTTTATTCAGTTTAAAGGAAAAGGGGGGAATGAAAGACCCCCACTCAATAATAGCAGCTAGCAGCAGTAACGCCATTTCGCAAGGCATGAAATTTTACCAGCGCAGAGGACAGGGAAGCTCAGTTAAAGTTCAGCTCAGAAAAACAAGGGCGGTGGGGGCCAAGCAGGATATCTGTGGTCAGACACCCGGCCATGAGCAAGGGAACAGAAACAGCTGGTACCCTAGATAAACGAAGTTAACTTGCATATCTGATTTCTTGGAAACCCCCTGGAAGGTACCCTGCTGTCCCGAGCCTTATTTAAATTGTCCAATCAGAACCCTGTAACTACGCTTCTCGCTTCTGTACCCGCGCTTTTGCTCCCCGACCCTATAAAAACCCACTGCTCCAGCCTAAAGGCGCGCCAGTCCTCCGAGTGACTGAGCCGCCCCAGGTACCTGTGTATCTGAATAAAGCCTCTTGCTGTTTGCATCCGAAGAATGGTCTCGCTGTTCCTTGGGAGGGTCTCCCCAGACTGAAGGACAACCCATTTCGGGGGTCTTTCAAGGGCACAGAATCAGGGATCCCAGGCAGCCCAGGGTTGCAGCCCAGACAAAAGGGCCAAGGTGGGGGCAGGGCGGGATGGAATACCACACAGCAAACCCAGCAGCACAATCTGAAGGAGCCCGCACCCCTCCGCAGGAATCCTCAGACCTGCCTGGGGGCCAGAGTCTGACCCCTTTGGGTGGATGGCCTTAGAACAGGAGCAGGACACCTGAGAACACTAAGGAAAACTTGGGAGACACAGGGACCGGAGAACCGACACAAGCCTGCAGAGGGAAGTGGGGGTAGGGGGGTCTGTGCTCTCTTCCAGGGCAGGTTGCCCCAGGGTCCGCATTCACTCACCAGTTCAGATGGAATGTCAGGGCACAGGATCAGGGATTCCAGGCAGCCCAGGGTCGCAGCCCAGACAAAAGGGCCAAGGTGGGGGCAGGGCGGGATGGAATACCACACAGCGAACCTGGCAGCACAATCTGAAGGAGCCCGCACCCCTCCGCAGGAATCGTTAGACCTGCCTGGAGGCCAGAGTCTGACCCCTTTGGGTGGATGGCCTTCGAACAGGAGCAGGACACCTGAGAACACAGTTCAGATGGAATGTCAGGGCACAGGATCAGGGATTCCAGGCAGCCCAGGGTGGCAGCCCAGACCTCCCAGGGCTTTCTTAGCTTGCCTTCTTACAACACTGGCCATCATTCCAGGCATGGCACCAACCACAATAAACTGGGCCTATCCATATCAATCATTAGCTAAGAAAGACATGTCTACAGGCCAATCAGATGTAGGCAATTACTCTGTTGAGGCTCTTTCTTCTCAAGTGACTCTAGCTGTGTCAAGGTGACAGAAACTAACCAGCAGAGACAGTGTCAACTACCCAAAGCAGAGAGTCAGTCCTTAATAATATAGGAAGAGGACTATAGAAAAAGGAGCTTATAGTACAATCTAGGTTAGAGAAGACTGATTGTGCCATAGTCATAAACAGATTTTGATAGCATCCTAAACGTTAAATGTCTGTCAACAGAGTGGGATCTACCCATAGTTAGAATCAAGCAGCTAAATATAGCCCCTTAACAATGAACATTAGTGGACTTGTTAAAGCAGAAGAGGGAAAACCCATGGGCCTCAGTCTTACTCAAAGAACTACAGGTGACTAAGGAATGCGGCGGGTGGAGGAAATCATCTTTCCAGGGTAGTACAAACAAACTGGCTGTCTAAGGTCAGCTCTGAAACATTCCTGAAAGTAGTATTACACAGACTGAGCAGGTTGTGTTGGGGAATATATATGCATGTGCATGCACATATATGTATGTAACAAGTAATGAAAAGGGGACCATGAATTTAAAGAGAGCAAGAAATGGTATGTTAAAGTGTTTGGAAGGAGGAAAGGGACAGGGGGGTAAATGTAACTATATCATAATTTATATTATATAAATTTTATAAATATTATATTTATAAATATATATAAATATTAAAAAATGTCTAAAGTCAACAGACAGTTCAGGGTATGGCATTGAAAAGAAGAGCACATAGCCATTTCTTCTGAAGTCTTAATATTATCAATGTCAGATTCCTAAAACGTACACTAGGGAGTGCCAGTAAGATTTCTTCTCTAGCTGTGGCCCTGAGGTTAAGGATAGATTTGCCAGCAGGGTGTTGACCTACATCAATGGCAGCAGCAATGACAAAACTCAAATAGCAAAGATCCCTCTGAGTTAGAACAAGAATGTGAGTAGTGACCCTGAAGTGGAGGAGAGAAGTCCATCTGTGATGCTCTTCAGGTTCTCAGGAGGACGAAGGGGATAGAAATCGCTGTTTATTTGTTGTGTGTCTGCATTATTAATATCTTAGGAAGGATTATCCCTTGAGCCAGGTTCTCCAATGTGAAAGCCTCGGGTGGCATATTTTAATGCTTTGCAGACTTTATAACATCCAATTAATCACAAAAATCTACAGGAAAAGAGTATGGCTGGGCAAGACATGAAAGAGATATTAAAAAAGAGACTCACTTATTTTATAAAACTGACCATTCATTTTTATAAAACTTTACTCAGATTGGTAGGGATGTAAGTGCATTCCAGATAAGAGATGAGGTTTTTGTAATAATAAAATACTGGCACATTATTATAAAATATTTTAGATAGTATAAAATATGTACATCAAATATATAACACTTATGCATATACAATTAATTTTAAACATATACTAACTGGAATGCTATTTTAACATGTTAATATACATAAAATATAATTAAAATAGCTCAGTATTAAGGTTTATCTGAACAGACAGTCAATCAGGAGATGCCATAGATTTATGAATCTCGTTGCCAAGGTTGTAACTCATTGTAAATGCTATTTGGCTTGAAGGAAATAACCACTGGAGGTTGCAAGGATTTCATTAAAAGATTAAAAATATATACAAATGAGTTATATTTCTAGAGTTTTTAATGTCATAGAAACCATCTGAGAACAAAAAAAAATCTTGACACAAATATATCAAAACACAGATTAACATAGAAAACTGGGTGGAATCACACTGACTTAAGATTAGTATTGTACTACACTATTTAAAATAAGCTTTTGCCATGACACTAAGGTGGTTATCTTCATTATCTCCACACACCCTAGCTTCTTCAGAGTTTGTATATACCTTGCCACCTGGAAAGGTCCAAGTTTACAAAATGAACAAAGCCAGGGAAGTAATAGAAGCAACATAGAGAGTTATGAGGAAGCCTTACAGTTCTCTCCTCTCATTCATCCTGTATCCTAAAGAATGCCCATGAGACAGGAGTCAAATGCTGAATAGTTAGAACAAAATGTCCTGGAAACTGGGATTTATTCTTTTGGAAGATCTCTCTTTCTTATCTTCTCTGTCTCCTTTCTCTGTAAAAATGTTTCTCCAGCGAACTTTTTCACTACCTTATCGTATATTTTGTTTATCTACTTTCTTCTTTTTTTTTTTTTTTCCTGTGCCCTGATTTCTGCATGGTCCTTCTTCAAAGTGCCTTTTTGACCAAACTGTCAGACAAAAGAGAAAGCCAGGAGAAGATGAACATTTTCTCTACATAGTAAGATTCATTTATGGAAAGGGTGAAAATCACTTCTTAAACAACCGTTCTTATTTTATATAGAACCATTTTTAAAAACTAACCTTTAAATACACAATCTGGAACTTGATCCCATGTTTCCGTACAGAAATTTTTTTTTCATCAATGAAGTTTGTTAATGATTTAGTTCAGTTAATTCATGGGTCTGATAAAGTTTTTCTCTTTTGATACACACTTCCACGCACACCAATAAAAGGAAACCTACATCATGATTACTTAGGAAGTTAATAATTGTGACACGTAAGAAATCTCAACAAAAGTCTCCAACAGATGTTGTTTCAGTTTCAGGTGAATAATATGAATCTTTCAAAAAGTCTTATATGAGTTCTTCTCTCTTATGCACACACATGCGTGTGTTTGTGTGTGTGTGTGTGTGTGTGTGTGTGTGTGAAGACACATAAATAGGTCTGTGCATGAGCATGTAGCAAGCACAAATCAATAATGGGTATCTTCTTCATATGTTTTTTGTCCTTATATCTTGACTCGGGGTCTTTCATTGACTGGGGAAGGAAAGCAGAATCAATTTGGCTACATTGATTGGTCAGCAAGCTCTAGAGATTCTCCTACCTGCATCCCAAAAGGGTTTTAAGTATGCCCTATCTTGTGATTTTTATGTAGGAACTGGGGATCAAATCCATGTCCAGATTCTTCCAGGCAAAGTACTTTATAAACTGAGCCATATCCTCAGCCACATTTTCAACATTAAATTTCCTTATATTTCTTCTTTTCATTAGCTGGCTACTTCTGCATATTGTTTATAAAATTTTATTTTCAGTCAGGCAGTGGTGATGCACACCTTTAATCCCAGTACTCGGAAGGCAGAGATAGACGAATCTCTGTGAGATTGATGCCAACCTGACCTACAAGAGCTAGTTCCAGGACAGCTAAGGCTGCTATATAGAGAAAAAAAACTAAAATCATAATAATATTTTATTTTCATGTGTTTCTAGAAAGTTTTCCCTAAAATCATTTTTAACTAAATTTACAAACAGACTATACCAAGAGTGGTGCCATTGTATTTGGCATCTGGTATCCATTATTTGTCTCCTTATACAGATACATTCTTGCTCTCTGAACCTGGGGAAGGAAAGCAGAAGCATCTTCCAAAAAGGAAGCCAAGATGCTCTAGAGAAAAGAGACAGAGGAGTCTGCCTTCACGACAAGACCCTAGCCCTCAAAGACCTCAAATCCAGTTGCTGGTTTTGCTGAAACAGTGACTTTTCTGGAGGAATAGCTTAATAGTCAGGAAATAGACCCTAGGTCAAAGGGTGTTGGCTGATATAGTTAGAACTTATTGTTTAAACCAAGCTACTCTTGGTCCTGAGAATAGGAATACTCATAGAACAGGAAGCCTGAATTCAACCTATACAGATCCAGGCTGAGAGGTACCCCAGGGAGGCAATCCTGGACAGCAGGTAGACTTGATGTTTATAAGCTGGAAAGTGTTGGAAAGGCTAAACTGAGGCAGTCACTGTGACGGGCAAGGTAAGCCCATACTTTGTATCTGGGAGCAGACATTTTCAACCAAGAACATCTAGAGTTGCACTAAATGGAAAACATTAAATACTTGTCCAACATAGGCTCAATACCAGAATAAATTATAGGGAAGAAAAGAACTCACAACTCAGCTCACTCCACACTGTCCCTACAATTATCTGACAGTTTTAGGAAGAAAACTTTCTGTCTTTCTGTGACTAAATTTTAGTCATTTTTAATTCTGTGTCTGGGCACCAGCCTTCAAAGGAACTTTTTTTTTCTACTGTACTGAGAAAGGAAGGCTAGAGATGGCTTTCCTCACCCCTTCAGATGAGTGAGCTTTGGTAAAGCACAAACTATGCAGAGTCTGATAAAATAGCTTCCATTTAGTAGAGGTATCCTACCAAGAAGAGTGCTCTGTGCTTATTTCAACATGGCTATGACTCTCTTTTCCTTGCTGCGAGAGGATTTCTCCTAACTTATCTATCTGAGAACTTGAAGAAACTTCTAGAGGTAAAACTCAGAAGTGGGGAATCTTCTTCAAGTTAAAGTGTGGGCAAAGTCTGATTCCACAAGGCAAAGAGGGGGCCCTCCTCAGTCTGACTCCACAAGTTTTTCTCACCCAAGCTAGCCTATGCTCAGTATTAGAAAACCAGTGGACTGTCCTGGGGAGATTTCTATGAGACTGCAGCTGCGGTTTTTGTGACCAGTAAGCCATGGTCCAATGTTATTTGCATTTCCAGCTTGAGGGGCAGCAGCTTTCCTAGTGAATTTGATTCTCTGATAAATTTATACAGGGGTATTGATTTTCAATTTGTTCAGGGTCCTTTTTGCTGTAAGAATAAAGGTGATAAATTCTAGGCTTTATTTATGACAGACAAGTAAGTGTTTTTAATGGGATACTTGAATAGAACCCATTCTGGTACATCTATAAGGATATATTACTGTTTTTAAAATATTAAAAAGATGACTAGTGTGGGATTAATAGCTTTAATCGCCAATCTAGTTAACTCCTTATGAGTTATAATACAAGCTTACAGATTAGATTTTCCTGATAAATAGAGATGGTTCTGTTGACCTACACAACATGGATCCCACCTCATAATCCAAGCTGTGGTGTTCAAACGACTATTTATGGCTTGAGATTGATCAATTGAATCAAGCTTAGCGATGCCTTTGTACTTTGTTTCTCCATAGTGAACTGCAATGTAACTTAGTACATAAACAAACTGCAACCTACCTCTGATCATAATCTTTCAACCATTACCCACATCTCAGTGGATCAATGCAGCCAAGCTTCCATAATTTCACATCATCAACCCATCAGACCGTGTCTCTGAGAGGCATAGCCTCATCATAACGTTTCCAACTGAGGCAGATGCTGAGCCCCAAGCAGTCAAGCTGTTCCTCTCTATCACTGCTTTTTCAGCGTATGCACTGCCTGCTGACACTTGTGAGGGGAATGCTTTGAACCTCTCCTAATTCACAGCACTATCAGATTCAAAAACCATTCTTTGCTAGAAACCACTCTGCTACATTTAAACTCTCTTTAAACAAAGTCCACTTGACATTCTCAGATAAAAGGATACCAAATAGCCAGGAAGAGCTAATACATTCTTATCATCTGACTGGCAAATCTGTCTCGTAATTTTTGTCCCCTGTGGGGGGGGGATTATTCTCAATGGTAAAAGAAAGATCATCTTCTTTGGAAATTGCAAAAGAATAGAAATCATTAGAAACTTTGAAAAAAAAAAGAAAATAATTTTACCTAATTTAGCGGAAACTTCGGTGGGAACCAAAATGAAACAAAAGTGTAGCATACCACAGTTAAACAAATAATCTTCAAATAAGAAGTAAAGGAAGCACATCAGACAGAGGTCTGATCTTCAAAATATACAAAGAACTCAAGAAATTGGACACTAAAAGATCACATAACCCAATGAAATAATGGAGTACAGATCTAAACAGAGAACTCTCAACAGAGGAATCTAAAATGACTGAAAGACACTTAAGGAAATGTTCAACATTCTTAATCATCAGAGAAATGCAACTCTGAGATTCCATCTTACACATGTAAGAATGGCCAAGATCAAAAACATTGATGACAACTTATGCTGGACAGGTTATGGGGAAAAGGAAACACTTCTGCATTGTTGGTGGGAATACAAGCTGGTACAACCCCTTTGGATGTCAGTGTGGCAACTTCTCAGAAAATTAGGAAACAATTTTCCTCAAGATCCAGTAATACATATCCGAAAAATGCTCAGTCATGCCACAAGGACATGTGTTTATGTTCATAGCAGCTTTGTTTTTCATAGTCAGAACCTGGAAACAACCTAAATGCCCCTCAACTGAAGAATGGATAAGAAAAATGTGGTACATTTACACAATGGAGTACTTGATTGCAGAAAAAAATATCAACAGCTTGAATTATGCAGGAAAATGGATGGAGCTAAAAAACATTATTTTGAGTGAGTTAACCCAGACACAGAAAGACAATTCTCACATGTACTCACTCATAGGTAGTTTTTAAACATAAAGCAAAGAAAGCCAGCCTACAAACCACAATCCCAGAGAACTTAGACAACAATGCAGACACTAAGAGAGACTTACATACATCTAATCTACATGGGAAGTAGAAAGTAGAAAAAGACAAGATCTCTTGAGTAAATTGGGACCTTGGGGGAAGAAGGGGGGAGAGGCAGGGAGGGAGCAGAGAAAAATATAGAGCTCAACAAATATCAATAAAAAATGTAAAAAAAAAAAAAAAGAAGTAAAGGAAAATTGAAAAGTAAATGTTTGTTGCCGGAACTCCTTCTGCTCCTCCAGCCAATAGCCACTGAGATACCAGCCCACTGGGGTGTGGTCTCTCTCTTTAAAAATGCGACCACTTCCCTCCACTCACTCTCTGGCTTCTGGCTCTGCTTCTGGCTACTAGGCTCCCTTCCTGATTGCACAGAGGGCTGTTGTCTGGGACGGTGATCTGTAAGTTTTTCCCTTTTAAATAAATAACCATTCTATTAATCATAATTCCAAACTGGTGTGGGATTGTTTATGATTTATGCCTTCATCTGGCGCCCCAACGTTTGGTTTTAGGACCCCTCCTTTCCCTGCTCTGCTGCCTGCTGCCAGCGTGGCTTGGCATGAGCCCTCCCTCCCTCAGCTGTGGCCTGTGCCTTGTGTGTGGAGACAGCATTTAATATAAATTATCACACAGTGGCTTTTCTTGCTGAAATTCTTTATATTTTCCTTTTACACACCTCATATTGACTTCAAGTCCCCTCGCACCCTATTGCACCCTATCGTTTGACTCCCCATGTGGATTTAAACTCCACAGACCCGCACAGTCTCTGCCCACCTGAAAAAGTCAGAGTTTGCCCTGGCAGGATGGCCCAGAAAGCCGGCATTTTTAAAACAGCGCAACGTTTTTCTTGCTACAGCTGAAAACCAAAAAGCATGTGTTCAGCTTTTCATCAACACCATTTAAGTATTTCATGGCAGGACCTCTTAAAAGAGCTGCAGGGGTTTGCAGCTAAAGCTGAGTCAGGAAGCCTCTCTCAAATGAGAGCGCTTGTTTGCCTCTAGCAAACAGAACAGACCTGAGAAATTACTGCTACCAAGAAGCCACGCTTTGTTCTATTCTTTCCCAAGCTTTCTCAAGCTTTCTGTGGATTCAGTTATCCACCACGTTGGGCACCATTCTGTAGTGAGGAGGCAAGCAGGCAGGTCTGCTTTTCATCCTGCCTGGCTCCCAGCCACTGGCTAGCTTATGCCCCGAAATAACAACACACAAACTGTATTCATTTAAACACTGCCTGGCCCATTAGTTTCAGCCTCTTACTCACTTCTTGATTAACCCATAGCTAATAATAAGTGGTGCCTTACTGGGAAGATTCTAGCATACGTCCATCTTGGGCAGGAGCTTCATCGCATCTGGCTCAGAGAGGAGAGGTATGGCATCTGTCTGAGCCATCTACCTCACTTCCTTCTTCCTGTTCTTTCTACTCCACCCACCTAAGGGCTGGCCTATTAAATGGGCCAAGGCAGTTTCTTTATTGATGAATGAAATCAACACAAACAGAAGACTCTCCCACATCAAATGTTTATATAATAAAGTCAACCTTGGAAACGATGATGCTGAAAGGTGCCCTTGTGGTTTAATCACTGCAAATTATGGCAATCCAGCTCAGCCATTTTTGATGGTCACTGTCACTTTTAGCTTACACAGTGCAGTGAAGTCAGCAATACCTACAGAGTCAAGCAGATTCTAGGTGCTTTTCATATTGAGATCCACTGGACCGAGTCAGAACAGTTTCACCGAAGCACAGAAGCTACAAGTTTACATAGTTTTTAGACAAAATGACACAGAGAGCCATGCTAAAAGGTATGAACTACTGTTCAATAGGTTTCACTTGGTGAAAGGAAAATGTCTTTCCAGAGACAACGAGATAAAGGGAAAATACAAGCTAAAACTTAAAGGGAGGTGAGGAGTAATGAAATGTGAACTCTAATAGCTTTAGTGTGCCTACTACACTGAACTTCATTTGCAGATGAGAGGCTGAAGAGGCAATTCTCCCAGTAATGTGCCTAAGGGTTATTAGCAATAATAATGGCTTTCTCACTGATAAATTTGCAGATTAAGCAACCTCTGCCAGGGAGGTGAATAATATTTCAGAACTATTACTCAAAGGAGACTGGAATAGGTGTTTCATTATAATATCAAGAAAACTACCAGAGTGTCTGACAGAAGGCTTATTTCTATTTTTTTTTTTTAGTTTAATGTGTAGTAAGAATTCTACCTGGTACTGAAAATTTTACAGCATTTCAGTCATTCAGTCAGGCATGCCCTAGAATAATATTCAAATCATCTGCCACTCTGCTGTGCCAGAACCCAATAAGAAAACATAATTTTAAGACAAAAATAATACATTTGTGCAAACAAGCTTATCAGCTGTAATTGCACTTCTTCACCATTTTGCAATTAAAACATAGGATTAAAGATAGATTTTCAAAATGACCATTAGGTTTGCAATACTTAAACTTTCATTTAGCAGTCAAATTTCTTTTAGAAAAGGAGTTTTTGAAAGTTCCAAAAAACAACAAAATACTAAGGTGCCTAGGTGATCTAGTCACCCTAAGGGATTGTGTAGAAAGAATCATGTCCCTCCCCACTCGTCATCCCTCTGCATGTTTGCTTCTTTGTATATTACACAGAGAAGTATGGTAGATGCAACTGCATGAAAGACTGTGAGAGAGTATAACTACCCTTGATCAGGTTTTCGTCCAAAGTGTGAGTCTGAAAAAAAATACACAGAGGGATGTAACAAGAGAATGATTAGATGGACTTTCAGCCTTCCATACTGAAGGAATGTGGCTGAAATCAAAGAAGGTAATCAGCCTTTGGAAGCTGGAATAGCCATGTACCTAGTTCTTCCTGAAAACCCCTCTGGAAAGAAATCCAGGCCAGCTCACACCTTCATCTGGACCAGACAGACCAAAATAGTACTCTTAAAAATAAAATTCTACAGCTTGCTGCTAGCAAGCTGGGTCTTTGTCTGAGATACCTGCCCAGCAAGAAACCATTAGCCTGAAACAGAAGACCCAGCTGAGGGCAGGTCTGAGGATTCTGGCAAGGGAGTGTTGGCTACTTCAGATTATGCTGCAAGGAATAGCTCCTGCTCCGGCACTGAGGAGAGCCACCCAGATTCAGTCACAGCAAAGACTGGACCAAGACACCAAGTCTCTCCTAGCTCCAATTGAAGAAAGAGATGGGCAGGCGCCAATGCAAGAACTCCTCCAACAATCCGAAAGGCAACATGACATCACCAGAGTCCAGGCATTCTGAAACAACAAGAATTGCACACCCTACTCCAGAGGAAATAGAAGAAATTGACCTTAAACAGTACTTTATGAAAATAATAGAGGACCTTAAACAGGAGGTAAAAAACTGCCATAAAGAAATAGAGATGACAAACAAAAAGGTAGACAAAATAAATAAATCTCTCAAAGATACCCAAGAAAAACAAGAAAAAGCAATCAAACAGGTAAGGGAAACAGTACAAGACCTGAAAAATGAAATGGAGGTAATGAAGAAAACACAATCAGAGGGAAGACTGGAAATGGAAATTCTAAGTAAATGAACAGAAACTACAGAGACAAGTATTACCAACAGAATACAAGAGATGGAAGAAAGAATCTCGGACTCTGAAGATACTATAGAGGAAATAAACTCACAGATTAAAGAACAAAACAAATCCAACAATTTCTTAACACAAAACATCCATGAAATCTGGGACACCATGAAAAGACCAAACCTAAGAATAATTGGGGTAGAAGAAGGAGAAGATTTACAACTCAAAGGCCCAGAAAATATATTCAACAAAATTATAGAAGAAAATTTCCCCAACCTAAAGAAGAATATTCCTATGAAGGTACAGGAAGCCTACAGAACACCAAATAGACTGGATCAAAAGAAAGCATCCCCGATCCATATAATAATCCAAACACAAAACATACAGAATAAAGAACAGATATTAAGAGCTGCAAATGAAAAAGGTCAAGTAATATATAAAGGGAAACTTATCAGAATTACACCTAATTTCTCACTGGAAACCATGACAGCCAGAAGGTCTTGGATAGATGTGCTACAGACACTAAGGGAACATGGATTCAAGCCTAGACTACTATACCCAGCAAAGCTTGCATTCACCATCGATGGAGAAAACAAGATATTCCAGGACAAAAACAGATTTAAACAATACGTAGCCACAAATCCAGCCTTGCAGAAAGTAATAGAAGGAAAATCACAAACCAAGGAGTCTAACAACGCCCACAATAACTCAGACACCTAGCGACCCTTCACCAGCACAAATAGAAGAAGGGAAACACACAAACTCTACTACAAAAAAATGTCCGGAGTCAACAACCACTGGTCATTAATATCACTGAATATCAATGGACTCAATTCACCTATAAAAAGGCACAGGCTAAGAGATTGGATATGAAAACAGGATCCAACATTCTGCTGTTTACAAGAAACACACCTCAACCACAAAGACAGACACCTACTCAGAATAAAGGGTTGGGAAAAGGTTTATCAAGCAAATGGACCTAAGAAACAAGTGGGTGTGGCCATACTAATTTCTAACAAAGTTGACTTCAAACTAAAATCAATCAGAAGAGATGGAAAGGGTCATTTTATACTCATAACAGGAAAAATCCTTCAGAATGAAGTCTCAATCCTGAATATCTATGCCCCTAATATAAAAGCACCCACTTATGTAAAAGAAACATTACTAGAACTCAAGGCAGCCATCAAACCACACACATTAATAGTTGGAGACTTCAACACTCCTCTCTCACCAATGGACAGGTCAATCATACAGAAACCTAGCAGAGAATTAAAAGACTTAATGGAGGTAAAAAACCAAATGGACTTAACAGACATCTATAGAACATTCCACCCAAATAGGAAAGAATATACCTTCTTCTCTGCAGCTCACGGAACCTTTTCGAAAATTGACCATATACTTGGTAACAAAGCAAACTTCCACAGTTACAAAAACATATTAGTAACCACCTGTGTCTTATCGGATCACCATGGATTAAAATTAGAATTCAACAACAATGCTACCCCCAGAAAGCCCACAAACTCATGGAAACTGAACAGACAACTACTGAACCACAGCTGGGTCAAGGAAGAAATAAAGAAAGAAATTAAAGTCTTTCTTGAATTTAATGAAAACAAAGACACAGCATACTCAAACCTATGGGACACAATGAAAGCAGTGCTAAGAGGAAAGTTCATAGCACTAAGTACTTAAAGAAAATGGAGAAAGCACTCATTGGAGACTTAACAGCACACCTGAAAACTCTAGAAAAAAAAGAAGCAGATTCACCTAGGAGGAGTAGAAGACTGGAAATGATCAAACTGAGGGCAGAAATTAACAAAATAGAAATAGAGAAAATAATCCAAAGAATCACTGAAACAAAAAGCTGGTTCTTGGAGAAAATCAACAAGACTGACAAACCCCTAGCCAAACTAATAAAATGGCAGAGAGAGAACATGTAAATTAATAAGATCAGAAATGAAAAGGGGGACATAACCACAGACACAGAGGAAATTCAGAGAATCATTAGATCTTACTACAAAAGCCTGTATGCCACAAAATTGGAAAATGTAAAAGAAATGGACAGTTTTTAAGATAAGTACCATATACCAAAGTTAAACCAGGACCAGGTGAACATTCTAAATAGTCCTGTTAGTTGCAAAGAATTAGAAACTGTTATCAAAAACCTCCCAACCAAAAAGAGCCCAGGACCAGATGGTTTCAATGCAGAATTCTACCAGAACTTCCAAGAAGACCTAATACCTATACTCCTTAAGGTATTTCATAATATAGAAACAGAAAAGTCATGGCCATATTCCTTTTATGAGGCTACAGTTACCCTGATACCTAAACCACACAAAGACTCAACCAAGACAGAGAATTACAGGCCAATCTCACTCATGAACATCGATGCAAAAATTCTCAATAAAATACTGGCAAACAGAATCCAAGAACACATTAGAAAAATTATCCACTACGATCAAGTAGGCTTCATCCCAGAGATGCAAGGCTGGTTGAAACTACGAAAATCTATCAATGTAATCCATCATATAAATAAACTGAAGGAAAAAAACCATATGATCATCTCATTAGATGCTGAAAAAGCATTTGACAAAATTCAACACCCATTTATGATAAAGGTCTTGGAGAGAATAGGGATACAAGGCTCATTCCTAAATATAATAAAGGCTATTTACAGCAAGCCAACAGCTAACATCAAACTAAATGGAGAGAAACTCAAGGTCATCCCACTAAATTCAGGAACACAACAAGGCTGTCCACTCTCTCCTTATCTCTTCAATATAGTGCTTGAAGTCCTAGCAATAGCAATAAGACAACATAAGGGGATCAAGGGGATCCAATTCGGAAAGGAAGAAGTTAAACTTTCATTATTTGCAGATGATATGATAGTGTACATAAGCGACCCCAAAAACTCCACCAAAGAACTCTTACAGCTGATAAACTCCTTCAGTAAGGTGTCAGGATACAAGATCAACTCCAAAAAATCAGTTGCCCTCCTATACACAAAGGATAAGGAAGCAGGGAGGGAAATCAGAGAAGTATCACCTTTCACAATAGCCACAAATAGCATAAAAATTCTTGGGATAACTCTAACCAAGAAAGTGAAGGATTTATTTGACAAGAACTTTAAGTCTTTGAAGACAGAAATTGAAGACGATACCAGAAAATGGAAAGATCTCCCTTGCTCATGGATTGGGAAGATCAACATAGTAAAAATGGCATGTCTACCAAAGGCAATCTATAGATTCAATACAATCCCCATCAAGGTCCCAACAAAATTCTTCACAGATCTTGAGAGAACAATAATCAACATTATATGTTAGAACAAGAAACCCAGGATAGCCAAAACAATCTTATACAATAAAGGAAGCATTACCATCTCTGACTTCAAACTCTATTACAGAGCTACAGTATTGAAAACAGCTTGGTTTTGGCATAAAAACAGAGAAGTCGACCAATGGAATCGAACAGAAGACCCGGATCTTAACCCACAAATCTATGAACACTTGATTTTTGATAAAGGAGCCAAAAGTGCACAATGGAAGAAAGAGGGCATCTTCAACAAATGGTGCTGGCATAACTGGATGTCAACTTGTAGAAGAATGAAAGTAGATCCATATCTATCACCATGCACAAAACTCAAGTCCAAATGGATTAAAAACCTCAATATTAATCTGAACACCCTGAGCCTGATAGAGGAGAAAGTGGGAAGTACTCTACAACATATGGGTACAGGAGACCATTTCCTACGTATAACCCCAGCAGCACAGACATTAAGGGCAACATTGAAGAAATGGGTCCTCCTGAAGCTGAGCAGCTTCTGTAAAGCAAAGGACACTGTCACTAAGACACAAAGGCAGCCTACTGACTGGGAAAAGATCTTCACCAACCCTGCAACTGACAAAGGTCTGATCTCTAAAATATATAAGGAACTCAAGAGACTAGACTTTAAAATGCTAATTAACCCATTTAAAAGATGGGTCTCTGAACTGAACAGAGAACTCTCAACAGAAGAAGTTCAAATGGCCAAAAGACACGTAAGGGCATGTTCAACCTCCTTAGCTATCAGGGAAATGCAAATCAAAACAACTTTGAGATACCATCTTATACCTGTCAGATTGGCTAAAATCAAAAACACCAATGATAGCCTTTGCTGGAGAGGTTGTGGAGTAAGGTGTACACATCCATTGCTGGTGGGAATGCACACTTGTGCAACCACTTTGGAAAGCAGTGTGGCAGTTTCTCAGGAAATTCAGCATCAACCTTCCCCAGGACTCAGCAATCCCACTCTTGGGAATATACCCAAGAAATGCCCAACCATACTACAAAAGCATTTGTTCAACTGTGTTCATAGCAGCATTATTTGTAATAGCCAGAACCTGGAAACAACCTAGATGCCCTTCAGTGGAAGAATGGATGAAGAAACTGTGGAATATAGACATATTAGAATTCTACTCAGCGATAAAAAACAATGACATCTTGAATTTTGCAGGCAAATGGATGGAAATAAAAAACACTATTCTAAGTGAGGTAATCCAGAACCAAAAAGATGAACATGGGATATACTCACTCATAATCGGTTTCTAGCCATAATTAAAGGACATCGAGCCTATAATTCGTGATCCTTGAGAAGACAATAAGAAGGTGAACCCACAGAAAAAAAACATACAGTTATCCTCCTGGATATTGGAAGTAGACAAGATTGTTGGGTATAAATTGAGAATTTGGGGATGGTGTGGGATGGGGGCAAGGGGAGATGAGGAGAGAAAAGCGTGAAGGGGAGGATGGGGAGAGCTTGGGGGAATGGGATGCTTGGGGTATAGAAAGGGTGGATATGGGAGCAGGGAAGCATATATCATGATTAAGGGAACCATCTTAGGGTTGTTAAGTGACTTGACTCTAGAGGGGTTCCCAGGTGTCCAGGGAGATGCCCCCAGCTAGTTCCTTGGGCAGCTGAGGAGATTGAGCCGGAAAAGGCCAGATCCTATAGCCATACTGATGAAAATCTTGCATATCACCATAGAACCTTTACCTGGCGATGGATGGAGATAGAGACAGAGCCCCACATTGGAGCACTGGACTGAACTCCCAAGGTCCTGATGAGAAGCAGAAGGAGAGAGAACATGAGAAAGAAAGTCAGAAACGTGAGGGATGTGTTCACCTACTGAGACAGCGGGACAGAACTAACGGGAGATCACCATTTCCAGTTGGCATGGAACTGATGGAACATCTGACCAAACCAGACTCTGAAAGTGGCTGACAGTGGAGGCTGACAGAGAAGCCAAGGACAATGGCGATGGGCTTGGTCTCTACGACAAGGACGGGCTCTGTGTGAGCCTCGTCAGTTTAGTTGCTCACCTTCCTGGACCTGGAGGAAGTTGGGAGGACCTTGGACTTAACATAGTGTAGGGAACCCTGATGGCTCTTTGGCCTGGAGAGGGAGGGAGTGGGGGTATGGGTGGAGGGGAGGGGAGGGATGGGGGAGGATGAGGGGAGGAGATGGAATTTTTTTTTAAAAAAATGAGAAAAAGAAAATAAATAAATAAATAAATAAATAAATAAATAAATAAATAAAATTCTATTACTGTTTTGTAATGTTTTACTCTTTCGGCTTTTTTAAGGGGCCCACTATGTAGCTCCCAAATAAATCACTCACAGAAGCTTATTCTTAGTTATGAATGTCTGTCCTTAGCTTGGCTTTTTTTCTTTCTAGCTTTTTTAAACTTATATTATCCCAACTACCTTTTGCCTCTGCGCTTTTATAATTCTTTATTTCTTTATACCTTTCTCTACTTCTTTCTTTGTGGCTTTCTGTGTAGTTGGGTGATTGGCCCCTGAAGTCCCCCTCTCCTTGTTCTCTTACTCCTCCTCCTTCATAATTTGTCCTTCTCTTTATCCTCTCTGCCTGCCAGCCCCGGTTATCCTTGCTCCTCCCTTGCTATTGACTCTTTAGCTCTTTATGAGATCATCAGATGTTTTAGACTGGCACAGGAACACAGCTTCACAGAGTTAAACAAATACAGAATAAACAGAAGTAACACACCTTAAAGTGATATTCCCCAACATATTACTTCTATTATTTATGTGCATGTTGTTAACTTGCATGTGAATGTATACCTGTATGCAGTTGCCTGTGGAACTCAAACAAAGATGTTGGATCTCCTGAATTTGTGAGTTATAGAAGTCTGTGAGCCAATGCAATAAAGGTCCTGGGAGCCATATTCTTTCCACTGGAAGAACAAAATGTACTCTTACCCAGTGAGCTATCTCTCCAATGACCCACAGTACTTCTGACCCTCAACCACATAACATTAAAAAATTGTTTTTTAAGCCCCATTATATATCCATTCATTATCAGTAGTAGAGAACTATTATATAGGCCTATATGTTTTCACTTTGTATAGCTTTGGAAACAGAGTCTGGGATCCATTCTTCCCATAAGCACAACATAATAAATAATCTCAAAGCAAATAAGTGGTCCAAAATACTGTGGTTTTCACTTGGGCCATGGCTAAGCTGTCGGCAGAGGCAGGCAGAAGTCACTATTTAGATTCTTTTCACTCAATCAAAGACAGCAAAATCACATTCAGCATATACAGACAAATCAAAATTTTAAATGAATATAAACCTTTGATTTAGATTTATTATAGTACCACTCTAGGCGTAAATGCTTCATGGAATACGAGGAAAGAATGGAAGCTGAACGGCTTGTGCTTGTCTAACACCTCACTAGAAGAAGAGTGTAAATCAGTTCTGAAGTCTGCCGGTAAAGTATGCACCCAACTGCCCCACACGACCTGAAGATCTGAAGAAAAACATCTACTGCTCTTGAGAATAAATTTACACGGACCACACTAAAGTCGTGTTTTTTCAAGATGTCAAACCAGCATACTGCTTTGGGAATTATTGCTAAGGTTTACAATTTTAATTTTGAGTATGAACAGGAACATGGCAAAAATTAGCTTCTGAGGAGCTTTAAGTGAGAGATGGCTACCTGAGAGGTGTCGGAGAAGAGGATCAGAAGGACCTATTCAGCAAAAGTCACTTCAACATCTCTTCCTTCTTGCACACCAGCGGGACCCAGATGTGTTCTGGTGACAGCTTTGTCACTGACAAAATCATCAACTTCAGTTTAGCTCAAATCAAGTGTTTCACCATCTTTGTGTAATATAAGCAAGTGTCGTTTTAGTGAAAATGTAATTTTAAATTGTCTTTGTAACTCTACCAAAGCTGAAGACATACTTACCACAATGACGTACTAGATCTTTCATTCTTTTTTTTCCCATTGAATAAACTATAAATGATCCTGCCTTCTTCAGTTTCCATATATTTCAAATAGATAAAAAATGCTCTGTGACATTTTTTCTGCACTTAAATCTTCCAGGATTGACCCATGCCATGGACATCCTTCAAGCTGGTTTCATTAGGCCCTCAGCACACTGGCGTTTCTACTTCCACATGATTTTACTACTGAATAAGAATTTTACTTCTCAGCAGAAATCTGACCCAATTATATAAATTTTACAGTTAAATTGGGAGTGTCTAATTTTAAATAAGTTGAATTTTGAAAATGCATTTGTAAACTGAGCCTATTTGGGTCACATTTCCCCCACTGAAATTAGGTCATTCTGCTTTCCAATCCAACTCTTCAAATTCTGGTCAACTAGTAATGTAATTTAAATATTTTACCTCACAATGTGAGTCATGAGGTTTCATGAATGCTAAGTATCTGTCTATCCCATGGAACCCTCTGTCTTTCCTTCCTCTACTTGTCTTCAAAGAAGTTTAGACTGCTTCCGTGTGAACTACCTACTGGAGTCCCATAACCTGGGATGACAAAATTCCAACTGACATGGCTGATTATTTTTAGTGAATCTTAAAGTTTACAGACGTGTTCAGATTAGTTCTCTTCCTGAGACATAATGCAGGGCAAGTTTGCTTCACTCCACTTTCCTGCCATGGTCTTAAACAATAACAAGGAGAGAACAGTAGGCAGATAAACTTAAATCCATTTAGACTCTTGCTAGACAGATAATGTCACATACAAGGAATAGTGAAACTACTGAATGAAACGGGTTACATTAAAGAAGCACTATGTCAACTGGGCAGTGGTGGTACACACCTTTAATCCCAGCACTTGGGAGGCAGAGGTAGGTGGATCTCTGTGAGTTCGAGGCCAGGCTGGACTACAAGACCTAGTTCCAGGACAGCGAGGGCTATTACACAGAAAAACCATGTCTTGAAAAACAACAACAAAAAAGAAAACAAAAACATGAAACAAAACAAAAACAAAATTAAAAAAAAAGAAGCACTCTGTGAGCCTCCAGTGTTGTTACATGTGCGTGAGGGGGCAAAGGTCAACAGCAGGAATCATTCCTCAGGATCCATCACCTGTATTTTTGAGGCAAGTTTTTCTCTTGCCTGTGAATTGTGTAAATTGCCTGTCAAGCAAAATCCAGGGATCCTTTTGTCTCTGCTTTCCCAACCATATGAAAGACACACTGCCTTTTATATGGTTACTGGGGATTGAACTCGGGTCCTTAGGTTTGCATGGCAACACTTAACCAACGGAGCAATACTCTCAGAAGCAGCTTAGAAAGATAGTCCTTAGACAAATGCCTGTGGTGAAGCCCCTCATAAAACCTATAAAGGTGTCATTGTGAAGGGATTCATGCAGGAAATGCAGCCTGGCTTACTTCCCTACTACCCACTCGTCTATGGATGTATATACTATGTGAGAAACTAGTCTAAGACTCAGGTTTCTGGGGCTGAATTCCACATCTGCCACTTTCTGAAACAGGTCTCTTCTGGAAAACCAATTTTCAAAACCTTTGCAAATCTATGGAACAGAGATTACTGTCTACAAATAAGATTGTCAACATTAAGTGGACAATCTAAAGACTAGCCTGGTCTAGGACACATTTTGGAAACTCAGGAACTACCAGAACCACTGCAGCTGGACTAGAGAACTTTGCCTTAATAATTATCTTTTAGATTAATTTGAAGATATTGTTCTTGTTTTTGAAGGCTATGAGTAATGAGTAAAGAGTGTCAATGTAACTATGGATCCGTATGTAAAATCTTTAGAGGCTTTAATGTACACCAATGCTACCTTGTAGAAATGACACTAGAGCTGACTCCAAGTAATAAACCTGAGCCACCTACAGGCCTCCTAACTATAGAGGCATTATTTTAATATGTATTTTAATTAATTAATCAACTAATTAATTAAGCCTAATCATAGTCTCCCCATCTCCCTCCTCTCCTCATAGACCCTCATCCCTTTCTTCCCCATCCACTCCTCCTCCTTTCTCTTAAGAAAAGGGCAGGTATCTCATGTATAGCAGCCAGACAAGGTATATCAAGGTGCAGTACGGCTAGGCACCTCCTCTCCTATTGGGACTGGACAAAACAACCGATCTTAGCACTGTTCTTACTCAACCCTGGTGGATGACATTACAGATGACCACAATGCTGTGAGCTGATTATTATTATTACTAGTGTTCTTCATTTGTTGTTATTTTAACACTTTTTGTCCAAGAAAATCATTATTGTTTACAAATCTTATTTCTGTGGTTCTGTTTGGCTAATAGCTGTAAAATTCTAAAAATATGTTAGTTGCACGGCATAACATTTTTAGTGTATTTTAATGACTACATATGTCAGATCATCATACATCACAATCTTCTCATTGTAAAGCATCACAAACAACTTAGAGAACACAGCTGTGTTTGAGTAAAACCAATAGTTAGACCTATTTACATGTTTTATTTGGCTAATTGCCATTTATTTCACTATTTTTTTTCATTGAAAGTTTGTTTGCATTTATTAAAATTATCCATTTTATATCTTTTATTGATAGAAGTAATAGCACATTTTTTTAGCAGTACAAAGGCATATTTACTAAATGTTACACAAAGTTGTTTTTGGGTAAACAAGTTCGTCATGCCGACATAAGAGTTTTGGGTTGCATTTCTAATCTACACAAGCCTATTTATTTACAGTAACTTATGTATGAAAGCTAAGGATTTTCACAATGTATAATGTGTCTTAGAAAATGATTATTTTTTGATAAAATATTTTTACAATCAAACTAATTAGAATTCCTAATACAGGCAAGAAAAGTGAGATGACCCATGGTGGCTACATAACAATTTGAATCAAAGACTTATTTGTTTCCGTAACATAGATTGTTATGAATTAAATATTAGTGCATTTTTTTGAATCACTACCTCTTTAGGTAGAGGAAGAGGGAGCAAATGGCTCAATTTTTTTAATTGTGAGGGATGTAGTATAATCTGAAAAATCAAACACTGTTTCAGGAGTCCATAATATGCCTTGCTCACCAGTATGGACTATAGACTGGACTCATCTTTGGGCTGCAAAAAAGATTGATCTAAAATTATAGATATATAATTTTATAAAATTATATATAAATTTCAGATAAATTATTTGTACACTGTGCAGTCACGAGCCAGGCAACTGGAAGAAGCCTTAACTAATCTGTGCAAGGCACTGGAAGTACAACTGATGAGGAATTATATCATACTTAAAAGATGGGATTTGGCAAGTCTGTTAGGATGAGATCATAACTATAATGGTCAATCTCTTGGTAAAGGTATAGAAGACATAGTCACCATGCCGCTCTAACTGGAGGTTTCTCTCCTGGCCACCAGTTCCTAAATAACCACTCTGAGGCTTAATATTAATTATCAGTGGCTCAGGCTTATTATTAGACAGATCATATTTAAATTAACCCATTTCTATTAACCTAAGTATTGCCATGTGGCAATGGCATCACCAGTCTGCTGGCATGTTAAGTGGCTGGATGGTGTCTCTCAGACTTCACCCTTCTCCTCCTGTATGTCTGTTTGGATTTCCCACTTGGCTCTATACTGCCTTTTCATATGCCAAAGCAGCTTTATTTATCAACCAATGAGAGCAATACTTATTCACGGCAAAGACATACCACATCATGTTCCTATCTCCTGCCATGTGTGAATAGCTTGAATTATCTGTTGTGTGGTATGTCATGAGTGCTGTAGTCTGAGTCACATGAGCAGCTGTGACAAATGCTTTACCCCCTGCTAGTTTCATTACAGTCTCTAGGGTTTAAAATGCATAGTTAGAATTGAGAAATACCAGCGAAAGGATCAAGTACAAGGAATTATTCCTCTGGGGGACACGAAAAAAGTAAAATTCACGCTTCTACAACAAATTCCCTGTTTTCAGACCTTCAGGGGACTGTGCATTGAAACTGACTAGGTCAAAGGATGCATGGTCACCAACACCCATGAAGAGAAGGCACTAAGTCAGTTCAGACAAGTTTTCCATCTCTATACTAGATAAGAGAACCGATTTATACATACTGGGTGTTCACAAAACAAATATCCCCAAGTGGCTTATCTTAAACAGTTATGCATTAGTGTCTTGAATAATAAGTATCTGTTAAAAACAGCAATGAGGGGTGTACCTGACTCATTTCATCCAACTTAAAGTTAGCCAGTGTTGTTTCCTTTTGTTATCATTTTTCTAAAGTCTAAACATAAAATCTTCTTTTGTCTCAAATACTCAGCTTTAAGTGCAAAAACAGAAGAAAATAAAAATCCTTCAAATCTCCAAAGCCAACCCTTAGAGTTAGTACATTTCCTTGTTGCTTTTCAAAGCAGCATATTTTTATGTATTTTCAGATAATTTTCACCTTAACTGTGTACTTGACAACCAAAATGAGACGCCATCATCCTGTGACTGAATCAGAAAGGTACTTCCATCCTTTGCCCCAAGGAGGTTAGAGTCCTCTTGGAAGATGTCCATCATTAAAACACTGCTGGAAGGGGTTTACCTGTTTGCATTTTAATTAATGTTTTATTCATATGATTTATGTTATTGCCATGGCAGTCAACCCCAAAGCGACTTTCTACCAATTATTTTCCTCATTTATTAAGATAGATTGGTATGTATACCAAAACAATGTTCTGCTTTTTAAAATTCATTCCATTCTCTAAAGTTGCCATGAAATAAGTCCTTCTGTACTTACTAGGCGACAAGAAAAACATACCACATATGTTAACTTCTTAGACTGGATCAGCAGAATAATATAAATTATTAGGGAATTCTGCTAAGCTTGTTAGCATATATCGGCAAACAAATTAATTTCAGTGGAAGAACCAAAATCACGTTTAAATTTTAATATATTTATTCAGAACTCCCCCCCTCTTCACATTTCTGCTATGTAAGGAGGAGGCTCGGGAACTTAAGATCCAAGGAGGAAAGTTTTCAGCATTTATCAGCCTTGAAAAGATAAGGACTGGTTTTCTGCTTCCCTTTAAGAGAAGCATGGCAGTGCTGCAAACAGGGAAGAGAATGGAGCAAACTCACGTACTGAATGGTGTGGGAATACCCCACTGAGACCATATGAACGTATGCGCAAACGAAAGCAGCCAGGAAACCTGAAGGCTGGAGTTCAGTTCTTACATAGTCCTCGAGGACAGAAATTAATTCTTAAGGTTGTAGAAATTCAGTGGACTTTGCTCTGAGAGCAGAGAAATAAGAAAGAAATGTTTCTTCCTCCAAAATCCACCTTTCCTATTCTCTAGGAATCTACCAGGTTTATTTCATTTTATATGTGGTTAACATCAAATTCCTTTATGCTGCAAAGTTCCTCGTCCTCCATATTGGCTCTGTAGTATTGTGGCAGAAAAGTGTCTGAAAACTCACTTCAGTATGCTCAGGACATTTTTGTAGCCAGTCTATCTCTGTCCCACCAGCCAGTTCTCAAATAGTGATGTGGAGAGTTATTATTAATTATGAAAGCTATAGCTTTGGCTTGTTCCTAACTAGCTCTTATAACTGAAATTAATCTGTTCATATTAATCTACATTCTAACACAACATTACCTCTCTGGCATCTTGCGCCTCCTGTTTCCTCTCTGTATCTGGCTGGCAACCCATCTTTTTTTCCACAGAGTCCTCTCTGTTTCCAGAAGTCTCGCCTTACTACTTCCTGCCTAACTATTTGCCAATCAGTTCTTTATGAAACCAATCAGAAGGTACCTTGGCAAAGACACATCTTTACAGTGCAAACAAGTATTTCACAACACATTTCCACACAGAAGTTACAGAGAGTTCCTTTGGTGACAGGTGTCATGTGTGAATAAGAATCCTGTTTACCACAGGAAACTAATACATTGAAAATAATTTTAGTGGAATATTTAACTTAACAATGTGTAGCAAAAATCAAGCCATTTTCAAAAGTATGAGCAGTAAGAGATCCAAAAGCAAGGAACTATTCTTGAAATAGCATATTCAAGTGCATATGTTGAGCAACAGTGAATGTCAATCAGCTCTTCAGCATGTGTCCTTTGCCTCCAGAGACCTTGTGTCCCTGTCATTATTCCTGTATGTGTGGCTGTATACTGAAGTGTCCAGAAACTTAGGACAGAGACTGCTGATGCTCCATAAATGTCCTATGTATCTTGGAAGGCATAATTGTGATAGTAATAATTTTTAAAGATTATTTATTTATTTATTTATATTTTGTGAGCATTGGTGTTTTGCCTGCATTTATACCTGTCTGTGTGAGGGTGTCAGATACCCAGGAACCAGAGTTACAGACAGTTGTAAACTTTCATGTGGGTGCTGTGAATTGAACCCAGGTATCTCGAAAGAGCAGCCAGTGCTCTAAACACTAAGCATCTCTCCAGGCCCAGTAATGATTATTCTTAACAGTCTAAATTACAGATTTTTCATATAGAAATTCTTAGTGGTTAGCAAATATTTTTCATATTTGTCAACCTAACAATCAGAGTGTTTTCTTTAAGCAAGTAAATAATAATATGTAAGAAGAACACTATGTGATACATGGCTAATAGATGCTCAAATAAACCAAATTCATTCATGTGCTTAAAACTGATAAATAGTACTAAAACTGGTAAAAATAATTTTAGTAATGGTATTTTATTTATTCAGCATATGTGTAATTATAAAAGCAAATATAATTATACTAACATAGAGTCTCATATTTTCAACTTTGAGCACAAAGAAAGATATCAATGATGAAATCAACTTTAAACTTAATACTGATGCAGAGTCTGCATAAGACTGGGCTCATCCACAGTCATTTTGGCTGGGAGAGGGCATCATGGAATCCTGTCCTTCCCAGGAAACTATTGTCTGTTGATATTTGCTGAGGGATATGGAAACACTCACTGGCCCAGGTCCAGTGGATGTCTACATACCCATGCATTGTTTAAATCCCTTCACAATTCGGTCACAAAACAAAAACTAACAATAAGATTAATGTGGGAAAGAACTTGTATGCAAGAGGGTTACATTTTCAGGGCCCAGAGGGGAAATAAGACATGTTAGAGGTGGGGAATGTGATCAAAGTATTAAGTATGAGTGTGTGTAGTGTGTGTGGTATGTGTGTAAATATCAAAGATTGTGTGTAATAAAAAAGGAGAATACTAATTGTGACCCATCATTAAAAAGTTTCCTAACTAGGAATATAGCTCAATTGTAGTATCTTGCATAGCATGAACAAGGTTCTGGGTTTTGTACCTAATACAAATGAAATTATAAATAGTAAATGAAATGAATAAAAATAGAGAAGGCTATATGTGCTAAAGACAATAAGTTATCTCAACAAATTATTAATATATAATACTTCAGTATTACATATATTACATGGTAATGAATATTGAACTACTTCACTTTTGGGGCATCAGAAAAAATTCAAATTAAGAAGCAAAAGTTTTCTAATATGCATGTACATCTGTGGATACAAGCAAGTTCCTCCTATGTCCTATAGATGACCCTTGAAAATTAATTGAGGATTGTGATTTGAAGTGTTAATGATAGGGAAAGCTTTTCTTATAAACTTACTGGCACAAACCTTCTATAAAAGGTATAATCATTACACAAATACTCATGGGTTATGGTAATGATAACTCATGTGAAATTTAGGAACTAAATATTTCATAAAGTGTAATTTGCCTTCTAACTACTTTCCCTAAATCAATCACTTCATTGTTTCGTTTAAGTGCTGTATCAAAACTGTGAGTTAGAACTGCTACTCAATGATTAAATATCTAATTTGTCTCATGTGCCTTTCCCATTTGTTTGCAAAAGTATGTGAAACAGGCTTCTGGGGAAAATGTATATTAATGGGCATTTGTAGTAATTCACAATGTTGAGTTATGTAGAGTAATAAATTGGCATTTCCCCTGACTCACTGAAGGATGGTGTTTCCATCAGAACCTGAAAGGAATGACGTCTTTATCAGATGTGAACTTTCATGAGACTGTCAAGAACGAAGATTGCATACACAGTCTGACATTCTTTATGTTAGTCATGCTGACTTTTTCTATCCTTATGCTCATGCATTTTGCCTGTTAGCAACTTATTTAGTACAGGAGGCAAGCAAAATGATTGCAATAATAAAAACTAAATAGGTTCAGATTGTTCTTGAAATGTGGTCCCAGTTAAAGCATGTGGCTTGAAGTTCAGGCAGGGCAGTCATTTCATATTTTCTTTTTCAGTGGCATGTTGTAAAATCAAACATTGAGATGATTTACTTACTGGAAGGTTCAGCTACAAGAGATTATTGATCTGAATCACTCCCTCTATGTTAACCCTATTCAATTGTGCTGCCAGTATAAAATGCCCATGACTGCCCCTCCCACAAGGATAATTTTAAGTACAAAATTCTCAAATTCTGAAATTTGTCACCAAGAAATCTACAGAGGACAACATCCTTAAATGTGCTCTTTTATTTAGCATCTTCAATAATGCACTGAACTTTTTTTCAGAAAATAAAAATCACTGTAGATTGCTGCTCTTGAAGAGAATGGTTGAAATGTTCAAGATTAAAATTACACCAAGTTGAAGGTGAAAGAGAATTTAAAAAGTTGTTAAAGGTCATGATTCCACATAGAAAGGAAAGGCCTGAGCCAAGCATTCAAAGCTGTTTTTACCTTAAAACATTTGCAGATTTGCAAACAAATGCTAGGAGGTTAAGACACAGAACAAGTCTCTTATCAGGTGGGGAAGCCTGAAAATGGTGCACAGAGTTCAAAGAGGTATCCTTTTTTTTTTTTTTTTTTTTTTTTTTTTTGCAAACCACAAAAAATATCAATTCTATTTTTCTAAAAATCATCACATATCAGGTATGAAGATATGGTACTTACATATTTGTATGTACTCGCACATACAAAATCACTGCACAAATGTATTTCAGGGTGAGTACAAAGCAGCATTCAATAAGACTGGATTTTCTGTAGATGCTTCCATCACTGATTGACTTGAACTAATTTAATCTATTCATTCTCTCTGCATGAAGAAGGAGAGTGTGAATTCTCTTGTGAGTGGTAAGGTAATATTTAGAGACTCTAAGTATCTCAACAATTTTCAAACTCAATAGATAATGTTCCATTAAATAATCATTAGACATAACAAGTAACAAGATCAACTGTCTCAAAGTCAGCAAAAACAATAGAAACAAATGTTTGGCCGAAATGGTACTGGAGTTGTCAGAAAAGAACATTAAAACAAATATAGTGAATATAACCATGGAGTTAAATAATGTGATAGAAACGTTTATGGAGACTTGGAAATTAAAACCTCATAGCTATTATGTAAATAATAATGCTATAATAACATGTAACAGGGCTAGTGATATGGCACAGTGGTTATAAGTATTGGCTGCTTTTCCAGAGGAATCAAATCTAGTTCCCAGCACCCACATCTAGTGGTTCAGGAGTGCTGTAACTCCAGCTGCAGAGGATATGATGCCCTGTTCGGGCTTTCCCCTGTTGGCATCTGAACATGTAACATGCAGACATACATAAGTTAAATTAATAAAAATAAATTCAGGAGAAAGTCTTACCCTTTTTGAAGACTAGATTGAAAGTTTGGGAGGGAGTAGGTTGGTGGGAGGGGGAGAAGGAAAGAGAGGGGGAATTGTGGCAAGTATGTAAAATGGGGAAAAAAATTAAAAACTTTAACTAGCACATTGTGAATCTAAAAATATCACTAATATTGGCAATCATTAAAATTAGTCTGAAGGTGACTATTACTATTTTCTTTCTAAACATTTTCTAATTAAAAATTTTCATGAGCTAAGCTTCTTGAAAATGTTTTCTGATCAAATATACAGCTCACCAATAGGCTATTTTCCTAAGCTACCCAGGACAGCGTAGTTTCTTAGACATACATATCAGATCATCAAAAAATCTTACGTGTACATGTGTGTTAGATTGAGCACTGTTCTTGCATATGTTGTAGACAGATGGCTGGCCCCAAAGAGCTATAAAATAACAACTAGACCAAGAAATGGTACTTTATCTATGACATCGTGTGTTTCTTTTTCATGTATATTGCATAGCCTTGAGGTACCATTGAATGAATAAAAAGCTAAAGGCAGCCAATTTTTACTTTTCCTATTTGCATCTTAAACCTCAAATATTTGTATAGACATCAGAAAATATCCCTCAAAAGCAAATGAATATATTTATCCACTTTATCTAATAAATATAAAAACATACACAAGCTACACAAACAAATTATATAAAATAAATTATTCACTGCTGAAATTATCATCAGTTCAATAAATATCTATGATGTGCTACCATTGTTTTATTTCTGATGTATTACTACAAAGATAATTGACTTGGTACTTGTACAAAGAAAGTAGTCTTCAATATCTATGATGCTTTTTTAGACTATTAGTTATTTGTGATTTTTTTGTATTAATTTGTATTTATAAGTCTTATTTTCCCAGTAAAATAATAAAAGCATATCTTCACCTTAAAAGACTCCTTTATATGTGTGTACTTTCAAAGGCCATTTATCATCAGATTAGGAGCAAAAGGAGGGAGATCATGAGCAAGGAAGTCAGGACCGTGAGGGGTGCGTTCACCCATTGAGACAGTGGGACAGATCTAAGGGGAGACCACCAAGTCCAGTTGGAATGGGACTGATGGAACAGGGGACCAAACCGGACTCTCTGAATGTGGCTGACGGTGGAGGAGGACTGAGAAACCAAGGACAACGGCGATGAGCTTGAACTCTACAGCATGGACGGGCTCACTGTGAGCCTTGTCAGTTTGGTTGCTCACCTTCCTGGACTTAGGGGGAGTTGGGAGGACCTTGGACTTAACATAGTGAAGGGAACCCTGATGGCTCTTTGGCTTGGAGAGGGAGGGAGTGGGGGTATGGGTGGAAGGGAGGGGAGGGAAGGGGGAGGAGGAGGGGAGGAGATGGAAATTTTTAATAAAAAAATGAGAAAAAAAGAAAGTATATAGGCCGGGAAAAAAAATTAAGGAAAGGTTATAGCTCATAGGTAGAATACTTGCTTAAGATTATAAGACCCAGGATTTGATTACCAGAATTAGGAAACAAAATCAATACATATCCAACAACATGTTCCCTACTTCCTTTCATTAATAAGCTAATACAGAGCTGAGCACGATGACATAGCTTTTACCCCAGTGCTTTGGAGGCAGAGGTAAGTAGATCTCTGAGTTCAAGGCCAGCTTTGTCTACAAAGTGAGTCTAGGACTAGTCATGGCAAACAGGGAAGCATTTTCTTCAAACAAGCAAGCAAACAACTCTAACACAGAATATGTCCTAGTATTGAAGCAAGATATACACCTCACCAGCTATGTGAATTTGTATAATAAACACAAATCTTACCACTTTTCATAGCTCTCTCATTACCAAACACATTGCAATTGTCTTCTTGACTATTTAGCATTGACTTCTCATACTCTTCTATAAGATACTTGGCTATCCTCACTGTCTCTACTCTATTTGATGAGGAGCTCTGTCAGCAACCTCCTAGACCACCAAAGGTTCAGTAGCTCACAAGGAAAGCTCAGCATATTCGTTGAATTTATTGTGGTGAAAAGAAACAAAAATCAGAAAGGTTCAAGGAATATGGAATGAAAATTACAACCAATCAGGTGCACATGCCTGAGAGTCTTCTCTCTGGGGAATCTCCTGGGGCATGATTTTTCATCCTGTATAGAAGTGTCATTTACCAAGGAAGCTCATTATAGCGTGGGAGTTTGGTCAAGTGAGCATTCTTCCTAACCTATAGCAAAACTCTATGCTCACATATAAAAGTAGGAACCTGGCATAAAGGATATTGTTTGAATAAACACTCTAGGCTTAGTGAGCCATAAAATTTTTATATCACTGTCCAGACATACTAGACAAGGACTAATTGTGCAAAAAGGCCATTCTTTTTGCACAAACGTCTATCAGAGAAAGAATGCAAAAATAATTTGTATCGATTAGACTAAATAGAATAAGTTATTCAATAAAGCAATGTTAGTAAATTAAGCCAATATCAAATATATAACTCATAATGTAGCTATAATGTAAGGTGAATAGTTAAAGTTTCACTAACTAACTTTGACCTGAGAACTAAACATATGTGCTTAATAGGTATCTAGAATACAAAATGCCAAAATGCACACACACAAACCAACAGAAAAGGTCGTTTTTACAACAGAATGCAGCAATATTGATCAAAATGTGCAGTCATGGTGCAGACTGTGACTACAGTAATGGTTGACTATAATTAATAATGTGTTACTATATACTGGAAATCTCCTAAGAGACTTCCAGAGCCTTTAACCTCTCCTTCCCCCAAGCAAGGCAGTATTGTAAGGAGACTGATATGATAGTTTGCTTGACTTTGATATTAATTTTCACCTTTATTACTAAACATATTTTATGCATCTTAAATGTGTAAAAAGTAAGTAGAAACAACTGAGTTTAAGATAAGACTAATCTAATTCTAATATGCTTTTGATATTCTTGTTTAGTTTTCACAAACCAAGGGGAAATTTAACTTTAAATTCTCCATATAAACAAACAAATAAACAAAAGTCTGCCACCAGGCCAAATAGTATCAAGTATAAAAGGAGTATTTGGCCTGGGAGATATTCACAACACCATCATTGGAACTGGAGCTGTACATGTCCTGATCCTACAATAGGAAAATTTAAAAAAGAATACATTATATTTTTCTGAAAATCATATTCAAAAGAGATAGTACCACTGAACTAAAAATCTTTTTTAAAAATTAAATCAACTAGAAAAATTTACAACACTTGAAAAATAGATGAAAAGAACCAGAAACCACCATGAAACATCCATTTGTGACATATGCCTTGACATAATAATGACTATATATGGCAAAACCACAGCCAACGTTATCTTAAATGAAGAAAAACTCAAAAGAATTCCATTATAATCAGGAGCCAGTCTACTATCGTCACTCCTTTTTAATATAAAACTGGAAGTACTAATCAGAGCAATAAGGCAAGAGAAGAAAATTAAAGGAATGTAAATAGAGAAAGGAACAAAGTCATCCTTTTGGTTTTGTTTTTTAATTTAATTTAATTTAAAATTTACATACTAATCCCAGTTTCCCCTCTCTCCCCTCCCATTCCCCAAATAGATCCATATCTATTACCATGCACAAAATTCAAGTCCAAGTTCATCAAAGACCTCAAAATAAATCTAGTTACACTGAACCTCATAGAAGAGACAGTGGAAAGTACCCTTGGCACAGGAGATCACTCCCTAAATTTAACAACAGTAACACAGATACTGAGACCAACAACTAATAAATGGGAACTCCTAAAATTGAGATGCTTCTGTAAAGCAAAGGATACAGTCAAAAAGACAAAAAGAGAGCCTACAGAATGGGCAAAGATCTTCACCAACTAAGCATCAAAATACAAAATAACCTAATTTAAAAAATGGGGTATAAATCTAAACCGAAAATTCTCCGCAGAAGAAACTTAAATGGCTGAAAGACATTTAAGGAATTTTTAGACCTCCTTAGAGAATGTAAATCAAATGTAGATTAGAAATGTAAATCAAAACAACTCAGAAATACCATCTTACACATGTCAGAATGCCTAATATCCAAAACACTGATGACAGCTTATTCTGGAGAAGATGTGGAGAAAGGTGAACACTCCTCCACTGCTGATGGGAGTGAAATCTTGTACAGCCATTTAGAAATAAGTATGGCTGTTTCTCAGAAAATTGGGAATTAATCTACCTCAGCACCCAGCAATACCACTGTTGGGCATATAGCCAAAGGATGCACACTAGTACCGCAAGGACATTTATTCAACTATGCTCATAGCAGCATTATTCATAATAGCCAGTACCTGGAAACAATCTAGATACCCCTCACGGGAAGAATGGATAAGGAAAATGTGGTGCATTTCACAATGGAGTATTATTCAACAGTAAAAGCAATGACATCTTGAAATTTGTAGGCCAGTTGATGGAACTAGGAAAAGAACATCCTGAGTGAGGTAACCCAGACACAGGAAGACAAGCATGACATGTACTCACTCATAAATGAATATTAGACGTAAAAAAAAGGATATACAAGCTGCAAGTCACAACCCCTGAGAAGCTAGGTAACAAGGAGGAGATTAAGAGAGACATACATGGATGCCCCTGGGAAGGGGAAAAAGATAAGATCCCTGAGTAAATCAGGAGTGTGGGGAAGGGGTGAGGAGAAGCGGGCAAGGGAACATGAGGGAACAGGATGCTTGAGTTGGGGGAAGAACAGAGAGGGAGAGCAAGGAAACAGTTATCTTGATAGAGAGAGGGAGAAATCTGGTGCTAGCAAAACTCCAGAAATCCTCAAGATGACTCCAGCTAAGACACTGAGCAATAGTGAAGAGGGTCCTAAACTGACCTTTCTCTATGGTCAGATTGATGACCACCCCAATTGTCATCATAGAGCCTACATCCAGTAACTTGGAAGCAGTTACAGAGATCTACAGCTAAGCACTGGGTGGGGCTCCTGGAGTCCAGTCAAAGAGAGGAACGAGGGATAATATAAACAAAGAGGTTAAAATTATGATGGGGGAACAACAGAGACAGCTGACCCAAGCTAGGGGGAGCTCACTGTCTCTGGACTGATAGCTGGTACACTTGCATAGGACCAAACTAGGTCCTCTGAATGTGCATGACAGTTCTGTGGCTTGGGCTCACTGGCAGTGGAATCATGGTTTATCTCTAGTGCTTGGACTGGCTTTTTGGATCCCATTCCCTAAAGAGGAATACCTTGCTCAACCTTGATGTGGTGGGGAGGGGCTAGGTCCTACCTCACTGTGATATGACATTGTACATGGGAGGCCTTACTCTTTATGAGGAGTAAATGAGGGTTTGTGTGGGTATAAGGTGAAGAAGGGAGTGAGAGGAGGGGAGGGAGAAGGAACTGTGGTTGGTTTGTAAAATAAAAAATAATATCTTTTAAATAAAAAGAAGTTTTAAAATATTCCTAATTTAAAAAAAAAAAATCACATGGAACTGTAAAAGACGTTTGATAGCCCAAATAGTCCTTAGTAAAAGAAAGAATATTGGAGAGACTGACATTACAGTTTTCAGGACAGAGCTATAGAGATAAAAACAACTTGGTACAATCACAAAAACAGACATGGAGACAACGTTAAAATGAGAGACCCAAACATGATTTCACAAAACTACTGTCATCTGATATTTGACAACTGGTCTCAATGCAAATATCAGTAGATGGTGACCAATCCTGCCCTAATGGATGCATCTTCAGGTAGCACAGCTTCTGTATCTGTGACTCAGGGAACACTGGGAAGGGAAACTGAAAGACTGCAAGAGCCAGGATGCCAGGATGTCAGTGTGGGGCTGCCTCTCTTAGGAAGGGATGAATAACGAGGTTTGAACAACATCAGCAAACATGCGAACATGGAAGGCATAAAATTCCATGAGGTCCTACATCTAGATAATGAACTATAGGCAACAAATGACTGTCAAGAGAGAGAGAGAGAATTAGCCTCTCCCAGGATTGAGTCGCCCCAATTGGTTATCCAATATAAAGTCGTTAGGCTTGAAACATATACACACAAACAATAAAAGTTTACTCAGCAGGTTTTATCTTTATATTTCTCCATATATATGCATGTAACAATATCAAAGAAAAATGACTATTAGCTTAAGGGGGTGAGGCATGGAAGGGGTTGGAGAAAGAAGAAGAAAGTCAAACAAGCACACATGGAGAGAAATGAGAACTAGGCAAATATTGTCCTTTATAAAACAATGCAGAGGCAAGCACTCCAAGATTCCACCTTATGAGGTAAGTAAAACAGTAAAATTTATATAAGAAAAGCCACCACACAAGGTTTTCAGGGACCAGGTGAAGACAAAAAATAAGAAGTTCATGCTCAGGTTTGAAGCATTAGTTGTATGAGTCATGGTTATAGGGACCTATGGACCAACACTGTGTCTATGGGTAATAATACTGTGTTTTGCACTTGAAATTAGATAAAAGAATAACTTTCATACTACATGATCTTCATTTATCATAAGAGGAAAAAAACAAATTTAGTTAGGAGGATGAGAAGAATGAGACATGAAGGGAATGTGAATTTGAAAGAGCAATGTCACATACTCTGGGAAGCAAGAGTGAGGAGTGGACTAGCTGGACAGCATGGCATTTAGAGCAGAGATGAAGAATGCACCGAGAAAGACGGTAACCACTCTTTCCATGATGACAAGAAGGTGAAATTGCAATGGGAAGCAACTTCCCATTGCTCAGGTAAGAACTAAGAATTGCTTTGTAAGAGAGTTCATTTCCAACATAACTTAGAGGCATGGTCCCATGTGTTCCAAAGCAGGACATTTGAACTGAGAAAAATGTGAATATTGCATCAAGAAAATTGAGATTAATGGAGATAAAAATAGATAAGCAGATGTTACAAAAAAGAGAAAGGAAGGAAGGAAAGAAGAAAAAAGGAAGGAAGGAAAGAAGGAAGGAAGGAAGGAAGGAAGGAAGGAAGGAAAGAAGGAAGGAGAAAGAAACAAAGAAACAATGAAAGAAGATCAGACTTGAGGGCCTGAGTGATGATAGAGTCTTTAAAGGCACTTTTGGCTCTTCCAGAAGATCAGGACTTTGTCACCAGAAACCCACTTGACAGCTAACAAGTATCTGTAACTCTAGTGAGCTGCTACCCTCTTCTTGCTTCCGCCAGTACTAAGTGCATGTGGTACATAGACACACAAGTCAGAAAAAAGCACATACACAAACAAAAAAATAAATAAGCCTTACAAAAGAACCTATTGAAAATTGCTTCATAAAAAAATAATGTGAGAAAACATTAGGTTTATACTTAGTTTTGTTTGTAAAACAGAAATATGTGAGAAAAACAGAAAATTGGGAGAAATATTCGATTACAGTGTTTATTAACAATAGTTTGCGTATTATATATTTCTAGGATTAGTCATTTTGGAATTATATAGTATTCATATTAATTTATGATACTACCAACAGAAAAACACAAGTGTTCATTTTATACTGAAATGAAATCTATGAAAACAGTTGCTTGCTTTTTTCAATCCGATTAAAGTGCCAAGTGCTTTTACAACTAAAAGGTTTCTTAAAATCTACAAATGGCTTTTAGCTAGAAGAAAATGTCAAATAATTTAAAATTGGCCAGTATTCGGGAAGAAAATAATCTACACAGAATTCTGACAGATCAGAAAGTGAATTATCCTAGAGCTCTTGAAACCAAATTTCCAGCATTATGTTATCACAAGGATTTAGTGAAGCTAAGTGTGTCACTTCAGAGAATCATTGTCTCATTGGGATCCTATTAGATGGATTATTTAGACTTTACTAGAATAGGGAATCGTCATCTCTTTTCTACTGGTGTAACTAAAGGGGTCTGTTTCCCCCACTTGTCTCCCATGTTGCCTCTTCTCATAGCTTAATGCAGTGTGTCTGATGAAAGATGGAGTTGCGAGTGTTCACAGTGACTGTGCTTCTTCTTGTATGAATATTACTTAGTTCACACTGTTTAGGATAAGACAGTTCCTTAGTAAATAAATGTCAAACAAAAAGCACTAAGATTTTTGGAAAGTAAATAGAAGCTCTCTACATAAAGGAAGGAAGTTACAGAAAATGTGGTCAAGATATATGGGTGGACTTACTTTCAAAGTAAATGTCTGCACTGCTTTCAGTGACCTTCAGATAGAATAAACAGACTCTTGGAAAGGCCACTAGGAAGGTTTTGCTTTGTGTTGTAACATTTATGGTCAACTTTAAGAACAAACAAACCACTCCAAAAGAAGTTCTTATCTATTTTGAGTATTTTTAAGTTTTAGAAACAGTGACTAAAAAGTTTGACGGAAATTGCACTTTTAAAAAAGTATTTGATTATTTTCCTAATAATCAAATTATTAGGAACACCATTTCAGACTGACTCTATAGCAATCATCATTCAGGTAAAGAAATCAAAGTTGTGTCTTCATAAACAATCAAAAATCAGAGCACATTAAGGATTATTTTTTCCCAAACATAACATTTCTGAGCATATTTCTGTTTATATATTCTCATATCCAATTTCAAATATTTCTGTGGAAAGTAGGAATGGCAATTTTCATAAGAAAGGAGAACAAAATACTTTGTATCTAGCTCCATTAGTAATCTACCTACATTTAAAGTACGCAGGCGGCATTGGTGGAGAAGAGATGCCACCTCCCCCATCGACATTTGAGGCAGGTGGGAGAGCTGAAGTCCTAAGAGCAGGAGAGCTGCTCTTGCCCCCACAATCTGCAGCTCTCAGGAGAGGAGAACAGGCCCTGGACTTCACCTACGGAGCACAATAGAGCCAACAACGCTGTAGGTGGAGGTGGGGGCGTACCAGCCCCGAAGTTGTGATAATGGGAGAATCATCTGTGATTCAGTGGTGAGGGTAGCAGAGCGATGCCTCCCTTCCCCCTTACCTTCTTGACAGATGAATGAGCTGACCCTTGCTCCCTTACAAACTGTAGCACTCAGGAAAGTGAACCCTGCTCCTCACCTAGGCAGCACAGCATACTTGACCCTGTTGGTGGAAGTATGGGTGAGTCAGCCCTGATGTTGTGAGCATGGGACATGTCCCCATTACTCATTTGTCATGTGGCATATGGTTGGGTGAAGATGCCTTTCACCATTACCTTGCTCCCTGAGGTGGGTGGGAAAGCTTGCCCTGAGGTCATAAGAGCAAGAAAGTTATCCCTGCCCCTCATCGGCTGCAGCACTTTGGAAAGAGGCCCCTACACCTCACCTAGGCAACACAGTCCAGCTGGCCCTGGTGGTGTAAGTGTTGGAGAACCAACCCTGAGGATATGAAGGCCAGAAAACTGGCCCTACCCCTTGCTCATCACTTCAAGGAGTGAACTAACCAGGACAGTTCTGGAGAGCTCATCCTTGTTTTAATGGCAGGAAAGAGCTGGTGGTGTGACCAACCCTGCAAATATCCAGGCCTAGAAACAGCGTTAGGCCCACCCCAACATCCACCCCATCTAGGATCTGCTGGAATATGAAGGGGTGTGATCAATCCTGCAGACTTAGGGCTGTAGCGTCTGTTCAACACAGGGCAGAAATAACATGTGCAAGAAGAGTCCTGGAGAAGCCCAGTGTTGATGGTATAGCAGAGACCAGGGGCATCAAATCAGCCATGATTCTATGAAATAAATGCATGCATGTAAAAATGTATGGATAAAGCAGTTTATTTCATGACTCATTGTGTCACACTGAAGCTTCCATGATAATATTTCCCCCTTCTTCCTTTTTATCCCCTTTATCTCTTAAATTTGTTTCTTTTTTGGGGAGGAAATAGGTGGGATCGGAAAACATGATATGAAAGATACAAAAAATAATGAAAAAAATAGAGAAATGGCTTCTGCATTAGTGGTTAGAAACTTAGCTTCTAAGTTAACCGTGGATTGCAAGGTCTACTGAGAATGAGAAAGTGCTTTTAAAGTGCAAAAGGATGCAGTCATTTAGTAAGTAATCTAGCACCCACTGCATGCCACTGAGACGGAAATGGGGAAAATACATTCTTTATCAAGTGCACAATCCCTGTTTAACAGGAGTGAGCAAAATGCACGAAGGAGTACAATATAGTAAATTACAACAGCATCTTAAACCCTGGTTGCTAAGGTAGCAGGGAGGTACCAGGAGGTGGTCAGAATAGTACAGGTGCAGACAAACAAGGAGGAAATAAATCTACTTCTCAACTGCAACTTTTTTGCTTATTAGAAACAAAATACTTTGAGAACAATATAATGTAATGTGACTGCATAAAAGTAGGCAGGAATTCCCCCCCATCCCCAAAGGGAAAGTTTTTTTAATTTTTCTGTCATATACTACATCTCTTAGTTTCCCCTCCTTCTGCTCCTCTCAGTTCCCCATACATCTCCCCTATCTCACAGATCTACTCCTCTTCCATATCTCTTCAGAAAGGAGCAGGCCTCCCAGAGATATCAACTGAACATGGTCATAACAAGGTACAATCCCTTCACATCAGTCAGGATGATTTTGGTGCCCATATCAGGACTTCACACAAAGATATAGACTGATGAGCTTCCGCATAATGTCTGTCCACCAGAGCTGGGATGTGAACCGTTTACTCACCTGCTGTGAAAATAGAATTTGGCATTGAACACTGATATTCCTTCATCATGCAGATGCATAATTTATGCGAGAAGATATTTGAAGTTTTAGTTTCTATACAAACATTCTCTGTCCTATGAGCAGTCATAAGAAAACACAATGACAGATGTAAAATAACCCAAAATGTTGCGCAGATTAACATATTTAAAAGAAAAAAATAAATACATTGTCTATGGCCCTGAAAAATAATGTTGCTGCTGGAGTAAAACTTAAAAGAGGGGGAAATGGCTGAATAAATTGTACCTAGTAACTAGTAATGCTGGGAGTTAACTGACACAAATAATGAGGTCAATTTTGCTTTAATCATGTGATACCACGAGAACGAAAAGACCATTAAAAACTGGCATTGCATCCTGAAGTAAGATGTTTATATTAGGGAAAAGATTGTGCCACAAATATCTAATTATAAAATGGAACCAGTATTACTGAATAGTAAAAACCACATAGCATCAAACATATGAAGGTATAAATGAGAAAAGTAGGCTTGATAATTTGAATGTTATTTTTAGTTTTTTAATTGTCTAAATAAAAGTGAAAGATATGTTACTTTGTCATAGTAGCTAATTTGTACTGAATGAAGGTTAGATGTGAAAGGATGGAGTTTATACTGACTGGTGTGACTAGGAATTCTGTAACAGTAAGTTCCCAATTATTAATAATGAACCTGATTACCTTGACACTGTGTAACAAAAGGTTCCAGCAAATATTTCACAATTTCACAAAGTTATATGGTTAATGGCTCCAAACAAAGTTTTTATACCCTGGAATTCATAGAAAATTTATCTTCATCCCTAAAGAGTATATTTTTGAAAGTGGCTACTAATAAAGGATTGGAGATGATTTCTTTTTACATTTTTGAAATTTATTTAAAATCTAATAAACTCACATCAGGTGTAGCAGCACATGTCTTTCATCCCAGCACTCGAGAGGCAGAATCAGGAGAATCTCTGTGAATTTGAGGCCGGCCTAGTCTACATAGTGAATTACAGGATAGCCCGCACTACATAGAGACTCTGTATCAAAAAAATATAATTAACTCACTTTCTCTCTTCCCTTTGTTCCCTACAACATCTTCCATGTCCCTGAACATTCCCTCTCAAATTTATAGCCCTCTTTTCTTTGATTTTATATGTTTATATAAATATAGCCTGCTGAACCCACAGTGCCATTTGTATGTCTGAGTTAGGGCTGGCCACTTTGTATCTGGTAACTAATCAGAGAAGATCGTCCTCGGGAACGACTAGTTCTCCTCCTCTCCACAGTCATTCATTTCCTGTGGGTCTTTATCTAGGGCAGGACCCCTGTGAAAGCCGCTTCTTCTTCCTCAGTACCTCTATGGATCTTGTCAATGTCCAGGTCTTGTTTTAGGTGGTTCAGTTGTTGAGATATGAATGTAGCTTACTTATCATTTCTAGGTAACACAATCTCAGAGCAGACTTCTGTGCTCTGGTTCTCCTGGTCTTTTTGCCTCCTCTTCTGCACTGTTCCCTGAGCCTTACTCAGTACTGGAGTTTTGAAAGTATAGAATCCATCTATTTTGGATAAAACTGTAAAAGGCATATTCTGAACTTGACACACCTGATGTAGCATTCCTTCTGGTTCCAGGTGATAATGATTTCTCTAGTGCACGTCATATAATCTCAGAACAAGTTTGGACATTATATCTTGTGGGTAATATGTCCATAAACCCAGCATAGTTCTGATTAATACACAAGAAACCAGATCATTTATTCCAGTAAATATCAGTGTACACATATTTTGAAATGTGTGTGTAGGTGTTGAGAAATCCTTACTTCCTTCAAAACCCCACCATTAAGCTTACCTTCAGAAACTAGAGACAGCAGGACACTTCATCACGAGCTGCCAAGATGTTACATGATCCCACTGTTGTGAGCCTTATGTCTTCCCTATGTGCATGTGCATATGCATGTATCTTTTCATAATTAAATCCCCATCTAATTACAAAGACACTGAAAAAAATCTGGTTGTAATAGAATGATTATTGTGTCATCCCCTGTATATCACTGCTGGCATGTAATCCACCCTGGAGAGCAAAGGGAGTGTGTTTCATAGATCTATGCACTACTATGTCAAAGCCCCAGCCCCTTGGGAAAAGTGAGGCCTTACCTGACTCAGGCTCAGATAAATGCTAAAACCTTTCCCTGGTCCAAGCATAGATATTTAAGAATCCTTCAGCTAAAACTGTTGTATGTACACATTATCAAACACAGCTGTTTGTTGTTTTCCAAGAACAAACAAAGGGTTCTCTGTATAGCTCTGCCTGTCCCAGAACTTACTCTGTAAACCAGGCTGGCCTTCAACTTATAGAGATCTACCCATTTCTGCCCCTGCCTCAGCCTCCAGAGTGCTGGGATTAACAGTGTGAACCATCACTGCTGAACTCAACCACAGTTTCTTCCTCTTGGATGACTAAAAGCTCAGATTTCTCTTCTACAGAGAATTCCTTCTTAGGTAAGCTAACCTGGAGGGCAGCAACTTGGTGGGTTGGATCCAAGGCATGCCACAAAAGGCAGCAAATGTCACAGAAGAGACTGATTGGGTGTGTGGGGTAGGGTGGGGGTTCAAAGGCTAACTCTGAGTGAGGATAGAAGGAAATGAGCATGGGAGAGAAGGCACTTGCTTTTTTATAAGGGGATATAGCCAATGCACGTAGGGAAGATACGAGGCTTGCAGTACATTGGGAGTGTGTAGCATCTTGGCAGCACATGTTCACATGTCCTGCTATCACTAGGTCACTGAATATGAGTTTAATGGTAGGATTTTCCAACACCACCACCTTCTCCTTCTTGCTGTATATAATAAACATTTCAGATTCCCCTGCTGCTCTTGACGTATCTCTATCAGAGTGCATGGTCTATCCAATGACAGCTTTATAGTATGTATATCTCATTTCTTCATTCCTTGTCACCCTGGTTAGGTCAGTCGTGATAGCCCTTATGGTCATGGTAACATATGCATCGCATAGCTATTTCTTATTTACTTTTGATGTTCATGCTGATCATATCTATTGAATTTATATGATTTAATCCTACTGAATCAGATAAAGAATGCTTTGGAGGACTGGAGAGCTGGCTTAGTGGTTAAGGACACCTGTTATTGTAGGTGAACTGGATTCCATTTCCATCACCTACATGGTGGTTAACAGTCATGTGTAATTCTAGTTCCAGAGGTTGTGATGCTTCTTCTGACCTCTACAGGCCCATGCATATACTCAGGTGTGTGCGTGAATGCAATCACACACACACACACACACACACACACACACACACACACACACACACACAGAGAGAGAGAGAGAGAGAGAGAGAGAGAGAGAGAGAGAGAGAGAGAAAATACTTTTGAAATCTTCATTATTTTATGTTTCTAGGGATATTTATTTGGTGTGTCTTACAAATGAGTGCTGGTCTTATAATGATTTGGAAGCCAACATTTCCATCAAAAGTTTCAGAATATGACTGGCTTACATTGTTCAATGCCTGTAATACCACTCTGACATAAGGAAGGGATGACCTATTATTTTCTTGTATAATATGTTAAACATCTTGCTATCACACATGTGATCAGATTATTTGCTAATAGATCATGATAGTTCCTTTTTTATTTAAACCTTTCACAGTCTAAGCAAGGTTGCAGCATTTAGAAATTCTTTAACTCAAATTGTTTATTTATTTTTGCAAGTATAAAACAAGTTTTAAAAACATATTTTAAGCCAATATCATTCTGGTGATTGGTGTTTTTAAGCTTAAGTTCAAGAAAAAAATATTAATTTACAAGTATTTTTAACCACATAAAGAAGATTACCTTTATATGAAACAAAACAATGGAATTTAGGGAAAACAGAATCAAAAACATAACAAAGAGAACTAAAATGCAACTTCCAACTAACCAGAATTACACTGCATAATGTATCAATTTGTAAGGAGAGGCTGCAGACCATCAGAGAAATGGCCAGATAACTGCAATGAGAACAAAACTTTAGTGAAATTCTGATAAGATTAAATATCAGCAATCTCACGTAATTCAATTTATTCATTTACATATGCACTAATATGACATAACCTTAAAACTTATTTCAATATATGCAGTTGATATATCAAGACTCACTTATCCTTTTTAAAATATAGTATTTTAATTCTTTGACAAAATCTTAGTTGTATCCAAGGTTATTTTGATATTTGCCCCCAAAATATTAACTTCTTCAAGATACCTCCCCTCCTAAACTTTGCCTCCAAAAAAAAAAAAAACTATTGAGTCCTATTTGTGTGACAATATACTCACGGGTGTGTGTCCGTCCTCACATGTTTTAGTATAAAAGAGTTTGGTTTTGAATTAGTCTGGCTATATACTATGTTAGATATCATCTGCATCTCTCTCTCTCTCTCTCTCTCTCTCTCTCTCTCTCTCTCTCACACACACACACACACACACACACACACACACACACACACATGAAGGGGAGAAGAAACTGGAGGATACAAGAAAATGCTGTGAAAAGGTAAATAAATAAAAAACAGAATCAAGCACCCAGTCTTGAAAGAAAAAGTCCTTCCTTAGCGAGCATAGGGTTGATTCACTGAGTATCACATGCTTTATAAAACCACTACTGCCCAATTTTAACCTTCATTGCCACATTATTCCAACAACAAATTCCCCATAGCAGTTTTTAATCTTTGAGTCAAACATCAAGTTTTCTCTCTCTCTCTCTCTCTCTCTCTCTCTCTCTCTCTCTCTCTCTCTCTCTCTCTCTCTCTCTCTCTCTCTTTCCCTTCACTCCCCAAGAGAGGCACATATGAGGTAGAGTTGATAAAATATTAATATCTTCATTTTGAATTGCTACACCAGAAGAAGCAACAATATATTTAATGAGCTCCTTTATGTACAATATATCATTCTAGACAAGGCACATGATTGATTTCACTTAATAGGCAAATGGCAGATGGTTTTGCTATTGGAATAAATTTTATTAGTAAAAACGTAATAAAAATTAAAATTTAATCTCTCAAACATTAGCTATATAAAAGACTATACCTTTCTACTAATTTTTAAATACGTTCAATTTATGTTGTTGCACCTTAACTAACATGTATTGGATAACCTGTTTTGTTCAATGTAAAGACTTGTCTGTCTAAAACTTACTATTGAATACTTTAGAACTATGACCAATATTGGAATTTGAAGGTCAGTTATGTTGAACATGTATAACATTATTGATAACATTGGGTTAAAACTTATGAAGCATACAATGCACTAGAAAAAGCAATTTGAATAGAAAATCTTCAGTCTTGTTAAAGTTACATTAATATAGAAATAACTATCTCGTCATGATAAAGACTTTTAAAAAGTTCCCTCCATCATGCTATAAACTTTTGTCTTGTGAACCTGTGTTATGTGGAAGAAGGAGCTCTGCAGTAGCTCCCTCGAGATGACTAGAAAACTGTATTCTGTCATGGATAGTCACTGTGAACACAATCCCACTCTGGCACCCATCACTAGAGTTAAGAAAAAAAAGTAAAGTAATAACATGCAACTTGGAAAACAGGGTACATTGAATCATGAATAACTCTTCAGACCCATTTGCTCAAAAAGAAAAAAGAAACAAAAGATGCCAAAACAGTAAACAATGCCAACCACAAGCTCATTCCAAAGTGGCAGAGTCCTCACAACAATGAAGGCTCTAGCAAGGTTCCATTCATAGCAAGTGAAGTCGCCACATGCCCTACCCCAGAACCAGGCAGGAATTCTGACTCCTTCCCTCTTTCCATATTAACCTCTCAGGCTGATGGATGGACTTAACTCAGGACACTTCTAAAACATAAGATTAAACACTCATCAAGAAAGAACATTCCCTAAACCCTTCCTATGTGCTGTCAATGCTCCTTAATTTATTTTCCTTGCTGCAAAAAAAAAAAGTCTGAGGCTAACATAGACTACATGAAAGACTGTCTCAAAAAAAGAGTATCTTCTCTGTTTAAACTCTTAAGTTCCGTGTTTCATCATGCTTGCTTGATGTGAGAGTCCCCTCTGTGTGCTGTGATTACCATTAATGAATAAAGAAACTGCTTTGGACCCAAGGCAGAACTTAGACAGGGAAAGCTAGGCTGAATGCTGGGAGGAAGGAGGCAGAGTCAGGGAGAAATGCCATGGAGCTAGTGGAGATAGACATGCTGAAACTTTGCTGATAGGCCACGACCTTGTGGTGATATACAGATTAATATAGATGGGTTAAATTAATATAAGAGTTAGCCAATAGGAAGTTAGAGTTAATGGACCAAGCAGTGATTTAATTAATACAGTTTTGTGTGACTATATTGGGTGTAAGCTAGCCAGGCAGCAAGGAAGAACAAGCTGTTCCTCTTCTTACATTTGTTATTTTGTTTGTTTTTCATATTTTAAGTAAGTAAGTGAAACACTACTAATAAAAAAGGTTGATAACAGAACAGAAGTTTTGAATTTAATTTCTTTTTTATGCAGAAAATATTCAGACTGGCACAATTTCTGTTAGTTATAGACACATATTAGGACTTGGTGTTCATTTAATTAGCTATTATTATTTTACCAGTACTAAGTCATACATATTATATTGAATACTTTCCATGTTCCAGACATTCAGAATGTTATTATTTGTTTTGTATAGATAAGAGAACTAATTGATAGTGTTGAAAACCTCGTTTTACAATACAGTTATTTTGTATTGTACCTAATATAACCCAAGTGAAAAATAAAGAAAGGAATTGAGATTCCCCTATTTAGCCTGCTAGGAGTTCAGTGATTTGAGTTGCGGGGTCACAATTCATTTCCCGCAATTGATGTCCTTCTCTCGGCAGTTCCTTCAGTTTGTCTAGTCATCACTTCTTGGCAAGCCAACAATTTGAATTAAGTAAGAACCCGGAGACTGAACTGAAGAGAAAGAAAAAGGACTGACATAATTTTAGGAAGAGATTTTGAAAATATATTCTGGCATAAGCCAGTAATTTTGCAGAAATAGAATTATATAGGCCAGACTTCCAAAATTCCAAATGAGTTTTCAGAACTGTGCTCTTATGTCCACAAGGCAATTCAAAAATAGAAGATATTATTAGATACTGCCAATTAAACAACAGTTGAAATGTGTTCATTTTTATATAAATAATTCAACAAAGAATGGTGATTTACAGAGTTGTGAACCAGATGAATACAAACTATGAATCCTTGATTAAGATTCTCGAAATGACGGCTTTTAATGAGTCAATTTGGAAGAGCTTTGTGTAGAAGAGTAACTCTGGCTAGAATAACAGTGTAAGTACTCACAATGAAGAACTAGCTGAGGAAAAAAAGTAGGGCACCCAGTCCTACTCAGTGTAAGGAAAATACAGGCTGGAAGTCAAAATACTGTTCACATATCTGTATTACTAATGCATATGCCATCCCATATGGTGATTCATAAAAGACAAATTGTTTAGGAAGTATAAAAACTGTCAATGCTACCATTTACATTATTGAATAAGAATGATTGACTGATTGTAGAACTAAGGGTGCAATCAAGGGCCTCATGCAATGTGCACCTTGCCATTGAGCTGCACTCCAACACTGTTTTACTTTGGGAATTGCAATTGTTTGACCTTTTGTTGCATAGAGTTTTTTGTTGTTGTTTTGGTTTGGTTTTTAAATTTGACAAACCCTTAATGCCATATAATTAGCATCAAGGTATCACAGAGAATAAATCCATTGCCTTGAATATCCTTTGAGTTTCTTCCTTTATTCTTCATGGCAATTTTCTACTGTCTCTTTAAGTTCTGTCTTGTTTCACATGGAGAATCTTCCATGGTTGTCCCACTTTAAGTTTTGAAGGAGTACATTTATTAAGTATACAACAGCAGAAATAAAACAGTAAAAGATCAAGGACTAGATCAGATGCATACATCATCAAGCAGAAAATCAAGAGCCAGCTAGAGCTTCTGAGGGCTAAAAAGAGCTCCAAGTAAAATATCTTTTGAGTGAGACCTCAACAGGTTTCATCGCAGATATTTTTCATACCATGGGAAAAACACTGGCTGAATCTTGTTTTGGAAATGTGCTTAGTAATGGCTTACTTCCTGCCTGTGTTTATGAACACAGAGCTTCCAATCAAATAATTTACACTTATGTTCCCAAGGACACGGTATTTTTTTATCACAGGATCTAGGTTGGAAGTGGGTAGCTTTTTTCTGGACAATGGGGCTAGGAGAACACTCTCAGATAAACAATGTTGAGTCTGAAATAGTGGGGACAACTCTTCCTCTAGAGCTTGCTTCTAGGTGGGCTTAAACAGCACATGACAATTTACAAATATAATGTATATCAAATGCCTTTTATAAATTGCCCTATTGTTGAATATGTATAGTAACATATGCAGTCATTAAAACTAGAATCTTTATTTGTCAATATGCATTGAAGAGTCCTTCATAAAATAAAGTGAGAAGATGATAGCATAAAAATATGTATTTAAATTTGCATTATATAAAAGTCCAAACTATTAAGATATGGTGGTTCAGTTGCAAATAAATTCAAAATTATTAATCTAAAGAAAACATTTAACAGCAGGAATAAAAAGAAGAAAATGTTGACTTGGGGCAAAGTATGTTAAATTTATATTTTCAATAAAATAAATTTCTCTAAGGAAGATCAAAAGATGACTATGATCATTTAGAATAAAATCCCAAGTTCTGAAATGGCTAGAATTGGGTATTTTCAACTAAGATGGAAAATAATGGAATTCTTCACTATAAAAAGGAGGCTCATCAATAAAACCTCTTAAAAGTTAAGACAATGGAAAGAAGAGATACAAACAGGAGAAAGTATTTATAAAACATATACCTGAAAGATACCAATCACACAGATGCTTAAAACTCAAAAATAAGATAACCACAGAATAAAAATGTAGGCAGAAACCTAAATGTAGACTTCATCAATGAAAACATACAGATGGAGAGGGTTGAAGGGGAGGAGAGAGGCTGGGATGGGAGCAGAGAAAAATGTAGAGCTCAATAAAAATCAATTTAAAAAAAGAAAGCATACAGATGGAAAATAATCATGAAAAATATACTCAGTCTCTTTTTAAATAAGGATTTAGTTAATTAAAACAACAGCTAGTAGTACTACACACTCTTTAGAAGAACTAAAATCCAAAATACTAACAATAGCAAATGCTAACAGTATGGGAGTCAGTCCTCTTCTGATCATGCTACTAGAAGGAGGTTGAGACTAAGATAATAAAAAACTCATTTTCACATTATTAATATTTTATTATATTTTTTATTATTGTGTTTATTTTCATAGTCATGATTTCTATTAGATATGTTAATGATGCATAGCAATTAGTTTCATTATGACATTTTCTTACATACATAAAAATATACTTTAACCAATGTGTCCTCTTATCCTTTGTCCCTCTCTTGCTGATCCTCTTCCTCATCTCAAGCAGGCCCATCTACCTTCATATCTTTGTGTTTCTTTGGTGTGTGTGTCTGTATGAATGTGTGTATGTGTGTGTGAGAGAGAGAGAGAGAGAGAGAGAGAAAGAAAGAGATGGAGATTGTTGTGAAATATTAGTGTTATATTCATTTATACTGTAATATTACATTTCTTTATGCTGTAGAATATTTGTTTAATAATGCAAAGATGTGTTGCATTCTTTTATGTTGAATTTGTTTAACTCTGTAAAACTGTGTTACTTTGCCTGTCCAAAATGCCTGATAGGTCTTTTGTTAAGAGCTGAACAACCAATGAATAGTCAGGAAAAAAGATAGGTGGAGCTCTCAGGCAAAGAGAATAAATAGGAGGATAAATCTAGGCTCAAGATAAAAAGGATGACGAGTGAGAAAAGGAGGAGAGAAGGACACCAGGGGCCAGGCCCCCACACATGCAGTCAGACATGGAAGAAAAAGAAAACAAGATATACAGAATAAAGGTAAGAAACACAAAGGCAAAACATAGTTAGAGGGAAATGAAAAATTTAAGTTAAGTTAGAAAAATTGACTAGAAACAAGCCAAGCTAAGGCTGGGCACTCATAAGAAAGAATAAGTCTCTGTGTATTTATTTGGGAAGTAGGTGGGGAGCCACAAAAAGTTAAGAACTCAACTATACATTCTAATATTGTTGCTTATGGGAACATAGGTGAGTAAATATGGACAGAAGCATAGGCATCTTGTCAGGGCTCCATTGCTGAAGAATTGTCTCCTGCACAGATAGCAATTACTTCTTTACATATATCCCCCAGAAAAGTCTTGTGAGATCCTCTTTCTTTTTTATTTTACTTTATTTTATTTTTTTAAAAATAAAAGCAACTATCTTTTTTGTTATACATACTAATCCAATTTTCCACTCTCTCCCCTCCTCCCACTCCCTTCACTTACCCTCTCATTCCACCCCCCATCCACTTCTCAAAGAGTACCCTAAAAAAAAAAAAGCACATTGCTTTAGGAAGGTCCAACGTCCTCCCTACTATAGGCTGAGCAAGAAATCCATACAAAATGAATAGGTCCCCAAAAAGCCTGTACAAACAATAAGGATAAATCCTAGTGCCACTGTCAGTGGCTCAGCAGTCTGTCCTAGACATGCACCTGTCAAACACATTCAGAGAGACGTTTATTTTAATGCTGGTTCCTTCCCAGTCTGGCTACTGTTGGTGACCCCCATTAACTCAGGTAGACTGTTTTAGTGGGTGTACCCATCATGGTCTTGACCTCTTTGCTCACAATCTCACTCCTCCCACTCTTCAACTGGACTTTGGGAGCTCAGTCCAGTGTTTTGATGTGAGCCTCTGTTTCCATCAGTTGCTGGATGGAGGTTCTATGGTGATATTTAAGATATTCATCCATCTGACTACAGGGCAAGGCCAGTTTGGGCACCCTCTCCTCTATTGCTTAGGGTCTAGCTGGAGTTATCCTTGTGGATTCCTGGGAATTCTCTTGAGCTAAGTTTCTTCCTAACCCCATAATGGCTCCCTCAATCAAGATATCTTTTTCCTTGCTCTCATCTCTGTTCTTCCTCCATCTCAACTATCCCCTTCCCCCAAGTTATTGCCCCTCCCTTCTCCTCTCCTCTTCTCCGTTCATCCTCTCTTCTCCCCAACCTCTATCTTCCCAATTTTGTCAGGTGATCTTGTCTATTTTGACTTTCCAGATGTGTGTGTGTGTGTGTGTGTGTGTGTATATATATATATATATGTTTTTCTTAGGGTTTTCCTTGTTACTTAGCTTCTCTAGGAACATGAACTATAGGCTCAGTATCCTTTGTTTATAGCTAGTATCCACTTGTGAGTAAATACGTACCATATTCATCTTTCTGGGTCTGGGTTACCTCACTGAGGATGGTGTTTTCTAGATCCATCCATTTGCATGCAAATTTCAAGATGTCCTTGTCTTTACCACTAAGTAGTACTCTAATGTGTAAATGTGCCACATTTTCTTCATCCATTCTTCAGTTGAGGGGCATCTCGGTTGTTTCCAGGTTCTGGCTATTACAAATAATGCTGCTATGAAAATAGTTGAATGTATGTCTTTGTAGTATGATTGAGCATCTTTTGTGTATATGCCCAAGAAGTGGTATTGCTGGATCCTGAGGTAGGTTGGTTCCCAATTTTCTAAGACACCACCATACCAATTTCCAAAGTGGTTGTACAAGTTTGCATTCCCACCTGTAATGGATGAGTGTTTCCCTTACTCCACATCCTCTCCAGCATAAGCTATCATTGGTGTTTTTGAACTTAGCCGTTCTGACAGGTGTAAGATAGTATATCAGAGTTGTTTTGATTTGCATTTCCCTGATGGCTAATATGTTGAACATTTCCTTAAGTATCTTTTGGCCATTTGATATTCTTCTGTTAAGACTTCTCTGTTTAGTTCAGTAGCTCATTTTTAACTGGATTATTTAGAAATTTAATGTTTAGTTTCTTGAGTTCTTTATATATTTTGGAGTTCAGTCCTTTGTCTGATGTGGGGTGGGTGAAGCTCTTTTCCCATTCAGTAGGCTGACTTTTGAATTGACTTATTGACTGTGTCCTTTGCTTTACAGAAACTGCTCAGTTTTAGGAGGTCCCATTTATTTTTGTTGCTTTCAGGATCTGTGCTACTGAGGTTATATTTAGGAAGTGGTCTGTGCCCATGCATTGAAGGCTACTTCCCACTTTCTCTTCTGTCAGGTTCAGTGTGGTCAGATTTATATTGATGTCTTTAATCCATTTGGACTTGAGTTTTGTTTATGAGGATAGATATGAATCTATTTTCATTCTTCTACAAGTTAACATCCAGTTATGCTACCACCATTTGTTGAAGATAATTTTTATTCAACAAGAACTTTAAGTCTTTGAAGAAAAAACTTGAAAAATTGGAATGATCTCCCATGTTCTTGGATAGGTAGGATCAACATAATAAAAACAGCAATCCTACCAAAAGCAATCTATAGATTTCAATGCAATCCTCACCAAAATTTCAACACAATTCTTCACAGACCTTGAAAGAATAATAATCAACTTCATATAGAAAAACAAAAAAAAAAAAAACAAGGATAGTCAAAATAATCCTGTACAATAAAGAAACTTCCAGAGGCATCACCATCTCTGACATCAAGCTCTATTACAGAGCTACAATAAAAAAAAACATCTAGGTATTGGCATAAAAACAGAGCAATTGACCAATGGAATTGAATAGAAGACTTGAATATTAATCCACAGAGCTATGAACACCTGATTTTTGACAAAGAAACTAAAATCATACAATGGAAAAAAAGATCCTCTTCCTAATGAGACACTAACTGTGAATCCTAGGGTAGGTATGGGACACCACAAGTCTTTCATTTTTATATGGTAAAATAACAATTGGCCTAGTCTTTTGCAGTAATTACACCTTCTATAAAAAGTTGTAAATGTTCTTAAGGAGGGAGAATTTAGATTGTAACTAAAAATAGGAGAGCCAGTTTGGTTGAGCACACTTAAGAGGTAGAAGCAGGATGATCAGGAGATGAAAGAAAAGGTTGATTGGGTACAATTCAGATACTGCCTAAGCCACATGAGATCCTGATTTAGAAAGAATTAAGTAAAATAGGCAAAGCATCACTGATATTCTAAGCACAATTAGTAACATGAGCAAGACTAAAGGGACATAAATGAATCCTAACAGTTTCTGAGAGCACAGGGGAAAGGGCTGCATGAGTGAATTTAAGATGCAAGTGATGCCCACCCCTATACCTACAAGATCCTCTACTCAGGTGCAGACCACACCAGCCAGAGCAGACAAAAGCCTCACCCATGTTCAGAATTCTTCCACTCTCTCTGTTCGGATCCAAACGATTCAAGATGCTGACACCAACACCACCCCTTACCCCTTCTGCCATGCTCCCACCCCTACACATGTTCCCAAAGACCCAAGAAACTGGCATGACTCTTACTCCCCAGCACAGCAGCCTTCCACTATTCAGATGTAGTCAAGCCAGTCAGAACAGGTAAGAGCCCCACCAGCACTTAGGACCCTCCCATTCCCTTGCTTGGATTCCAAAGACCCACTCAACAGATGCCACTTTCTGTGCCCTACCTTGTCCCCAGCCATTTCCCTACCTCCATCCCTGGTCAGATATTTACTGCTTAGCCACAGACCACACTAGCCAGCAGATAAGAACTCCACCTACAATCTGAACCCACACCCTCCCTCAGTTCAGAGTCAAAGGAGACAAGCTGCTGGCACCATCAAACTCCCACTGCTGTGTCCCTGCCCCCACATGGGTGCATACTCACTGCTCAAGTATAGGCCATGCTAGTCAGAAGAATGAAACCCCCATTTTGCCAAAAACCAAACTAATTACCAAAAATCCAGCCTCCATCTCTGACTGAGGCTCACTATGGGGCAAGAGGTCACACCAGATGCCAGAAATTGGCTCCTGGAACTATATTCAGATGCCTAGATGTATAAGAACACACCCAATAACAGCCAGAAAAATATGGAATCACCAGAGATCAGCTATCCTACTACAGCAACTTCAGACTATGTCACAGAGCTGAAGCACAAGAAAATGACCTTAAAACCAACTTCATAAAGATGATAAAGGTTCTTAATGAGGAAATGACTAAAACCCTTAAAGAAATTCAGGAAAACACAAACAATGGGACCAAATGAATGAATGAATTCCTTAATGAGAAAAAACCCAAACAAACAAAAAACCCACAAACAAGTGAAAGAATTGCATAAAACTGTTCAGGACATGAAAACTGAAATAAAAGCAATAAAGAAAACAGAAACTAAGGGGCTGCTGGAGATAAAAAGCCTAGGTAAGCAAACACAAATTACAGATGTAACCATTACCAACAGAAGAGAGAAAATGGAAGAAAGAATGAAGGAAAACATGAGCAAGGAAGTTTGGACTGCAAGGAGTGTTCCCACCCACTGAGATGGTGGGGCTGATCCATTCCGAGCTTACCAAGCCCAGCTGGATGGGGACTGAAAAAGCATGAGATAAAACTGGTCTCCTTGAACATGGCAGACAATGAGGGCTGCTGAGAAGCCAAGGACAATGACACGGGATTTGGACCCTACTACACATACTGGCTTTGGGGGCGCCTGGCCTGTTTGGATGCTCACCTTCCTAGACCTGGATCGAGGGCGGAGGAAATTGGACTACCCACAGGTCAGGGAACCCTTACTGCTCTCTAAACAGGAGAGGGAGAGGGAGTGGAGGAGGGAGGGGGTAATTGGGAGGCAGGGAGGAGGCAGAAATTTTTAATAAAAAACAGAATCTATTAGAATTTCAATTAAGACTCTAAAATACAGAAAGGCCTGAACAAATGCTTGCAGACTTTAAGAGACCACAATTGTCAGCCCAGACTACTAGACCTAACAAAACTTTTAATTACTATAGATGTATAAGAACACACCCAATAACAGCCAGAAAAATATGGAATCACCAGAGATCAGCTATCCTACTACAGCAACTTCAGACTATGTCACAGAGCTGAAGCACAAGAAAATGACCTTAAAACCAACTTCATAAAGATGATAAAGGTTCTTAATGAGGAAATGACTAAAACAGCATATCACAAGTTCTGGGACACAATGAAGTGGGTCCTAAAAACAAGGTCTATAGCACTGAGCACCTACCCTAAAAACATAAAGCTGTAGAGATTACATGTTAATAACTTAATGCTGTACCTTATACAAGATCTTACACAAACTAGAACAATTATAATTCAAAAACATCAGACAGAAAGAAAATCAAAGCCATGGTTGAAATTAACATAATAGAAATAAAAACCAACAATACAAAGAATCAATGAAGCAAAGAGTTGCTTTTCTGAATAGATTAACAAAATTAACAAACCTTTAGTAATAATAGCCAAATAAAGACAGAAAAGTCTCAAACTAATTCGACCAGCAATAAAAAGTGAAGCATTATAAAGTTCAAAGATAAATAAGTTTTTAACCTTTTATATTCCACAAAACTGGAAAAAAACTCTAAAAGTTACTGATGAATTTCTTGTTATACCTGATCTACCAAGTGAAATCAAAATGAAATAAATAATTTAGATAGATCCATAGCAAAAAAAAAATGAAAAATGGTTACTCTTCAGAACTTGACAATAAGACCCTGTTGCTGAAGACAGCAAATAGTGGTAACCGAACAAGAAGAAATTAAGCTGATACTTACCTGGAAGCTTTATCCCTTCTGGCTAGGTTTAATGATGCTATAAGGTGCTATGAAAACTACCAGAAAGGAAAACGATTCCTCAATTTCACCCAACTGTGAATCATAGAACTATTGCAACGACTGACATGACAAGCTATGCCACTGTAGCTGTCTGGCACTACTGAGGTAGTCAGCCCCAAGACTAACTTGAGAAACACAAAGTGTACTCAATAGGAAATGAAAAAGAAGAAGAAAATATCAGGTTGAGTGGGAAGGGATTTGAGGAAGTAGTTGAGCTGGGAGGTAAATATGTTAAAATATGTTCTATTAAATTCTCAAAAAGTTAATAAAAATATTGCAAAAATTAAGAAGTCAGGAATGGCCAGTTAGAAGGAACCAAATTATTAGCCAAGAATTTCCATGTTATTCTTTGATAAATCCTATTTAAAACAATGCAATTACAAAATGAGTTTCTCCAAATAGTAATACATAAGGATACCTTCACAGACTTGTCTGACCTCAAAATAGGAATATTCTTTTTTTTTTAACCTTTCATAACTTGGCACAGAGAATCATACTGGAACCCAGCTTTAAATGCTATGATACGACAGCAGTTACTGGTCTAAGGGAGAGACATCTGCATACTCTTCTGTATTTAATTTGCATTTTACCTCTTTCCAGAAAGTTAGAATCTTTTCCCCCAGTATCCAGTTCAAGCTGGCAGCCAATGAGCAGCAGCAGGATCCTAGGTCTACTCAGTTCCTCTGCTTCCTTGCAAAAGCAGTGGAACCTTAGCTTCCCTCATGGATGGACTTGATGGTGTCATTCTCTTACTGGTTTCCCACGTTTCTTATGGCCTTTCATGTTCAGAGATTAAATATTGTAACACATGCTCAAATGAGATGTTGTACTTTCTTAGCAGAGCATGATTCAGGATACACATACAATAACGTACCTGACTTACGACTCCCAGGTTATCTGTAGTTTTTTCAGATATTCTTAATATCACTGCTTCATCAAGATTATGTCTTATAAGTGTTTCTAACTGAGCTTCTATCCATAAAAGAATTTACATTTTTGTATCTTGGCATAATATTTTCTCATAAAAATTTTATTCTCCAAACACATAATATTTTAATGATTTTCAACATGTACTTAAAGCTGTCTGTGTTTATTTTTAATAAGTGTTACAGCTATAAGTTGTGCCCATTCATAAACATCCTTTTCAAACAGTGATGATCTTTCCAATAAAGTGTTGATTTTATGAATACAGATGAGCACAGTATTCTAGGCATTTATCCCTCAGGCAACTTAATTTTTTTTTTTTCCTCATGGTTTATTTTTTTTATATTTAAAAATTTCCATCTCCTCCCCTCCTCCTCCCCCTTCCCTCCCCTCCTCCTCCCCCTTCCCTCCCCTCCTTCTCCCCCTTCCCTCCCCTCCCCTCCACCCATACCTCCCCTCCCTCCCTCTCAAGGCCAAGGAGCCATCAGGGTTCCCCACTCTATGCTAAGACCAAGGTCCTCCCAACTCCCCCCAGGTCCAGGAAGGTGATCGGCCAAGCTGAGAAGGCTCCCACAGAGCCCGTCCATGCAGAAGAATCAGAGCCCAGAGCCATTGTCCTTTGCTTCTCAGTCAGCCCCCGCTGTTGGCCACATTCAGAGAGACGGGTTTGGTCGCATGATCCATCAGTCCCATTCCAACTGGAGTTGGTGATCTCCCATTAGTTCTGTCCCACCGTCTCCATGAGTGAACGCACCCCTCACGGTCCTGACTATCTTTCTCATGTTCTCTCTCCTTCTGCTCCTCATCAGGACCTTGGGAGCTCAGTTCAGTGCTCCAGTGTGGGGCTCTGTCATTTTCTTCATCTATCGTCAGGTGGAGGTTCTTCAAATACGTGGCACAATCAGTAGGAACTCTGTCAACAAATGATGCTGATGCTGAGATTCACCAATAGCCTGGTGCCTTCACAATGAACACGACTGGGGTGAACCTGACAATTCCAGTAGTTAAGACACTGGCAACTTGGTCGTGTGCACAGACTCCTGGGAAATTCAGCAACATTCTCAACCTTCCAATAGCCAAGTGAAATCTCGTTGGCTTCATTGCTTCTTCTTCTTTCCCCTCTCGTTCCTGACTTTCTCCCTCATGTTCTCGCTCCTTCTGCTCCTCATCAGGACCTTGGGAGCTCAGTCCAGTGCGCCAGTGTGGGGCTCAGTCACCTTCCCCATCTGTCGCCAGATGGAGGTTCCCTCACGGTCCTGACTTTCTTTCTCATGTTCTCTCTCCTTCTGCTCCTCATCCGGACCTTGGGGGCTCAGTCCGGTGCTCCAATGTGGGGCTCTGTCATTTTCTTCATCTATCGTCAGATGGAGGTTCTATGGTGATATGCAAGAAATTCATCAGTATGGCTATAGGAACTGGCCTTTTCAGGCTCCCTCTCCTCAGCTGCCCAAGGCACTAACTGGGGGCGTCTCCCTGGAAACCTGGGAACCCCTCTAGGGTCAAGTCTCTTGACAACCCTCAGGTAGCTTCTTAAATTAAGATATATGCTTCCCTGCTCCCATATCCACCCTTCCTATATCCCAAGCACCCCATTCCTCCGAGCTCCCCCCGTTCTCCCCTTCACACTTTTCTCTCCCCATCTTCCCTTGGCCCAGTCTTGCCCAACCCTCAAGTTCCCAATTATGCCGGGCGATCGTGTCTACCTCCAATATCCAGGAGGATTACTATATCTTTTTTTGGGAGTTCACCTTCTTATTATCTTCTCAAGGATCCCAAATTTATAGGCTCAATGTCCTTTAATTATGGCTAGAAACCGACTATGAGTGAGTACATCCCATGTTCATCTTTATGGGTCTGGGTTACCTCACTCAGAATAGTGTTTTCTATTTCCATCCATTTGCCTGCAAAATTCAAGATGTCATTGTTTTTTACCGCTGAGTAGTATTCTAGCATGTATATATTCCACAGTTTCTTCATCCATTCTTCCACTGAAGGGCATCTAGGTTGTTTCCAGGATCTGGCTATTACAAATAATGCTGCTATGAAGATAGATGAGCATATGCTTTTGTTGTATGATTGGGCATCTCTTGGGTAGATTCCCAAGAGTGGAATTGCTGGGTCCTGGGGTAGGTTGATCCCGAATTTCCTGAGAAACCGCCACACTGCTTTCCAAAGTGGTTGCACAAGTTTGCATTCCCACCAGCAATGGATGAGTGTACCCCTTACCCCACAACCTCTCCAGCAAAGGTTATTATTGGTGTTTTGGATTTTAGCCAATCTGACAGGTGTAAGATGATATCTCAAAGTTGTTTTGATTTGCATTTCCCTGATAGCTAGGGAGGTTGAGCATGACCTTAAGTGTCTTTTGGCCATTCGAACTTCTTCTGTTGAGAATTCTCTGTTCAATTCAGCACCCCATTTTTTAATTGGGTTAATTGGCATTTTGCCGTCTAGTCTCTTGAGTTCCTTATATATTTTAGAGATCAGACCTTTGTCAGTTGCAGGGTTGGTGAAGATCTTTTCCCAGTCAGTAGGCTGCCTTTGTGTCTTAGTGACAATGTCCTTTGCTTTACAGAAGCTGCTCAACTTCAGGAGGTCCCATTTATTCAATGTTGCCCTTAAAGTCTGTGCAGCTGGGGTTATGCGTAGGAAACGGTTCCCTGTGCCCATTTGTTGTAGAGTACTTCCCACTTTCTCCTCTATCAAGCTCAATGTGTTCAAATTAATATTGAGGTCTTTAATCCATTTGGACTTGAGTTTTGTGCATGGTGATAGATATGGATCTACTTTCATTCTTCTACAGGTTGACATCCAGTTATGCCAGCACCATTTGTTGAAGATGCCCTCTTTCTTCCATTGTGTACTTTTGGCTCCTTTATCAAAAATCAGGTGTTCATAGGTTTGTGGTTTAAGATCCGGGTCTTCTATACGATTCCATTGGTCAACTTCTCTGTTTTTATGCCAATACCAAGCTGTTTTCAATACTGTAGCTCTGTAATAGAGTTTGAAGTCAGGGATGGTAATGCCTCCAGAAGAACCTTTATTGTATAAGATTTTTTTGGCTATCCTGGGTTTCTTGTTTTTCCATATAAAGTTGATTATTGTCCTCTCAATCTCTGTGAAGAATTTTAATGGGACCTTGATTGGGATTGCATTGAATCTATAGATTGCTTTTGGAAGAATTGCCATTTTTACTATGTTGATCCTCCCAATCCACGAGCAGGGGAGATCCTTCCATTTTCTGGTATCCTCTTCAATTTCTTTCTTCAAAGACTTAAAGTTCTTGTCAAATAAATCCTTCACTTCCTTGGTTAGAGATACTCCCAGATATCTTATGCTATTTGTGGCTATTGTGAAAGGTGATACTTCTCTGATTTCCCTCTCTGCTTCCTTATCCTTTGTGTATAAAAGGGCGACTGATTTTTTGGAGTTGATCTTGTAACCTGCCACATTACTGAAGGAGTTTATCAGCTGTAGGAGTTCTTTGGTGGAGTTTTTGGGGTCGCTTATGTATACTATCATATCATCTGCAAATAATGAAAGTTTAACTTCTTCCTTTCCAAATTGAATCCCCTTGATTCCCTTATGTTGTCTTATTGCTATTGCTAGAACTTCAAGCACTATATTGAAGAGATAAGGAGAGAGTGGACAGCCTTGTCGTGTTCCTGAATTTAGTGGGATAGCCTTGAGTTTCTCTCCATTTAATTTGATGTTAGCTGTCGGCTTGCTGTAAATAGCTTTTATTATATTTAGGAATGACCCTTGTATCCCTAATCACTCCAAGACCTTTATCATAAAAGGGTGCTGAATTTTGTCAAATGCTTTTTCAGCATCTAATGAGATGACCATATGGTTTTTTTCCTTCAGATTATTTATATGATGGATTACATTGATAGATTTTCGTATGTTGAACCAGCCCTGCATCTCTGGGATGAAGCCTACTTGATCGTAATGGATAATTTTTCTAATGTGTTCTTGGATTCGGTTTGCCAGTATTTTATTGAGAATTTTTGCATCAATGTTCATGAGTGAGATTGGCCTGTAATTCTCTTTCTTGGTTGAGTCTTTGTGTGGTTTTGGTATCAGGGTAACTGTAGCTTCATAGAAGGAATTTGGCAGTGACTCTTGCGTTTCTATATTATGAAATACCTTAAGGAGTATAGGTATTAGGTCTTCTTGGAAGTTCTGGTAGAATTCCGCATTGAAACCATCTGGTCCTAGGCTCTTTTTGGTAGGGAGGTTTCTGATAACAGTTTCTAATTCTTCGCGACTTACGGGACGATTTAGAGCATTTACCTGGTCCTGGTTTAACTTTGGTATATGGTATTTATCTAAAAAACTGTCCATTTCTTTTACATTTTCCAATTTTGTGGCATACAGGCTTTTGTAGTAAGATCTAATGATTCTCTGAATTTCCTCTGTGTCTGTGGTTATGTCCCCCTTTTCATTTCTGATCTTATTAATTTGCGTGTTCTCCCTCTGCCGTTTGATTAGTTTGGCTAAGGGTTTGTCAATCTTGTTGATTTTCTCCAAGAACCAGCTTCTTGTTTCATTGATTCTTTGGATTGTTTTCTGTGTTTCTATTTTGTTGATTTCTGCCCTCAATTTGATTATTTCCAGTCTTCTACTTCTCCTAGGTGAGTCTGCTTCTTTTTTTTCCAAAGCTTTCAGGTGTGCTGTTAAGTCACCAATGAGCGCTTTCTCCGTTTTCTTTAAGTGGGCACTTAGTGCTATGAACTTTCCTCTTAGCACTGCTTTCATTGTGTCCCATAGGTTTGAGTATGTTGTGTCTTTGTTTTCATTAAATTCAAGAAAGACTTTAATTTCTTTCTTTATTTCTTCCTTGACCCAGGTGTGGGTCAGTACTTGACTGTTCAGTTTCCATGAGTTTGTGGGCTTTCTGGGGGTAGCATTGTTGTTGAATTCTAATTTTAATCCATGGTGATCCGATAAGACACAGGTGGTTACTAATATTTTTTTGTAACTGTGGAAGTTTGCTTTGTTACCAAGTATATGGTCAATTTTCGAAAAGGTTCCATGAGCCGCAGAGAAGAAGGTATATTCTTTCCTATTTGGGTGGAATGTTCTATAGATGTCTGTTAAGTCCATTTGGTTCATTACCTCCATTAAGTCTTTCAATTCTCTGTTAGGTTTCTGTCTGATTGACCTGTCCATTGGTGAGAGAGGAGTGTTGAAGTCTCCAACTATTAGTGTGTGTGGTTTGATGGCTGCCTTGAGTTCTAGAAGTGTTTCTTTTACATAAGTGGGAGCTTTTATATTAGGGGCATAGATATTCAGGATTGAGACTTCATTCTGATGGATTTTTCCTGTTATGAGTATAAAGTGTCCCTTTCCATCTCTTCTGATTGATTTTAGTTTGAAGTCAACTTTGTTGGAAATTAGTATGGCCACACCCGCTTGTTTCTTAGGGCCATTTGCTTGATAAACCTTTTCCCAACCCTTTACTCTGAGTAGGTGTCTGTCTTTGTGGTTGAGGTGTGTTTCTTGTAAACAGCAAAATGTTGGATTCTGTTTTCGTATCCAGTCTCTTAGCCTGTGCCTTTTTATAGGTGAATTGAGTCCATTGATATTAAGTGATATTAATGACCAGTGGTTGTTAACTTCAGTCATTTTTAGTAGTAGAGTTTGTGTGTTTCCCTTCTTCTAGTTGTGCTGGTGAAGGGTCGCTAGATGCCTGAGTTATTGTGGGCATTATTGGACTCCTTGGTTTGTGATTTTCCTTCTATTACTTTCTGCAAGGCTGGATTTGTGGCTGCGTATTGTTTAAATCTGTTTTTGTCCTGGAATATCTTGTTTTCTCCATCAATGGTGAATGCAAGCTTTGCTGGGTATAATAGTCTAGGCTTGCATCCATGTTCCCTTAGTGTCTGTAGCACATCTATCCAAGCTCTTCTGGCTTTCATGGTTTCCATTGAGAAATCAGGTGTAATTCTGATGGGTTTCCCTTTATATGTTACTTGACCTTTTTCCTTTGCAGCTCTTAATATCTGTTCTTTATTCTGTATGTTTTGTGTTTTGATTATTATATGGCGTGGGGATGCTTTCTTTTGATCCAGTCTATTTGGTGTTCTGTAGGCTTCTTGTACCTTCATAGGAACATCCTTCTTTAGGTTGGGGAAGTTTTCTTCTATAATTTTGTTGAATATGTTTTCTGGGCCTTTGAGTTGTAATTCTTCTCCTTCTTCTACCCCAATTATTCTTAGGTTTGGTCTTTTCATGGTGTCCCAGATTTCCTGAATGTTTTGTGTTAAGAATTTGTTAGATTTGTTTAATTCTTTAATCTGTGAGTTTATTTCCTCTATAGTATCTTCAGAGTCCGAGATTCTTTCTTCCATCTCTTGTATTCGGTTGGAAATACTTGTCTCTGAAGTTTCTGTTCGTTTACTCAGAGTTTCCATTTCCAGTCGTCCCTCAGATTGTGTTTTCTTCAGTACCTCCATTTCATTTATCAGGTCTTGTACTGTTTTCCTTACCTGTTTGATTGCTTTTTCTTGTTTTTCTTGTTTTTCTTGGGTATCTTTGAGCGATTTATTTATTTCGTCTACCTTTTTGTTTGTCATCTCCATTTCTTTATGGCAGTTTTTTACCTCCTGTTTAAGGTCCTCTATTATTTTCATAAAGTACTGTTTAAGGTCGGTTTCTTCTATATCTTCTGGGGTAGGGTGTTCAATTCTTGTTGTTTCGGGATGTCTGGCTTGTGGTGATGTCATATTGCCTCTCATGTTGTTGGAGGAGCTCATGCATTGGCGCCTGCCCATCTCTTCCTTCAAAAGGAGCCCGGAGGCGTTTGGTGTCCTAGACCAATCTTTGCTGTGACTGAAACTGGTTGGATCTCCCCAGTGCCAGAGGAGGACCTATTCCTTGCGTCACAATCTGAAGAAGCCCGCACTCCCTTAAAGGAATCCTCAGACCTGCCTGGAGGCCAGAGTCTGACCCCTTTGGGTGGATGGCCTTAGAACAGGAGCAGGAACCTGAGAACACTAAGGAAAACTTGGGAGACACAGGGACCGGGGAACCTACACAAGCCTGCAGAGGGAAGTGGGGGTAGGGGGGTCTGTGCTCTCTTCCAGTGCAGGTTGCCCCAGGGTCCGCATTCACTCACCAGTTCAGATGGAATGTCAGGGCACAGGATCAGGGATTCCAGGCAGCCCAGGGTCGCCGCCCAGACAAAAGGGCCAAGGTGGGGGCAGGGCGGGATGGAATACCACACAGCGAACCTGGCAGCACAATCTGAAGGAGCCCGCACCCCTCCGCAGGAATCCTCAGACCTGCCTGGAGGCCAGAGTCTGACCCCTTTGGGTGGATGGCCTTAGAACAGGAGCAGGACACCTGAGAACACTAAGGAAAACTTGGGAGACACAGGGACCGGAGAACCGACACAAGCCTGCAGAGGGAAGTGGGGGTAGGGGGGTCTGTGCTCTCTTCCAGGGCAGGTTGCCCCAGGGTCCGCATTCACTCACCAGTTCAGATGGAATGTCAGGGCACAGGATCAGGGATCCCAGGCAGCCCAGGTCGCAGCCCAGACAAAAGGGCCAAGGTGGGGGCAGGGCGGGATGGAATACCACACAGCGAACCCTGGCAGCACAATCTGAAGGAGCCCGCACCCCTCCGCAGGAATCCTCAGACCTGCCTGGGGGCCAGAGTCTGACCCCTTTGGGTGGATGGCCTTAGAACAGGAGCAGGACACCTGAGAACACTAAGGAAAACTTGGGAGACACAGGGACCGGGGAACCGACACAAGCCTGCAGAGGGAAGTGGGGGTAGGGGGGTCTGTGCTCTCTTCCAGGGCAGGTTGCCCCAGGGTCCGCATTCACTCACCAGTTCAGATGGAATGTCAGGGCACAGGATCAGGGATCCCAGGCAGCCCAGGGTCGCAGCCCAGACAAAAGGGCCAAGGTGGGGGCAGGGCGGGATGGAATACCACACAGCGAACCTGGCAGCACAATCTGAAGGAGCCCGCACCCCTCCGCAGGAATCCTCAGACCTGCCTGGGGGCCAGAGTCTGACCCCTTTGGGTGGATGGCCTTAGAACAGGAGCAGGAACCTGAGAACACTAAGGAAAACTTGGGAGACACAGGGACCGGGGAACCGACACAAGCCTGCAGAGGGAAGTGGGGGTAGGGGGGTCTGTGCTCTCTTCCAGGGCAGGTTGCCCCAGGGTCCGCATTCACTCACCAGTTCAGATGGAATGTCAGGGCACAGGATCAGGGATTCCAGGCAGCCCAGGGTCGCCGCCCAGACAAAAGGGCCAAGGTGGGGGCAGGGCGGGATGGAATACCACACAGCGAACCCAGCAGCACAATCTGAAGGAGCCCGCACCCCTCCGCAGGAATCCTCAGACCTGCCTGGAGGCCAGAGTCTGACCCCTTTGGGTGGATGGCCTTAGAACAGGAGCAGGACACCTGAGAACACTAAGGAAAACTTGGGAGACACAGGGACCGGGGAACCTACACAAGCCTGCAGAGGGAAGTGGGGGTAGGGGGGTCTGTGCTCTCTTCCAGGGCAGGTTGCCCCAGGGTCCGCATTCACTCACCAGTTCAGATGGAATGTCAGGGCACAGGATCAGGGATCCCAGGCAGCCCAGGGTCGCAGCCCAGACAAAAGGGCCAAGGTGGGGGCAGGGCGGGATGGAATACCACACAGCGAACCCAGCAGCACAATCTGAAGGAGCCTGCACCCCTCCGCAGGAATCCTCAGACCTGCCTGGGGGCCAGAGTCTGACCCCTTTGGGTGGATGGCCTTAGAACAGGAGCAGGAACCTGAGAACACTAAGGAAAACTTGGGAGACACAGGGACCGGGGAACCGACACAAGCCTGCAGAGGGAAGTGGGGGTAGGGGGGTCTGTGCTCTCTTCCAGGGCAGGTTGCCCCAGGGTCCGCATTCACTCACCAGTTCAGATGGAATGTCAGGGCACAGGATCAGGGATCCCAGGCAGCCCAATGTCGCAGCCCAGACAAAAGGGCCAAGGTGGGGGCAGGGCGGGATGGAATACCACACAGCGAACCTGGCAGCACAATCTGAAGAAGCCCGCACTCCCTCCGCAGGAATCCTCAGACCTGCCTGGAGGCCAGAGTCTGACCCCTTTGGGTGGATGGCCTTAGAACAGGAGCAGGACACCTGAGAACACTAAGGAAAACTTGGGAGACACAGGGACCGGGGAACCTACACAAGCCTGCAGAGGGAAGTGGGGGTAGGGGGGTCTGTGCTCTCTTCCAGGGCAGGTTGCCCCAGGGTCCGCATTCACTCACCAGTTCAGATGGAATGTCAGGGCACAGGATCAGGGATTCCAGGCAGCCCAGGGTCGCAGCCCAGACAAAAGGGCCAAGGTGGGGGCAGGGCGGGATGGAATACCACACAGCGAACCTGGCAGCACAATCTGAAGGAGCCCGCACCCCTCCGCAGGAATCCTCAGACCTGCCTGGGGGCCAGAGTCTGACCCCTTTGGGTGGATGGCCTTAGAACAGGAGCAGGACACCTGAGAACACTAAGGAAAACTTGGGAGACACAGGGACCGGAGAACCGACACAAGCCTGCAGAGGGAAGTGGGGGTAGGGGGGTCTGTGCTCTCTTCCAGGGCAGGTTGCCCCAGGGTCCGCATTCACTCACCAGTTCAGATGGAATGTCAGGGCACAGGATCAGGGATCCCAGGCAGCCCAATGTCGCAGCCCAGACAAAAGGGCCAAGGTGGGGGCAGGGCGGGATGGAATACCACACAGCGAACCTGGCAGCACAATCTGAAGGAGCCCGCACCCCTCCGCAGGAATCCTCAGACCTGCCTGGGGGCCAGAGTCTGACCCCTTTGGGTGGATGGCCTTAGAACAGGAGCAGGAACCTGAGAACACTAAGGAAAACTTGGGAGACACAGGGACCGGGGAACCGACACAAGCCTGCAGAGGGAAGTGGGGGTAGGGGGGTCTGTGCTCTCTTCCAGGGCAGGTTGCCCCAGGGTCCGCATTCACTCACCAGTTCAGATGGAATGTCAGGGCACAGGATCAGGGATTCCAGGCAGCCCAGGGTCGCCGCCCAGACAAAAGGGCCAAGGTGGGGGCAGGGCGGGATGGAATACCACACAGCGAACCCAGCAGCACAATCTGAAGGAGCCCGCACCCCTCCGCAGGAATCCTCAGACCTGCCTGGAGGCCAGAGTCTGACCCCTTTGGGTGGATGGCCTTAGAACAGGAGCAGGACACCTGAGAACACTAAGGAAAACTTGGGAGACACAGGGACCGGGGAACCTACACAAGCCTGCAGAGGGAAGTGGGGGTAGGGGGGTCTGTGCTCTCTTCCAGGGCAGGTTGCCCCAGGGTCCGCATTCACTCACCAGTTCAGATGGAATGTCAGGGCACAGGATCAGGGATCCCAGGCAGCCCAGGGTCGCAGCCCAGACAAAAGGGCCAAGGTGGGGGCAGGGCGGGATGGAATACCACACAGCGAACCCGGCAGCACAATCTGAAGGAGCCTGCACCCCTCCGCAGGAATCCTCAGACCTGCCTGGGGGCCAGAGTCTGACCCCTTTGGGTGGATGGCCTTAGAACAGGAGCAGGAACCTGAGAACACTAAGGAAAACTTGGGAGACACAGGGACCGGGGAACCGACACAAGCCTGCAGAGGGAAGTGGGGGTAGGGGGGTCTGTGCTCTCTTCCAGGGCAGGTTGCCCCAGGGTCCGCATTCACTCACCAGTTCAGATGGAATGTCAGGGCACAGGATCAGGGATCCCAGGCAGCCCAGGGTTGCAGCCTAGACAAAAGGGCCTCAGGCAACTTAAAATGACTTGTTTTAATTGAAAATTTGCTTGTGGTGATTTAGTATATTTCAGAGTTGTTAAATGTCTTAGCAAAGCCTTTAACCTTGCAGCTGTTTCTGGTCAGAAAGAGAAATGTCTCAATGATTGCTTATTCTGAATTCTTTATTTTTAGCTCGTGAATGAATAAATCCCCTTCATTTTATTTGGGACTATTATCGAATGTTCTAAAAAAAGTAGCAAAATGTATGCTTGAATATTTGGAAAATGGAACTATTTTCTATTTTACATATCTTTTATTAAAAGGCATTAAGTTTTCTGGGTTAGAGTTAGGTTGGGGTGTTGTTTTATTGAGATAAACTTAATGAGCAAATATTCTTGACATAACCAGTTTCCTGGTGTGGGAGAATTGTCTGTATTCTGTCAATCATATTTTAAATAAATGCTGATTGGCCAGGCAGGAAGTATAGGCGGGTCAACCAGATAGGAAGTAGAGGCAGGGCAATGAGAACAGGAGAATGCTAGGAAAAGAGGAAGTCCATTCCTTGAATTCCTGCCCAGACCACCTAGAAGCAAGATGTAATCTACTCGGCTGAGAAAAGTAACAAGCCAGGTGGCTAACATAGATAAGAATAATGGCTTGATATAAGTTATAAGTGTTAGCAAGAAGCCTGAGATAATGGGCCAATCAGTTTTATAACTTATGGATATCTCTGTGTGATTTTCTTTGGGACTTGCTGGCTGTGGGGTACTGGGCAGGACAGATACCCCAACAAGCCAGCCCTCATGTTACATTCGTTTACTCCACCTTAAGAGACTCTCGACTTCTTGGGAAGGCACCAATTGCTTTGTCCTGTAATAAGAAATGGTGGCTCTTTTTGTTTAGATTTTACCTAGCAGAACAAGATACAGTCAGGTATACCTGGAGGCAACACTACCGTGACTATTCAGCACAACTGGGGACATACACAGTTTCTTGATGTTAGAACTAAGAAAGAAGATGTACTGGTGTAGAGTTGAAAATTAAGCCATATTTCCAGGATCACTTTTCTGTCAGTGTGTCAGTCCTTGAAGTCTTATTTGAACTATGACAAACTTTATATAAATTGAGTTTACAGAAATACTACAGGTACCATTTTGAATAGGTGTCTGGTTAAATAAAGTGTACAAGGTTACATTGCATTGCTTCTCCTACACAACCTGACAAACAAATACCACCCTTCTAGACAATTCCCACATTGAAGTGTTAGGATTCCTTGGTTGAGAAATTTTGGAGTAAAAAGAAATCTTGGCGTTTCTGATATGGTGTCCATCAAAACTCTACTTCCTTTACCATCCCTCTTTACATCTATGGATATGTTTCAGTGTCCAAACACACACACACACACACACACACACACACACACACACACACACACACACACACACAATTTTATTGTTAAGCTTGATTCAAGTATCTGGAGTCAGGATTAGGACTAAAAGCAGGGTTAAAATTTAGCACACTATAATATCATAAAAGGTTCTAGGGCAGAAAAAAGCAGTTAGCTGCCAATTAATGGATGATTGTCACATGTTAGAAAAAATGTTAAGTGCATTAATGAGTTAAATAGTCACAGTAACCATTTAGAGAATTACAAACATATGAATTTATAAATAAACAGAGATTGAGACTTCAGGTAATTGGAGAATTTAGGACACTACAGTGCTTTGAATGTTTCTAAGGCAGAAGAAAGAAAAGTTAGCTTCTAATTAAGGTTTATTATTGATTGCCACATATTCAAAAACATTCTAAGAATGGGCCTAGGGAATCATGTTTTGATTTTATTCAACTGTCTTCCCAAAATCCACATTCCTGTTATGGGAGCACCCAGGCCATTGAAGGTGGGGCCATTCCTGGACATTTGGTCTTGGGCTCTATAAGAAAGCAGGCTTGTCCTCCTTTAGAGCAGGCCTGAGCCAGCAACCTCAGTCAGAACAGGCCAGAAGCAGTGACTTCCAAAGGAGCAAGCCTAACAAGGCAACAGCCTCCACAGGAACAGGACCACAGGCCCGAGGTAGTAACCTCCACAGGAACAAATACAAAAGAATGACCACTGAGGGAGCAGACCTGAGCCAGAGACCTCTGCAGGACCAGACATGACTCATGGACTTCTGGAGGAGGAGGCCCAAACCAGAGACATCTACAGGAACAGGCCTGAGCCTGCCAGTCCTGAGGCAGTGTCCTCCACAGGAGCAGGTACAAGGGAGCCACTACTGAAGGAGCAAACCCAAACCAGAGACCTCTGCAGGCAAGGGAGTAGGCCCAAGCCAGAAACCTCTGTGGGAGGAAGCCTAAGCCACAGACATCTACGGGAACAGGCCTGAGCCAGTAACTTCCACCCGGAGCTGGCCTGAGGCAATGACCTCCACAGGAGCAGGTTCAAGGGAGCCACCAAGGAGAAGGGGAAGTAGGCCTGAGTCAGAGACCTCTGCAGGATCCAGGCATGAATCACTGACCTCTGAGGTAACAAGCCTGAGCCAGTGAACTCTGCCAGAGCAAGTCTAAGGCAGCAACCCGGCCAGAGCAAGTCTAAGGCAGCAACCCGGCCAGAGCAAGTCTAAGGCAGCAACCCGGCAAGAGCAGCCCCAGGCAAGCAACCTCTATAGGATCAGGCCCTAACAACACCCAGGATTGCAGAGCAACCCCTGGGAGCACTGGGTGAACTCCAGGGTGACTGGAACCATGGCCCTCACTGCACTATGAGGAACAACCATCTGAGCCTTGAATCCACTGGCACCTTGAAGATTGACCACCAAAGAGTGACACAGCCCCAATCAGAGGGGGAAAATGGGTAGACAAGGTAAAAACACACTCAATACCACAAAGAGCAACACAACATCAGTAAAAACTATGACCCTACAGTAGCAAGACTTAAACAACCAAATATAGATGAAGCAGAAGAAAATGACCTAAAAAATAAGTTTAGGAGAATATTTGAGGCACTTAAAGAGGCAATAAAAATTTCCTCAAAGTAATGGAGAAAAACACAAACAAAAAATTGGAAGATATCAACAAATTCTGTAAGAAAAAAACAAGAGAAAGCAAACAGGTGAAAGAAACCATTCAAGACTTGAAAACTGAAATAGAAACAATAAAGAAAACAAAAACCAAGGGAATTAAAGAAACAGAAATTATGAGAAAATGATCAGGAACAACAAATGCAAGCATAAACAGTAGAATACAAGAGATGGAAGAGAGAATCTCAAGTACTGAAGGTACAATAGAGGAAATATTAAAGAAAACATTAAATCTAAGAAAAGTTCAACACAAAATATCCAGAAAATATGGAACACCATGGAAAGACCAAATCTAAAAATAATAGGGATAGAAAGAAAAGAAGTTCAACTCAAAAGCACAGAAAATATATCCAACAAAATCATAGAAGAAATCTTTCCCAACCTAAAGAAAGAAATGCACGTGAAAATACAAGATGCTTACAGAACAACAAATAGACTGGATCCAAAAAAAAAGCCCTCTTTCCATATAATAATCAAAACACTAAACATATAGAATAAAGAAAGAATATTAAGACATGCAAAGGAAAAAGGACAAGTAACATATAAAGGCAGACCTATCAGAATTACACCTGACTTCTCATTAGAGACAATGAAAGCCAGAAGATCCTGGTCAAGCATTATGTAGACACTAAGAGACCACAGATGCCAGCCCAGCCCAGATGCCATACCCAACAAAACTTTCAATCACCATAGATGGACAAAACAAGATATTCCATGACAGAAGCAGATTTTACCAATAGATAGCCACAAACCTAGCCCTTCACAAAGTACTAGAAGAAACAGTCCAACCCAAGGAAGTTGGTTACATCCACAAAAACACAGACAATACATGACCTCACAGCAGCAAATCCCAAAGAAGGGAAAAGCACACACAATAACATCACAAACAATGAAAACTAAAATAACAGGAGCTAGCAATCACTGGTCATTAATATCCCTTAATATAAAAGCACTCAACTCGCCTATAAAAAGGCACAGGCAAACAGATTGTATACAAAAACAGAATCCATCCTTCTGGTGCATATAAAAACACACCTCAACCTCAAAGACAGACATAGCCTCAGAGTAAAGGGTTGGGAAAAATTTTCCAATCAAATGGACCTAAGAAACAAGCAGGTATAGCTTTCCTAATATCTAACAAAATAGACTTCAACTAAAATCAATCAAAATGGACAAAGAAGGACATTTTGTATTAGTTACAGGAAAAGTCCATCAAGTTGAAATCTCAATTCTGAACATCTATGCACCAAATACAAGAATACCCTCATATGTACAAGAAAAACTTCTAAAGCTTAAATCACACATTTAACCCCACACACTAATAGTGGGAGATTACCATGTTTGGCGTCACTCTGTAGTAATGAGGCAAGTAGGCCTGCTTTTTGTCTCACCCGGCTCCTGCATGGCTAGCTTAGCCCCGGAAATAATAACACGGAAACTGTATTTATTTAAACACTGTCTGGCCCATTAGTTTCAGCCTCTTATTGGCTAATTCTCACATTTTGGTTAACCCATTTCTAATAATCTGCGTAGCACCACGAGGTGGTGGTTAACCGGGAAGATTCTAACCTATGTCCATCTCGGGGCAGAGCTTTATGGCATCGGACTGACTCTACTTTCTTTCTCCCAGCATTCTGTTCTGTCTTCCCTGCCTACCTATGTTCTGACCTATCAGGCCAAGCAGTTTTCTTTATTAATTAACCAATAAAACATCAGATAAATAGAAGACCCTCCTACATCACCCCACTCACCCCACTGAACAGGTCTGTCAGACAAAAAAATTAACAGAGAAATAAGGGACTAATAGATGTTATGATTCAAATGGACTTAACAGACACCTATAGAACATTCCATCCAAACATAAAACAATATACCTTTTTCTTAGCACCTCATGGAACCTTCTCAAAAACTGATCACATACTAGGCAACAATACAAACTTCAAAAGATACAAAAAAAATTGGAATAACCCCATGTATCCTATTGGATCACAATGGCTTAAAACTAGACAACAATAAGGATCCTATAAGAGATATACATGGATCTAATCTATATGGGAACTGGAAAAAGACAAGGTCTGAGTACATTCAGAGCATGAGAATCATGGGAGAGGGTAGAAGGGGAGTGGAAAGGAAGGAAGTAGAGAAAAATATATAGCTCAATAAAATCAACTTTAAAAAACTCCACATTCCTTAATGGGCTTGTTATTTTTCTTTATTGTTTCTTGAAATTAGCAGTTCAAAAAGAAAGATGCACTCAAATTGACTAATTTATACTAGCTAGAACATTATTATTTATTTCATAATAATGATAAAAAGTTAAAGACAAGATCATTGTAGAAGAATATAATTTAATTCTGGATTCTTGATCTGCTCAGCAGATCAAGCATAACATTTTCAGTTTTCCTTTAGATACATAATGGTAAAAATGCATATAATATATAAATGCTTAAAATGTTTAAAGTGTTTATATAAGTGTGGCCAAGATCCATTCCATACTTAGCAACTGAATTGCACATTTAAATCCCCAAATCAGCCCAATGCCCTAATGTATCAAATCAAATACATGTACATCCATAAAGGCAAATACGAGAGGCTTATTTCATAGTTCATCTTGCTGTCAGATTCTGGAGCTGACATAAATGAACCTCCAGCTACTACACAGTGGCCCAAGCTTTTTCTCCAATATTTTCAATGATTGACATATCATTAAATATTACAAATAAGAAAACCCTGGCAAAACCAGAGGCTACCCCTCACATATATCTTTCAGAGTGGTGTCCATTGTCATTTGTGTTTGAACTCAGTCACATGATCAGTTGAATTATAAGGTATAATTTTCTTTACCTAACATAAAAGATATTTATATTATTTTGTGGTGATTGAAATAGTAAGATATAATGTAAGGAATTTTGTGATTAGATGAGTTATCAAAATCTATAGGAATTTTTGGAAACTATCAAAAAAAATGAAATCAGAAATTGGAGTCAGAAAAGTGGAATGATTTTTCCATGCAGTGTATATAAAAATGTATTGATTTAGGAATATAGTCCACACAATTGATTATCTTAAAAAGAGTAAGAATTTCCATACTCTGCAGGAGTAATACACATATGAACTCACAGAGATTGTGGCAGCACCCGCAGAGCCTGCACAGACTCAAGTAAGATGGAGTTCTAGAGCTGAAAGGGAGAAGTAGGCATGACCAAGCAACAATCGTCAGCTGACAACTGTTCCCAAGGGTCAAAAGGGAAAAGTCATTTTACTCCAAAGGAGTCCCACTGGTATTCAAAGCACACTTAAGAGAGACACCATGCCTGGAAACAGATGGCCAACACAAAATGAACTCAATGGCATGTTTGCAGTTTTTTTTTAATATCATAATTTCCATCACTAGTCTTTTGCTTGTATATTATGGTTTCCATGTGTGTTTAATAGTTTTTGTGTTTCTTGTGCTGTTGTACTTTTTAAATATATTCCAGTTTGCTTGCTTTTTTAAATTTGTGTGTTTTCTCAAGAGAAAGAAGAAAAGACATGGAGTTGAATGAGTGGGAGTATGGTAAAGATCTGAAAGGAGGTGGGGGAGGGGAACCATGATCAGAATATATTGTATGAATTTTCAATTAAAAAAGAATCATTTTGATAGTTCACAGTTTTTAATTTTTAAAGTAAATATAAATACAATCTAATTATACTTAAAATACCAGTTTGGAGGATTGCTGAATATGTTTTAATTTATACACAGTCCTTTTGGATGCTTTCAAATGGACTGTCAATTTTTTCTTTAGAATTGATTAATTAAATAATTTTATTTCCATCCTCTAAAGTTCTTAACAATTGCATTTTATAAGAAAAGGAGCTTCCGTGCATGCAAAGCATTGCAGAGTTATAAGTGTTTAAATTACTTTGAGTTTATCAACTAGCAAACCTTTGCAAAACCACTTTTCTACAGAAAAATGCATACTATATGGATAACATACTATATAACACTATATAAAACATATAATATAGCTTTAATTGGATTTGCAAACAATTGAATGTTCAAGCACATGACATAGCAGCTCATAACAGAATACTTAGTAGCTATAATCCTGAAATTTAGAAAGTTATGAATTAAGAATAATTGAAATAAAGCTACTTAAAATATCTAGCATATCCTAGATAGAATATGGAAAATACTGTGGAAAATTGGAGTTTTAAGAAAGACTGTCATACAAAGAAAGAAAAGGTTACTGGTCATAAATTCTACGGCTTAGCAGATGATTGCTGAGTGTTCTCTCTCATACTCCATATTTATAAAATTAATGATTTATGTAAACTCAACCCTAATTAAATAAAATAATATTAGATTATTAATCTATTATACCAAATGATCTGTGTTAAAGTGGCCAAGCCAATTTTTAAGGAATACAATAAACAACAGGAACTCAGCAATTTTTCTGACTTACTGCTTGCTTATCGTAAAGGCTCAGCTTTCAGCTTGCCACTTAGTTCTTCCCATTTGACTCTTAAAATTTGCTATAAAGGAAGAAGAAACTGCCTATGAATGTCCTTTGGGTTTTTAGCATTTCAAGTTTGAGTGCAACTCTAGATGAATACAAGAAAGTTTAGGAACTTCATATCTGCCCATATTTTTATAGAAAAAATTTACTAAAATGACAGTATATAATTATTCAAAAACATGGCTTATTTTCTTATAAACCAGCATCTTATCGTGAAAAGATAAGATAATGGTGAGCTCAAGAAGGAAACGTGACTACATATAAAATACTATTTCAACTTCATTTCAATTTATATTGACTTTTAAAACCAACCATTTTTGAAAAATTTTGTCTTTGCAATTAAAGAGGAACAAGTGGTGCATAAAGACATGTCAGAATCCCTGCTCATATATGAGAATGGAGTAAAACCTTTGGTTCTAAAATAGAATGACTATACAGGAAGAATGATGAGGGAGGTTTGTTTTATTTTGTTTATTGGGGGGGGCAGAAAAAGGAACTGTGGATCTCCAGCACTCCACTGGTGTTTCTCCAGTTGAGCAAAAATAAATGGAGACCAAGACAGAAGATGAGGCATTTGTAGAAAATTACAGGACTAGAGAATCAGGTATTGCTTTTATGCTGCTATTTGCACAATCAGCCATTGTTTTTCTTACCACATTGTTCTATGAATTGGGCGCATTCATGCCTTCTCATATGCTGATACTTTCTTCGTTCCATGTTAATAAGAGGCCATTGCCAAGATTTTGTGTTTATGAGTCCATAAAAAACATTTAGACATTTTTAGTGCTCTCCTACATACACATCACTCCTCTGGAATTTAGTATTTGTCTTTCATAACTCACTGTTTATTTTTCTCACATGAGTGAAAGTTGTTGCCAAAGAAAGCAAAACCAGCACTACTGCTTACACACAGTTCAAGTAGGAACCTCACTCACATTTGAAGTAAATAGGATTGCTCACAGTTCAAGCAGGAACCCTACCATCATAGAAAAGTAACTAAGGCATCCTAACATCAGTGTACTCAAGGTTATGGATAACATGAACATTTGAGGTCTAAGCGCACTGATGTTTGGATGCCTTAGTTACTTTTATACTGCTGTGAATAAGGAAACTTATAGAATATAGAGTTTATTGGGGGCTTGCTTACAATTTTAGAGGGTTAGAGTACATGATCATCATCAAGGCAGGAAGAATAGCAACATGGTCCTGAAATGAGCTTACATCTGATCCACAAGCTTAAGGCAGAGAGAGAGAGAATAAAGCATGGAGAGAGAGAGAGAGAGAGAGAGAGAGAGAGAGAGAAACAGAGACAGAGAGAGAGAGAAACAGAGACAGAGAGAGAGAGACAGAGAGAGAGAGACAGACTGAGAGGTAGAGAGAGAGACAGACAGAGACAGAGAGAGATGAGGGAGGAGAGAGAGAAAATAATAGGAACTATATGGTTTTAGACACCTGAAAGCCCACCCCCACACCTCCTCCAATAAGGCCACACCTAATCCTTCTCAAGTAGTTCTAGCAAATGGGGACTTAGCTTTCAAATATTTGAGTCTATGGCATCATTCTCATTAAATCTACCACACTGGATGACCTAAAAATGACCTCACAGGGAATTTGGCTATTTTTTAACCACAACTAGAAGTATTAGTTTTACTGATATCTCTAGAACTCAACTTCATTTTGAACTTCAGAATCAGAATCTACTACTTTCTTTTTCCTTAAAGCAATGTCTAGAAAACAATCAGTAGTCCCTCTCATTTGTGTTACCTATCTCATAATTATACCAGGATTTGTGCTTAAGAAGCATCCAGGCAACGTACTCTTAAAAACCTAGGACCCAGATGCTGAAGCAGACCAGTCATAAATTTGAGGTAACCTTTTAAAAAAATCTTGTATTCATTTTGTGATTAATCCTAAACAGGAAAAGATAATTCAATAAAAGCTCAGAGATGAAAACTGAAGTTCAACCCAAAAATCAGAAAAGCAAAGCCACCAAGATACTAGAGAAGTCTTACCTTTTTCAAGTCTGGGCAACCACAGATTAAGCCTCTCTCTCGTCCCATTCTATATTCCCTCTAGTGCTGGGATTAAAGATATATGACTCCCTAGAATGGCGATTAAAGGTGTCAGCCACCACCATCTGGATTTGTTTCTGCATTGATTGCCTGTGTACAGAGATCCATCTGACTCTGCTCCCAATGTATTAAAGGCATGTGACACCATTGCCTGACCTCTAGTGGCTTTAACTTTGCCTCTGGTCTTCAGGCAAGATTTATTTATCAAAGTTCAAATAATATCTGTGTTATTTTTTCTTGTATCTGGAAGAAATTGTTAGAACCAAGAAATCAGATACGCTTGTATTTTTCAGCAATCAATTTCATAGTCAAACCCAGAATTTTCAGTTATTCAACCAAATTATTTGGGAAATTAAATTAATGTAAAGGCAAATGAATACCTAAGTGTCCTCAGAACAAGGATGTGTGATATGTGAATAAAAAGTAGTGCCACTAATAATAACAACTAACATTTTCTTCATTTTGTCAAGGGTTTTTGTGATACCATAAAAGAATCAGAGACAGCATTGTGATATAATTATGTGCTTATTTATGGAAACCTCCAGTTCCTTTCCTTTCCCCCCATACAAAATCAAGAAGTTTCATAGGTTAGCAGCATTCTGTCATTAAAAATTTCACTAATTTAAATACCCACTTATACAATAGCTAAAACTTCAAACTCACACAAAAAGAAAACATTCTCCCCACCTTGAGTCCACTGATGCTGAGAACAGTTAAGTAGTGAGGTAACTGCTTTACTTTTCTTCAGCTTCCTTACTGGTCAGTAAGGTTCAGTGAGGGTTCAGATCCCAAGGGAGGACAGAGTAGGAGACAGCAAGAGAGAGCTGCAGATGTCATTCTCAAGTGAGGCCAGTAATCCCTCAGTGACCAAAAGAAATTCTCTGCTTCAAGGGAGAGAAAATATGTGCCATCTTCTTGAAGATTCACTCTCATAGACTCTGGACTTTCCATACCACAAAGTCTTCTTTCTCTCTGATAAATGTCTTCCACTCATTTCTCATTCCTCAGCTGCCGCGGCCCCCATAGTCCCTCTGTAGCCAAATCCTCGGGAATCATCAACTGCTGGATTTATGCATGCTTCCCCCAGTACACAGCTAATTAATCTCACTGTCAATGCAGCATTCCAACCTTCTGTGTTCAAGCAGAGAAATCTCAGTTTCTTCTCTTTTCAGACATTGCAAACATTAGTCTCCAGAAGTACAAAGAACAACATCGGAGCTAAAGAATGGACACCTGAAAAGTTTCCAACTACATGAGCAATGAAACTTCTTTGTTGTTGCTGCTCTGAGGCAAAGGGCTTAACTCTAATTTTTCCAATGGAGACTCCTGCAGCCACCCTCCTGGTCCAGCTGCTGACACCCTGGAGTGCAGCTGTTGCAATTCTAAATTCCTGGCATCCCTGTTCTGGGCACTCCAGACAGTCTCGTAAGAGACTGTGTGGTAACACTGATGTATTTACACCTTCCTATCAGGTTTTAATCCTGTGTCAACACACTTCATACTTTCTGTCCTTCCCAAGACCTTTAGGTGACTCAGATTTTTGAGTTTTTTTTTATTTTGTTTTGATTTGTTTTTTATGGTTATGGTTTTTGGTTTGGTTTTTTTGTTTGTTTGTTTTTTAATTCTTCTCTCATACATTTCATTCACCAGATTTTTATTTATTATTATTCTCTTATACATTATAACAAATGACTGCCTCTTTCCACCCCTGTCAGCCCTTATCTCTTCCTACCTCCTCTATTTCCTGGATACAATGCTCCTCCCATTTTCCTTCAGAAAAGAGCAGGCCTCCCAGGGATAGCACATGAACACAACAGGATAGAGTAAGACTATGCACAAACCCTCAGGATGAGACAACCCAATAGGATGAAAGGGGTCCCAGGAGCAGGCAAAAATGTCAAAGACACCCTCTCTTCCATGGATAGGAGTCCCAAAAGAACACCCAGCTACATAAACACTGTATGTATGCAAAAGACCTAGCACAGATCCATGCAGGCTCCGTGATTGTTGTTTCAGTCTCTGTAAGCCCCTATAAACCTGGCTCAGTTGATTCAGTGGGCCAAGTTCTCCTCATGTCCTAGACCAATGTGGCTCCTGCAATCCTTCCTCCACTTCTTCTGTAGGACTCTCTGAGATCTGTCTAATGTTTGGCTGTAGGTCTTGTACATCTGCTTCCATCAGCTGGTGGATAAAGCCTCTCTGATGATTACTGGGCTAAGCAACAAACCATGAGTACAGCAGAAATCACTAGGCACCATTACATTGACTTTTTTTTTTTTTTGCCAGTCATGTTTGGATCAATCATAGATCTCTGGGCTATCCAGACTCCAGTTCCTGATCATCCTGGCAGTGTCAGTCACCAGGAACAAGTTGGACCAGTCATTGGTTGGCCACTCCTACAAGTTCTGTGCCACCTTTACACCAGTACATCCTGCAGGCAGGACAATTGTAGGTCAAAGGTTTCATGGCTGGGTTGGTGTCCCTGTCCCACCACTGGACTCTGCCTCAGTTTGCTTCTACTGTGCAACATCATCCCTCAAATGCCACCAAATTCCAGCTGTCTCACCCAGTACCCTCTACTTATAGAGGAGGAGTCAGTATTTTAATACTATAGCCAATCCAGCACATTCTCTTGTTTTGTCTTCTCTCTCTCTCCCCCCACTCTCCCTTCCTCTTCCCCCTCATCTACTTTCTGTTTTATCATCTGTCTTCTGTCTGTATATCCATCTATCTTTTGTTCTCTCTTGACCATTCATTCTTAGTTACTTATAACAATGATGTGCTGAATAATCCAACATTATTTCACTGATAAATAGTACTTTTTTTTTTTTTTTTTTTTTTTTTTGGTTTTTCGAGACAGGGTTTCTCTGTGGCTTTGGAGCCTGTCCTGGAACTAGCTCTTGTAGACCAGGCTGGTCTCGAACTCACAGAGATCCGCCTGCCTCTGCCTCCCGAGTGCTAGGATTAAAGGCGTGCACCACCACCGCCTGGCTGATAAATAGTACTTTAAAAACTAAATTATTCAAAAACATTTGAGATATTCTTTTATATTTGGGACATTTCTTTATAACCTTCTCAAGTGGCAAAGATGAAGCTAATGTGAACACCATAGCTCCACAAGCATAGGTGCCAAAGTCATGGTTTCCTTTGTATTTATTTCAATGCACTTTTCTGATATTTTTTCTTTATAGTCCACAGCATGCAATAAGTAGACCCATTTTAAGCTTTTGAGACCTATCATGCACTGAACTTAAGACCAGGTTTCTTATGTGCCACTACAGGTTGACTGAGACCAAGAAGCTGTGAAGGAGTCTACAATAAACACTATAGCTCACCCTTTACTATTAGACCTCCATGTACTGCAAGTTCTTCTATGGTAACATCATCCATACTTCCCTGCTTAACATCACTGATCTGAGTGATGTGTGTAGCTATGCAGAACTACCTGCTTCTTTACATTATACCTGGTTCCCAGTTTCCTCTAAGAAAGAGAGATAACAGTGATTTTTCACAGGGCTATGCTTTATTTCCCTATATTTTTCAAACTGAAAGCAGTGACATGCATGATAATTTGTTTACTGACATTTTGTGGGTTTTTTTTTTCTTTCTCCAACTAATATATGTGAAATGCACTTCAGGGAAACTCTAAGATTAATTGCACATATACGAGGAAATGGAGACACTTATCATGAGAATGAAGGCTGATTATCCAAAAGGTAAATACAGGATTAAATCTTAACAAAAATAGAAAAGAAAGATGGCATACCACTGTGTTACACAGAGTTAGGGACCATCTTGTATAAAATCAGTTTAATTAAAAGATGTTATTGAATTAAATTATGAAATAATTCACTTTGTCATAAAAATCTAATGTCGTCCTTAGTTTTCTAATTGTGGAGAAAACACTGTACAAAAGCAATTGTTCTAAACGTATCCACACACTTGCTTCAAGATTAGCCTACCCATTGTATCGTTATGCATGTGGAGCAGTTGTTAATTAGCCTAAATGAAGGCACTGGACAGAGGTTACAAGACCAACCCCGCAAGCTGCACTGTGCTTGCAGCCCTGATTTTTATTTCTTCTGCAGGTATCCTGAGAATGGTTACGTCCCTTCCAGTGACTTCCTTTTTGCAAACTATGAATTCTTACTTTGGCTTTTACTTTGCAAATCCCAAGCACTTTCTTGTTTTTTTTTTTCCTCACACAAGTCTGAAATAAGTAGGTAAAGATATAGTCTTTCTCTTTTGTTTTTTGGACAAAGCATACTTTGGTAGAATGCATGTGTACCACACACACACAAAGCAATAGAGTTTATCCCTGAAGATGTAAGATGGGAAGATCAGAAGTTCAAGAGCACCCTCAGCTATATGTCAAGTAGGACACCAGTCTGGGATAGGATGAAATCATTCTAGAAAGAAAAACAGATTTACAAGTGTAAATTTCTCAATGGTTAGCATACAAAAGAGCAAAGAGACTGATTTGGTCATATGCTCTTTCTATTTGCCAATTGTAGTTAAAGATCTACAGGCAACTAAGGAATTCTAAGAGCAGAAGAAATTGTCTTCCCCAGGAAAAAGCACACCGGTTTGTTATATAATACAAGTGGTCAGCCCTGCAAACATACATATAAGTAACATAGAGACTGAACTGGCTGTACTTATATATTTAGAAAAATAGACATTTTGTAATAATCACACATGTATATAACAATAAAGAAAAAGGCATGAATCTGAAAGAGGGCAAGGCAGAGGTTATAGGAGAGGGTAAAGGAAGCAATGTGAAGGTGGGAATGAGGCAATTATGAGGCAATTATGCAGTAACCTCAAACAAAATTTTAAATGTAATTAAAAAGAAATTTTTTTTTTATTTTTTTTTATTTTTTTTTTTTTATTTTTTCATGGTTTATTTTTTTTTATATTTAAAAATTTCCATCTCCTTCCCTCCTCCTCCCCCCTCCCTCCCCTCCTCCTCCCCCTTCCCTCCCCTCCTTCTCCCCCTTCCCTCCCCTCCCCTCCACCCCTACTTCCCCTCCCTCCTTTTCAAGGCCAAGGAGCCATCAGGGTTCCCCAGTCTATGCTAAGACCAATGTCCTCCCAACTCCCCCCAGGTTCAGGAAGGTGATCGATCAAGCTGAGAAGGCTCCCACAGAGCCCGTCCATGCAGAAGAATCAGAGCCCAGAGCCATTGTCCTTTGCTTCTCAGTCAGCCCCCGCTGTTGGCCACATTCAGAGAGACGGGTTTGGTCGCATGATCCATCAGTCCCATTCCAACTGGAGTTGGTGATCTCCCATTAGTTCTGTCCCACCGTCTCCATGAGTGAACGCACCCTTCCCGTTCCTGACTTTCTCCCTCAAGTTCTCGCTCCTTCTGCTCCTCATCAGGACCTTGGGCGCTCAGTCCAGTGCTCCAATGTGGGGCTCAGTCACCTTCCCCATCTGTCGCCAGCTGGAGGTTCCCTCACGGTCCTGACTTTCTTTCTCATGTTCTCTCTCCTTCTGCTCCTCATCAGGACCTTGGGAGCTCAGTCCGGTGCTCCAATGTGGGGCTCTGTCATTTTCTTCATCTATCGTCAGGTGGAGGTTCTATGGTGATATGCAAAAAATTCATCAGTATGGCTATAAGAACTGGCCTTTTCAGGCTCCCTCTCCTCAGCTGCCCAAGGAACTAACTGGGGGCATCTCCCTGGAAACCTGGGAACCCCTCTAGGGTCAAGTCTCTTGACAACCCTCAGGTAGCTCCTTAAATTAAGATATATGCTTCCCTGCTCCCATATCCACCCTTCCTATATCCCAAGCACCCCATTCCTCCGAGCTCCCCCCGTTCTCCCCTTCACACTTTTCTCTCCCCATCTTCCCTTGGCCCAGTCTTGCCCAACCCTCAAGTTCCCAATTTTGCCTGGCGATCGTGTCTACTTCCAATATCCAGGAGGATTACTATATCTTTTTTTGGGAGTTCACCTTCTTATTATCTTCTCAAGGATCCCAAATTTATAGGCTTGATGTCCTTTAAATATGGCTAGAAACCAAATATGAGTGAGTACATCCCATGTTCATCTTTATGGGTCTGGGTTACCTCACTCAGAATAGTGTTTTCTATTTCCAAAGATTATTAGCATCCGTGTGTGCCTGTCACACATCTTCTGTATAAAGCAGACCTAATGGGCACACTGGACAGATAGAAAGGAGGCTTCCATCTTCTTATTTGGCCAGATATTCAAATAAAGTCACCTTCTTTGTTTGCGTCTTTCACCCCAGACTTAGTGGACATTTTGTGAGGTGAGCAGTGGTTGGGTCCAGTAGCTGTGTCGATTAAAACAGAGCCAAAAGAGAAGACAGAGGAATATGTTCTTCCGAGGGTGCAATATAATGTATCTCCGAATAGCCTCAGGAATATTAAAGCATTTATCATATTAATTAGGAATCCAAGAAAGTTTGAGAGTAGTTCTTTTAAGATGCCAGTTATAGAAGCAGTTGACTGGGAAAATGGATAAATACAAGGAATATCTATTAGTAAGGGGAAGAACAGAAATTTAAAGTCTTGGCTTCTCCTAAAAGGGAAATCAAAAGGGACTTGTGAAATGGATATGTTGAATTCTCTCTCTTGGAATTTTGTTTTTCTTCAGACAAGAGGAGAAAAGATGGGGAAAGAAAATGAGGAGTTTCACCTTGAAATGACTGAACAGTTGATTAATGACCTATAGAACTGATGAGGAGCTAATTAATCAAACAACTGAAAGGATCTTTGAACTTTAGAACTACATTTTGTATCCAAGACTACCCAATGTAACCTTTTCTTGATCATATTTTGGTACATTGCAATTAGCTGGTGAAAATCAAGTCTGACAATGCCAACAGAGTTGATACGGGTTACAGCAAACATGCAAACTGCCAAAGCGTAATGATAACAAAAACCACTACTGATGGCCCGAAATAATGGATGTAGAAATTGAAATGTGTCCTTTTGAAAGGGCTGTGAGGGGGTTGTGTGAATAGATGATGTATGTGTATACTTAATAATCACTGATTAGTGCAGTAGAATCTATGCCAACAGATGGTAGTCCCCTATGTGGTTCTCACAGCCTTCCCCTAAAATTTACCAACACTCTCATATCTCAACGTATTTTAGTTGATGAATCCCAATGTTATCTCTTTATTTTATGTGTGTGAGTGTGTACATATCTATATAAGTATATATGTATATGTATATAAATAAACCACCTGAATTCATTTAAAAATAGAAGTGACTGATTTCAACTTGAGATTCTGATCTTCTTTGCATTAGGATCTATAATGGTTATAAAAGATCACTATATGATTCCAATGTGATGCCAGAGTTGAATATAATGGGCTAAGGACTATGATCTTAAAGAAGTTCAGTCTAAAGAGTAAGCAATAACTGGATATTACAAGAAGTAGTCTGTATGCTTTTATTCTTATCATCCATAGATTTTTAAATCAAACTTTTAGTTAGGAAATTAATATTTCATGTTTATTTTATTTTGACAAAACATAAGTATATATGGTATATAATTAAGCAAGGTGTATGTAGGTAATGTTTAACATAAAAAAGGTCTCTATCATTCTTCCTTTCGATAGTATAATAAAAATATATAATAACAAAAGTATGTCAATATATGAAAATGGGATTTCATAATGTTTTAGCTCACATGCTGTAAAAAGTCGCAGTGAATTAAGGAATTTGTCAGTTTCTGATAAAAGAATTATACCTAGACTACATAAAGAATGCTTACAGCAATATTTTTAACAGTGACAGAAATTAACGAGCACTGTAAATTTTGCTACTGAAGTATATATGGGTGTTATAATTAAAACAATATTAGAATATAAAATTAAGCTGTAATGGGACACAACTAAACATACACTAGAATGATGCATATCTAAAAGCTGGAAATATATACATGTGGTGACGATCTAGAGGTATGAAGATCTCTCTCACATGAGGCCCCAGAGAGTAGGAAGTGGTACATGTACTTTGTAACGTTATTTAGCATTGTCTTGGAAAGATGCACATGATGCTGTCAGGTGAGCCAAACATTCTACATTTCTACATATAAGAAAAAGAAAGCATGACTAATACCATTCATGATTAACAGCATTTTTTTGTAACAGCTAAAAGTAGAAATGGTCAACTCATTGTGAAGAGGTATGTGAGTAAATAACTTGCATATGAGGAATGGAAGCTCTACAAAGAGAAGGAAGGAGCTCTTCTGATGTTCATAATACCATGGGTGGATTTCAGAACAATTACATTGTACAGAAAAAAAGCTAAATAAAAATGCATGCTGTGTAATTAAGTTATACACACGCACACATGCACACACATATGCACACTTACTTATACACGCACACAAACCCTCTTACCTAACACAGCAGAAAGAAGGTCTGTATTTGGTATGGTCATGGGAGAGAGAAAAGATAGAGCAGTGTAAGAAAGCAGTGGGGACTGACCAATGTGCACTTCGTCATGATTGTGGTGAGGAAATCTTTTGTGCTGGTGAGTGCATGCAAACACTGAGTGTGTGTACTTCGTGGTGTGTAAGTTATGCATAATAAAGTTATAAAAAAGGAAAGAGAAAGATTGAAAACAAGAGATGAACATTTTATTTAGTAGTACTGGGTGATATCCCATGAGTTGGAGAGACAATTTTAATACATATATTCATCTTCTCCTAAATTCTCTGTATATTTTAAATGAAAACATCATGCTAGATTTAGGTGTTCTAAATGTTTTTATGGCAGTCACTCAAAGCTGATGAGGCTTACTGCTATCAGTAGGTAATAGTAGCCCCACGGATTGTGACTGCTAAGAGGAGAAGCAGCTTTGCTCTGGAAGCAAGAAAACTACTAAAACAAACAAACAAACAAAAAAACCCGCAAGCATTGGTGTCCTGAAAAATCAAAGGTTGAAAACACTTTAACAAAGTTTACAAAAGGACATAGATTAAGTGATTTATATTTTAATACTTTATCTGCTATGAATAACCTGAATGAGGCTGTCATAATGAATCAATTTAGACCATAGTCCTTCCATCTCCTTACTATGCATTTCATTATATGTTAGTTTAAATTCCAGTAAGATATCAAACTAGTTTTACAGCCCTTTGAAATTAAAGAAAAATGTCTGCCCCTACCTTCAGCCTTTTACATATGCAGATTTCCATTACAAGTTCATGTGCAAAGGGACTGCCTCTCACTGAGGACATACACAAGTGGTAGTCGGACGAAGGCACACTTACTGGGTGTGCTCTTCCAGGACATTTTAGTATTTTAACGGTACCAGCCTCCCTTTAGTCCCTAGTAAGTGGAATCTATGGAAGGCTCACTTCTCCTCCCAGCTCTGCCATTAGCTTTAGAAACAGCTCTGCTCACCCTGCAGGCTTTCTAGGACTCTTGCTTTATAGAAAATGAAAGGGAATCAGTCTGTAAAGATTACTACAAATTGTAAGCTCGTTTCCATAAAACAGGTGTTAATGTATTTAAGCTTAAGCAAAATGATCTCAGTAACTTTTTTATAAAGGTACATTAAAACACACCACTGTTGTATATGAACTACTAAAATATATATTTTCAATTTTGGTTTGGGTGAAGTCTGAAAACTGTATCTTGATGTGATTGAATAACCTTAGGTCGCTGCCTATTGGCATCAGTTGGTATCTCAGAAATCCTATTGAGAAAGCCTTGTATGGTTGTCACTGAGAGATGATGAAGCGATATGTTTTTCATGATTGGATGAAGCAGTCAAACTGTGTATGGTGTGATCATCTACTGTATATTTTTAACATCTGGCATTTCAGAGTCAGCATGTGAAAAATACTAGACTGTTCATAGGAGTTACCCAAATCTCATGTAATATCACGTGTAAGTGGATTGTACTGATGCCACTTCAATTATCTGTTTTTTTTATTCTGCACACAAAAAGATTGATTTTACAGTGGGCCTTCTTAATTTACAGTTAGCTGACTGAGTGCATGCAAATTGAAATAAAACTGCAGCCCTGGGACATTCTAAAACATGACACAAGAGGTTGCCAAGGTAACCCACCAGGAGGCTGTCTTGGCATCTTCAGGAATAAAATGGGAAAGAAAACATTATAATGAACAATAGGGTGTGGGGATCTTCTGGACAGGGTTAGATAATCAAAGTGTTTTGAGAAAAAAAAATCCGCAGCTTCATGAAATGGCTTCCAAACAAAAAGAAACGAAGTATCCTTCCCTTCCAAATCAGTCAGTATTTATGAACCATGAGACTGGAATGTTAAGATAATGTTCACATATTATCAAAGTGAAATAATTTACTTAAACTTCTGTAGTGTTTAGCAGTGTTTGTACTTACAGAAATATAACAGATGTACAAATCATATTCAAGATGTAGAAGCAAAACTAAATTTGTAATATTTTATTATTACAGCAGGGAAGTTGATTTAAAAATTGTTACAAGAAACCACATCACACAAAAAAATAAGAGTGCAGGAGACACTAAGGAAATATTTTAATTTACTATGGTGTTAATTTTGTATTTATGCCTAACACCGTTCTTTTAGAATTACAGGGAGTTTTCTTCATTTAGAGGTCTTATACCTCACATAGATGCTGTTTCAATTAAACACACTCAGAGCTCTGGTTGTTTATTCTGAAGACTAATATTTCTCTAATACAAGGTTGGTCTATAAATAGTCAGAGTCTCCTTGGCCTGTCCTTAAGCTTTTTCCTTTCTTCTCTGTCCTTGGAGAATGAACAAGAAGCCCCGGAGCTGGTGAAAGACTTGTATGGAAACAATTCACTCTGCTGAAGTGTAAATGGATGGGAAATTTCACACAGCCCATGTAGCTCTCTTCACTGACTTGCAGTTTTAAACTTTATTAATAAAGATTCCTTTAGCAAAATAAAGAATTAAAACACATAGCATCATTTTACCTCAGATATTTGCAAATTTAATTGTTAAAATTTTTCATAAAATATATTATTTGTCCTATCTGTAACATTGCCAAAGGTAGATAACTCGAATATTTGCTTGTATGTATTGGGTGGCAATAATCCAGTCATTTTAATTTTATGAATCAGAATTGAACATTTTAAATTGTATACTAATTCAAAATAGCCAATGTACCTGGGGTGATAGCTCAGTGGATAAATTGAATGTTAAACTTCATGACGATCTGAGTTTGGAGCATCCGTAACCACACGCAAGTCAGACACGGAATTGTGCAACTGTAACCCCTGTGCTGGCGGGTGGAGACAGGTGGATCCTGAGCTCACTGGGCAGCTAGTATAGCTAAGCAATAAACTCTGTGTTCATCAAGAAGTCCTATCTCAGAAAAGTATGGTGGATAGTGATAGAGACAACATCCAATGTCAACCTCTAGCCTCCACACGTAGGTTCACACATGTGCATGTACAGCTGACCATGCATATATGCACATATGTACATGAGTATACCTACCTCATAAATAAGAAATTAAAATTCCAGGTAATTCTGAAGCCAAGTTTTAGAATTGAGACGTTACCAGCTGAAGAGCATTGCATGCACCACAAGAAGTTTTATAATATAAAATGACCGCAGAGAAATTATCTAAGGCTGAAAATAGTTTCCATTAAATGCCTGGTAGGTTTCTTTAAGAAAATGAAGTGTATGAGTCATGCTTGCTATTGAGCAGATAATATAATCTACCTACATTTTACTCTCAAAATGTGACATCACCAACATTTCGGGGAGCAGTGTCAAAGGTCACATACTTATAATGTTAAGTTCACTTCATAAGCCAACTTCTCTTGATGAGAGTACCCTAAGGTCTTTGCAGCATGACAGATGGAAGACAAAGGAACCTGAAAGTTAACTGAAATTAGATCCTTGCTATTTTCTTCTTACTTGAGGGAAATAGAAAATTAGCGCTTATAAATGTGGGGGGCAAAGAGATAAAAATCACGGCTGTGTTCACTTGAGTTGACTCAGGTCTCTGCTGCTTAGAAATGAACTCTGGCACACATGAATTGAATTACTAATTCAAATTCTGAAATATCTGAGTTAAACCAAGCTTGTGTGTAATATTAGAAAACTGGTGCCGATATACTTCCATGATTCTTTTTTTCTTCCTAAAATCTCTCTTTGCAACTTTTTTCTATAGAACACTAAGGTGAGATTCCATGGAAGACTGGGAATGATCACGTTGAAATTGTCAGGGACCATTTTCCTAAGGATAGATTTGACAGGGACCACAGTCCTTACAGGGATAGCAGAGGTCATTGCCCTAAGGATGTTTACAGAGAACCCACCCCTCATCCCAAACTATCTTGAGAGCTATCCGTTAACGGAATCCGCCCCTTACTCCAATGTTAATGAATCACATGCTTCAGCTTACACCAGGTGCTGGCTGATGACCTTCAGTTACCCTGGCAGAGTTCCTGCCTACCCCTACCTCCACCCCATTCAAGGGTATATAAGCTGTAACTTTCACCCCAATAAACGGAGACCTTGACAATAGAATCTTGCTTGGTCTCCATTCCTCTTCTTCAGCCCATGTCTTGCAGGTTAGCTCCCCTTCAGAGGACCCTGAATAGCTGACCCTGCCGGCGGGGTTACATGAAATAAATGCTGTGTGACCTTGATTGTAGTCTTCTCTTCGTAGCATCCTGTGCAAAGTTATTATAATAACATAATGTGTGCTTTTCAGCCATGTACAGTCACAGTGATACCAGCTTCCCTGTAGAAAGGAGCTAATATACATAATCAAGAGATTCTGAGTCGGTCTTAGAGTTCATTCCAGTTCTCCAATCTGGACAGGACTTTTTTTCTTAATCTAGCCTTTGCTAAATTCTGATATTCTGTTTTACCTTAACCCTTACTATTACCCTTAAATTCTAAATAGTGCTGGCACCTGTGTAGCTTAATCCCAGTGTTAATACCACTAGAATTTCCTCCTGGTTTGCAGTCCACCTTAACCAGCACAACACGAAATCATACATTGGGCCATATAGACATAGATACATTCATTTATTCACCCAGATCCATGACTTTTATTTTAGATTCACTTAGATCATATGCACCTAAGTATTCACTTTGAAAGACCTGGACCCCCATCCCCCGCCCCGCAGGAAGAAAATAGCCAAAAATCTAAGCAGGAAGCGAAGAATCAGAAATCTAGGATTAGCCAGTTCAGTGACTGTGTTTCAGGAACTAGCTGAAGATAAAGTTAGATTGTAATCTTGAGAATGATCTTGAGAAACAGGGAGTTTCCCCCTTGGGATTATCATTGGTATTTTGGAATACTGTGTTTTAGGAACTAGCAGATAATGACCCTGAGAGTGATCTTGAGAGGTAGGGAGTTACTCCCTGCTGATCATCACTGGTAATTTTGGAATTTTCTACACCCTCCCTGCCCCTTTTGGATCACTAGGCTGTGGTTTCTTCCCTTAAAAACTCCTTCTCCTGGTCACTAGGGATCAAAGTCTTCCCCTGCGTGGGTTATGAGTCTCAGCCCCAATGCACTGGTTCCTGTCTCATCTCATCATTAAACCTCATGTGATTGCAGCAAGGACAGTCTCTTGTGAGTTACTGAGGGGGGGGGGGGGATTCATGCTATCCCGAGACTTGTGTGAGAGTCTCCCCACACTGGGGGTCTTTCAACTTCAAATTCATCTCTCTGTTACATTTATTCTCTAGCCCCCATCAAGGTTGCTCTTCACTTCTTTCTTTTCTCAGCATCAAAGGAATCACGGGTCTCAGCACATGTTATTAAGGATGCCTGTGCTGGGGTTATGTCCTGTTTAGGTAATAAATAAACTCACTAGGAAAGCGATACATTATCTGTTGCTGAGACAAATTTTCCCTGCTGAGAAACAAATAAGTAGTCACATAATTATAGCACAGTGTCATTTAAGAGGCCAAATTTGCCCTGGAATGTTTACTTAGAACGATGATCTTTACTTGTGTATTAAAAGCAGAAATGTTCTCCTTTAGAAATTCAGGAGCTATTTCTCCTGCAAAATTAGGCTAGACAAAAGACCTTCATTATGCTCCACCTAGGAATTAGTAAAAACAAAAGGCCATTGTCTAGATGTGATTGAGTACTACTTTATTTTATTAGATTTTATTTATTTATCAAACTGTTATAAGTGGTATTGATTAATTTGCAATATGATACTGAAAAGGAAACAAAATATTAAAGAAAAACAATCAAAAGAAAAGGAGATAAGGCATGATGTTAAGACTGAATGGAAATTTCATTATCAACATTTTCAAAAAAGTGCATTAAAACCTGATAAATAATAGAATCAATGGGTCCATAGGTCTCTTAATCCCCAAATGTCTCTCAATTTTATTGATTTGGGGAAGCCCATGGGAGAAAAGCAGCCTTGAAAAGAGCAGACCGTGCAACTTTGTTTATCTTCCTTGCTCTGCTTCCATCGTCCTCTGAAGACCAATAACACAAAATGCTTTAACTTCTCCATCTGCCTGGCTTCTAGCGCCATCAAAGGAAAAGGTGTGCATATAAATTAATGCTGGAACTACCATTCGTGATTATAACTTTCAGTATCATTTCATTTGCTAAATATAGAGAAAGTCTTTGGTAGCTTTGCCTGAGTAGATTGGAATTAAATTCAATGCTATCAAATAAATACAGTTTAAATACTCTAATTGAATTACCTCTTCCTAGCAGTTACCTAATTAAGTATGTTAGACGTGGGAGTTCTCAGTGGTGGATCGTTTGTCTAACATGAACCTTGCACCAACTACACAGACATATACAAAAAAAATGAGTATATTTATAGCCAGCTGTGAGGGCGATCCATGAAAATCTAAGTCTGGGCAGAAAAAAAGTTCTTCACTTCCTCCAACCATTATCACCTGAGACTCTGGCCATCCATAAATTTAAATGGAGTCTCTATAGTTTACCCTGAGACAATGCCTGGAAGGCCGAGATTACCTGACCCCCACCCAAGAGCAGACCATTCAAAGGAAATTCCTGGCATTCTATGTACTGTAGCTAGAAACACCTGCCAGCACTTCACCAGGACACCCCTAGACAAATGTCAGCCAATCAGGGGTCCTGAACCTCAGAGACCCTCACCCCTACATTTACTACTGTAAAAACCCAATTCTAATTAAGCTTGGGGCTCTCCAGATATTCCAATACACTGGACAGGCGGAGAGACAGAGTTCAGTGACTTGATTAACATAAAGGCTCCTTGCTTTTACATATGGGACTCGGTCTCCTTTGTTGGCTTTTGTGGGGACCCACAGATTTGGGTGTAACACAGCCACTTATATTTCTAGTTTGTATTATCCATAACAATATCTAAACCAGCATACATTTATGTAAGCATACCTTTAATGATGTAAACATAAAGAAGTAAGATTAACAATCCTTAGTTCTTGATTAAAATCAAGAAAATTGTTTCTAAAGGTGTGGCTAAGGAAAAAATATGCAGCTGGAAATAATTTTTTTTTATTTTGTTTTGTTTGGGTTTGTTTCTTGGTTCTTTGAGACAGGGTTTCTCTGTAGCGTTTGCAGCCTGTACTGGAGCTCTCTCTGTAAACTATGCTGGCCTGAAACTCACGGGGATCTGCCTGCCTCTGTTTCCCTAGTGCTGGGATTCAAGGTGTATGCCCCCACCATCTAGCTTCTTGGTTTTTGTTTTTGTTCGTTTTGTTTTTGTTTTGAATGTATAGTAGTAGCCGTAAATCACTAGCTGAAGCTACAGATATCACGTTCTAAACAGACTATACGCATATAGAACCTCAAAGCTAAAACTTTTACTTTACTTCTTGAACAGTGTCAATGGGGATCATTGTTTACTTTTAGTAAACAACATGTTTCATTCATAACTATGATGCACATTGCAATTGCATGTCATTCATTCATTCAAAAATATATGAAGTTAATCTCAGAAGGGAAGAGTTAAATGCTTGTATGTCAGGGACCAATGTCCTAAAGGATAGATTTGTCAGGGACCATTGTCCTAAAGGATAGATTTGTCAGGGACCATCATCCTTACAGGGATAGCAGAGGTCATTGCCCTAAGGATGTTTACAGAGATCCCACCCCTCATCCCAACTATCTTGAGAGCTATCTGTTAAGGGAACCCTCCCCTTACTCCAAGGTTAATGGATCACATGCTTCGGCTTACTCCAGGTGCTGGCTAATGACCTTCAGTTACCCTGGCAGAGTTCCTGCCTACCTACCTCCACCCCATTCAAGGGTATATAAGCTGTAACTTTCACCCCAATAAACGGAGACCTTGACAATAGAATCTTGCTTGGTTTCCTTCCTCTCTCCAGCTCATGTCTTGCAGGTTAGCGCCCCTTCAGGGGACCCTGAATAGCTGATCCCGCCAAGTGGGGTTACACTTGTACACTAGTTTTAAGGATGAATCGGGTTCCAGCCCTTAGTAAACTAACAGAAATATTGTGCACCTAAAAGAAAATCAGATAATAGATGAATGAGAATCCAGCCAAGTAGCCGGGCGGTGGTGGCGCACACCTTTAATCCCAGCACTCCGGAGGCAGAGGCAGGTGGATCTCTGTGAGTTCGAGGCCAGCCTGGTCTACAAGAGCTAGTTCCAGGACAGGCTCTAAAAAAAGCTGCAGAGAAACCCTGTCTCAAACCCCCCCCCCAAAAAAAAGAAAAAAAAGAGAATCCAGCCAAGAACTATGTGTTGGGCAATTTTCATTAATGACCAGAGAGAATAATAAAAATGTTTTACTAGACAAGGTACAAATTCTTTGAAGATTTGGTCATCCTAAGCTCCCGAGGTAATCATGTGCCTAACTAAAAGTAAAGGCTGGGTGGAATTATAGTGTTTCGGCAACCCACGGTATCTAGGATCATATCTAAGGAAACCATTGTCCAATGTGGGATGACAAATTGCAAAAGTAGTGTCTGTGAGTCATTCAGAACACACAGAATTTGATAGATGTAATTAATTGTGATAAGAATATCTATCCTAAGTGGGCAGCCCTACTCCATGGGCCTAGTCCCAGACTGAATAAAAATGGTGCTGAGTAGCAATACTCCCCCTCTGCCTCTCTCTCTTTCTCTCTCTCTCTTTCTCTCTATCTCTTTCTCTCTCTCCTTTCTTATGTGAATACAACATGAGCAACACTCTCTGGCTCCTGCCACCATCCACGATGGGATCTCAACACCATCCACAATGGACTGTACTTTGGTGCTATCACCAAAAATTAATTCTTTCTTTCTTAAGTTAATTGTGTCAAGTGTTTTGTTGCAACAATGAGACAACTAATGAATTAACTGTAGACCTGAAAAACCTGGATAAATCCAGGTCTCCCCAAAGAAAGCCTGGATAAATCCAGGTCCCCCCCCCCCCAAGCAGGAAGAAAATAGCCAAAAATCTAAGCAGGAAGAGAGGAATCAGAAATCTAGGATTAGCCAGTTCAGTGACTGTGTTTCAGGAACTAGCTGAAGATAAAGTTAGATTGTAATCTTTTTTTGTCATGGTTTATTTTTTTATTAAAAATTTCCATCTCCTCCCCTCCTCCTCCCCCTTCGCTCCCCTACCCTCCACCTATACGCCCACTCCCTCCCTCTGCCCATCCACACCATAGAATCCAAGCCCATCGCCATTGTCCTTGGCTTCTCAGTCAGCCTCCACCGTCAGCCACATTCAGAGAGTCCAGTTTGGTTGCATGTTCCATCAGTCCCATTCCAACTGGAGTTGGTGCTCTCCCGTTAGTTCTGTCCCACTGTCTCATTGGGTGAACGCACCCCTCACAGTCCTGACTTTCTTGTTCATGTTCTCCCTCCTTCTGCTCCTCATCAGGACCTTGGGAGCTCAGTTCACTGCTCCAATGTGGGGCTCAATCATTTTCTTCATCCATCGCCAGGTGGAGGTTCTATGGTGATATGCAAGAAATTCATCAGTATGGCTATAGGAACTGGCCTTTTACGGCTCCCTCTCCTCAGCCCAAGAAACTAGCTGGGGGCGTCTCCCTGGAAACCCGGGAACCCCTCTAGAGTCAAGTCTCTTGACAACCCTCAGATGGCTCCCTTAATTAAGATATATGCTTCCCTGCTCCCATATCCACCCTTCCTATATCCCAAGCATCCCATTCCCCGGAGCTCTCCCCATTCTCCCCTTCACGCTTTTCTCTCCCCATCTCCCCTTGGCCCTGTCCCACCCCACCCCCAAGTACCCAATTTTTGCCCGGCAGTCTGGATAATCTTCCAATATCCAGGAGGATTACTATATGTTTTTCTTTGGGTTTACCTTCTTATTATCTTCTCAAGTATCCCGAAATATAGGCTCGATATCCTTTAATTATGGCTAGAAACCGATTATAAGTGAGTACATCCCATGTTCATCTTATTGGGTCTGGGGTACCTCACTCAGAATAGTGTTTTCTATTTCCATCCATTTGCATGCAAAATTCAAGATGTCATTGTTTTTTTTTTCCGCTGAGTAGTATTCTAACATGTATATATTCCACACTTTCTTCATCCATTCTTCCACTGAAGGGCATCTAGGTTGTTTCCAGGATCTGGCTATTACAAATAATGCTGCTATGAACATAGTTGAGCAGATGCTTTTGTAGTATGATTGGAAATCTCTTGGGTAAATTCCCAAGAGTGGAATTACTGGGTCCTGGGGTAGGTTGATCCCAAATTTCCTGAGAAACCACCACACTGCTTTCCAAAGTGGTTGCACAAGTGTGCATTCCCAACAGCAATGGATGAGTGTACCCCTTACCCCACAACCTCTCCAGCAAAGGCTATCATTGGTGTTTTTGATTTGAGCCAATCTGACAGGTATAAGATGGTATCTCAAAGTTGTTTTGATTTGCATTTCCCTGATTGCTAAGGAGGTTGAGCATGCCCTTAAGTGTGTTTTGGCCATTTGAACTTCTTCTGTTGAGAATTCTCTGTTCAGTTCAGAGCCACATTTTTTAATTGGGTTAATTAGCATTTTAAAGTCTAGTCTCTTGAGTTCCTTATATATTTTAGAGATCAGACCTTTGTCAGTTGCAGGGGTGGTGAAGATCTTTTCACAGTCAGTAGGCTGCCTTTGTGTCTTAGTGACAGTGTCCTTTGCTTTACAGAAGCTGCTCAGCTTCAGGAGGTCCCATTTCTTCAATGTTGCCCTTAATGTCTGTGCAGCTGGGGTTATACGTAGGAAACGGTCTCCTGTGCCCATTTGTTGTAGAGTACTTCCCACTTTCTCCTCTATCAAGCTCAGTGTGTTCAGATTAATATTGAGGTCTTTAATCCATTTGGACTTGAGTTTTTTGCATGGTGATAGATATGGATCTACTTTCATTCTTCTACAGGTTGACATCCAGTTATGCCAGCACCATTTGTTGAAGATGCCCTCTTTCTTCCATTGTGTACTTTTGGCTCCTTTATCAAAAATCAGGTGTTCATAGGTTTGTGGTTTAAGATCCGGGTCTTCTATACAATTCCATTGGTCGACTTCTCTGTTTTTATGCCAATACCAAGCTGTTTTCAATACTGTAGCTCTGTAATAGAGTTTGAAGTCAGGGATGGTAATGCCTTCAGAAGTACCTTTATTGTATAAGATTGTTTTGGCTATCCTGGGTTTCTTGCTTTGTAATCTTGAGAAATAGGGAGTTTCCCCCTTGTGATTATCATTGGAATACTGTGTTTCAGGAACTAGCTGATTATGACCCTGAGAGTGATCTTGAGAGGCAGGGAGTTGCCCCCTGGTGATCATCACTGGTATTTCTGGAATTTTCTACACCCTCCTTGCCCCTTTCGGATCTTCCCTTAAAATCTCCTTCTCCTGGTCACTGGGGGTCGAACTCTTCCCCTTCGTGGGTTATGAGTCTCGGCTCCTGTCTCACCTCATCATTAAACGTCATGTGATTGGTAAGGACGGTCTCTTGTGAGTTACTGGGGGGGGGGGTCATGTTGTCCTGAGACTTGAGTGAGAATCTCCCCCACATTGGGGGTCTTTCAGCCCCAGGCATGAGAACTTTAGTGGGGGAAGTTCAATCAATCTATTTTGAGTATCTATCCCTTTCAGGAATCTCTCTGTTGTCTTCTATTACCAACCTATTATTGAATTTCTCCCCAGGAACTAAGGAGAAGATAACTTTAGGTTGAATTCATCTTCATTAAGTATGCACCCATAATGATTGTTCTGGCCTCATCAAAGCAATGCACTTAAACTACATTTTTTTTGTTTTTGCTTTTAAGTTTCTTATTTAGTATCAGCATATTTTATTTGCCTTAGCATTCCTATGCAACTTCTCTTATTTATGTTTGCAAAGGCAGACTTCAAATATCTTCATGGTAGGAACTTGGACGAGAAATATCTTCTTTTTTTTTTCTTTTCTTTTCTTTTTTTTTTCTAACCCTAACCCTAACCCTAACCCTAACCCCTAACCCTAACCCTAACCCTAACCCTAAACCCTAACCCTAACCCTAACCCTAACCCCAAACCCTAACCCTAACCCTAACCCTAACCCTAACCCTAGAAATATCTTTTGCCCAGAGATCATAACCAGTGAAAAGGATAAATATCATAATAGAAATATTAAAATATATATGTGGCATACTGATCAAATGGTCATTATTCAATTCAACTGAATTAGTAATTTATAAAGCATCCCAGGACCTAAAATTTACAAACCTGCAATTGTGCAAGATGTAGCATGTGAGAAATTCCATCTGAATGGCAATTTTGTATTAGTTTTAGATTTAGAAAAAGTTACTCCCTTTCACTATCACTTTTAAAAAAGGGATACATTTTTATCACAATTCTGTATTAAAAAATGCTAGTATACCCTGTAACCTAAGGTGAATAAAGTATTATTTTTTTTTATTTTTTTTATATTTAAAAATTTCCATCTCCTTCCCTCCTCCTCCCCCCTCCCTCCCCTCCTTCTCCCCCTTCTCTCCCCTCCTTCTCCCCCTTCCCTCCCCTCCCCTCCACCCATACCTCCCCTCCCTCCCTCTCAAGGCCAAGGAGCCATGAGGGTTCCCCACTCTATGCTAAGACCAAGGTCCTCCCAACTCCCCCCAGGTCCAGGAAGGTGATCGACCAAGCTGAGAAGGCTCCCACAGAGCCCGTCCATGAAGAACAATCAGAGCCCAGGGAGCCTGAAAAGGCCAGTTCCTATAGCCATACTGATGAATTTCTTGCATATCACCATAGAATCTCCACCTGACGATAGATGAAGAAAATAACAGAGCCCCACCTTGGAGCACCGGACTGAGCTCCCAAGGTCCTGATGAGGAACAGAAGGAGGGAGAACATGAGAAAGAAAGTCAGGACCGTGAGGGAACCTCCATCTGGCGACAGATGGGGAAGGTGACTGAGCCCCACATTGGAGCACTGGACTGAGCTCCCAAGGTCCCGATGAGGAGCAGAAGGAGCGAGAACATGAGGGAGAAAGTCAGGAACGAGAGGGGTGCGTTCACTCATGGAAACGGTGGGACAGAACTAATGGGAGATCACCAACTCCAGTTGGAATGGGACTGATGGATCATGCGACCAAACCCGTCTCTCTGAGTGTGGCCAACAGTGGGGACTGACTGAGAAGTAAAGTATTATTTTTAACAGCATATAGGAAAGTCCCAGCCTTACTATTTTGTGGGCCTAATTTACAAATCTGCTTTTCCTTTTCCTGTGCTATGCTTTTAGAGTTCACAATTTTGAGTGAATTTAACATTTAAATGGATCACACTGAGTCTATGTCGATAGAAAGCATAAACAGAGAGTCAACGAAGCCAGCATACATTTTTAAGATCTCATGAATACAGAAAACAAGTGAAGAATCATTTTATATATATATATATGGGCACATATATATGTATATATATTGCAATTGGTGATGTTCTTTTATTGTAAATTACTGCTTTTATGTTAAAAATATAAATCAATATGAGCTTTGTAATATTAGATAGTACTCATTTGCTATGGAATAATCTTTTGTACACTATACAACTAAGGGCACTGGGAAGAAGAAGGGCAGACTGAGGCAGTCTCCAGCTAGATACAGAGGGAGCAGGAGGTGAACATGCCACGCCAATAAAGGTACTGCCACATGGCAGAGTGTAAATATGGGTTAACTTAAAATGTAAGAGCTAGTTAGTAATAAACCTGAGCTATTGACCGAGCATTTACAATTAATATTAAGACTCTGAGTGGTTATTTGGGAATAGGCAGTTGGGACAGGAAAATTCGGTCTACACTCGTAGGCTTTTTCGATAACAAAAACTGTAATTTACTTAAAAAAATTTATTGTATTTCTCTATTTTCTGAACCATTCTTCAATAATGTCTGAAAAGTATACTATCTATGAAAAATTGTTCAAAATGTAACTACTTTTAAGCATTAAGAGTTTAATAAGATGCTAACATAGACTTTCTCCAAACTATACAGAGGTGTTGACATGGTTTCCCTTCACGGAGAAGGGGATACACAGCCCTGTCATGAAGAACTAGTGAACTCCAGGGTGAAGGATCCAACCCACGCTATCTGATTTCATTTATACGTTTTAATGTTTTATGGTGTTTAAGTTCTGATGTTTTGTGGTTGCAAGTGTAGCACACAGTTACTGTTAAAAATGTAGTTTAAGTTAACTTTATTGCATAAATAACACTTGTCAATGTTTTAGCTCAGTAATGTAGTAGTCCCTAGTTATATGTATTTGTGTATATATGCGTAGTAAAGATAGTATACATAATATGCAAATATGGATATATTTAAACACTCTTTGTTTTACTAAACTATAAGTAGATATTTTAAAGCTTCATATATATTTTAAAGTCATTTATATGTGCAATCCTATATTGCTTTAAATATGTATTAGTGTGTGTTTTTTGTTCATCTCTGATTATTAGTTTTTTAATAAGTTGATTTAGGAATTGACAGTGTCCCAGCTTCTTCTTTAATACTGCTGCCTCAAGTCATTCACACCTTAATTTTTATCATTTTGAACTGTTTTCTGCCCCTCAAAAGTAATGCTCATGCCAAAACACCTTCCAGTAGTCTGTTACCAGGTCTAGAAAGGACATGTCCTGGTCCCTTAATCCACAAGGAGTGCCACCATAGAAAACCCTTCCTTCTGGCTCAAATAGATCATTCAGTGACTGTTTCTACATTAACCTTTCATATCTGAAAAGCCCTCAGATGTACTAGACCCAACCCAAGCAACCTTTCTAGATATTGTTACTACTGTTTTTTGTTCCTACTGTTTCCTGGGCAACTCAGAGACTGAGTATATAATTCCAAAAAACAAGCAACATTATCATCAACAACAACAACAACAAAATACCACTATTTTTTTTAGCACACTGAAAAATAAAAAGCACAAGAAAGTTTTTTTGGTTTATTAAAGTAAAGTTATCACATATCATGACGCTGAGTCCTGAGCACTGTGCTGATTCCTCTCCTTCAGTCCTCATAGAGAGAAAAGCTTGCTTTGAAAGCTATCATCGAAGGGCATGCAAGCACTGTCTAGCTCAAAGTAGTACTGTAAGCTTTGTATATTTAATTCATGAAAAGAAGCAACATAAAAAAATGTGTACTTTACAGGAAGTTATCCTTATTTTCAGAATCTTGTTCCCCCCAAAACCATTAAAACTCTGTCACAAACCATGTGTAGTCAGAAGCTATTTAATCAACCTGTCCCAAGATAGATTTTGATCAGTAAATGTAGAAATCTCACCATGATTAATAGTTGAAGACTTCATAAAAAGAAAGTGTTGCTAAAGAAATGTAATAAATTCACACTTATTCTTAGATTTCACCTTTAAACTCAATGGCTTCTTGAAAATTCAATTATGTATTTGAGATAAGACAATAGCTGTAAGGATCCTTACTTTCATTCTGGAAGATTAATCACCCTTCTTTAGTGTTGCTCACTAAGTTAGTTTAGAGTTTCCTGAAGCAAATACATAACCATAGGCTCAGTGTCAGCATTTTCAAAGCCCAACCTAATTACATACTCATTTTAAGAGTCTGTATTTCAAACTATTATATTTAAAGGTATTAGATGAATGTTGCTGATTTCCCAAATATCTAAGAGTATTCTGTAATTCCCAGTTTCAAATCTGTCACATGACAAACATATTTGAACTTATTCTTAATCATACAAGTAAAAGTAAGTTCCTCTTTTAAATTTGCATTTGAAACTATTGTTTTCAGTGTGGAAGAGGTACCCCATAAAAAGTGCAGAAACTCTATACCAATTATTCACCTCGGGCACTGAAGTTCTATTTCCACAGCATAAATTGTACTAGATACAAAGCAGCCTCTTTATCAAGCTTATCACCTTCCAAAACTATGAAGACTTGGAGCTATCTTGAAATGTGTTTACTTAGTTAGGACTTTTCTTAATGGTTCTATCATGCCCTCAAAAGTAGTGAAATAATAAATCACTAAAATCTTCCAGATATTTTAAAAGTTGACTTAGTTTTTGCATAAGGGTGTTTTTCTTGCATGTATATCTGTGTACTATATATATGTCTGGTGCCAGAAAACATCATCAGATTCCTGGAACTATAGTTACAAATGATTGTGAGGCATCATGTGAGTGCTGATAATGGAACCAGAGCCCTCTGAAAGAGCTCCCCTTGTTCTTAACTTCTAAGAAAAGCCATTTCTCCACCCCCAATCTTTCAAGCATCTGTATTAAACCAGATATGGATAACCTTAATTTTAAAGATAGTCACACAAAACTTAAACCAAAGAAAGTTATTAAGCAAGTGTATGCTGAGCACTCCCATTTAGAGAAAAAGCATCCAGCAAGTATGTGTTGAACACCCCCATTCAGACAAACTTCTGTCTGACAGGAAATGACAAGATGAGGTAAATACACGGACTCTGCTCTTGAATCACATTTCTACTGTTTTCTACTGTAGAAAAAAATGTGAGCAATCCAGAAATAACCAATATGAACTGGAAGATCATAGATCAATGACCAAGCCTAAAGGAGCATGAAAGCCAGATTAAATAATATTCAATGGTAAGTAATAAAATCTTACCTATAATATTTAGAGGTGACCTATGATGGAAGACAGCATTTGTTATGAACTAGAATTGACAAAAGAAAGTAATAAGGAAAGTGAACATTTACTTCATATGCCTAGACAAAGAGAAAACTGAATATATGACTTGGACATAGGACCAATGGAAAAGTCTTGCGATACAATTGATAAATATTTTCATGTACAGCCTATAGAACTTGATGCAGAATTCAGCCTTTATTCAAAGTATTATACTGCAGAGTAAAAAAAAAAACAATAGAAAATAAGAGACAAAAGGATAAAATTTTAGATTACAGTGAGCAAATCTCTGCCCAGAACATAGCACTGCTGGCATCAAGTATGTAAGGTCAGTGACCATCTTTGTGGGAGTGTTACATCACAACACTGTCAATGTTCTGTGGCATAGAGGTGGAAGGACTCTGACTAGATGCCTCACAATAACATGGAGGCTCTGCTGGCCAGTAATTTAAAGGCACATGTGTCTGTTTTCTATTCAGTTAAGAAAAGTGATTACTGAACATTACTCTCTGAAGTCACTTCAATTTCATCACTCCAGATTTGCAATTCTAACATTTACCAGAATTTCCAGGGGGTACATCATGCTCTATAGTAGTTGCTGGGGAAATTATAAAAGAAAAGAAAATCACTCTTTACTCAACAGTGATGAGTTCTGGGAAATATAGTTGTAGAAAGGAAACGGGCACCCATGAAGCCATTCAACAACAAATGGGTTTAAGTGACAAGCAGAAACAGGTGACATGAGCTCGCGGAAGAGCTGTATTAATGTGGACAGCAATATTCTGGTAAACTTGCACTGACTATGGACTCCTGTCTTCGCCCTCAGAGCATTTGGTTCGTATTTATTATGCCATTTTTCTTCCTTTTCCTTAAATGTGTCTGTTTGGCCATAGAAAGTCTTCAATTCAGGCACCACATGCTATGAACTTCCTCTTAACAATGTTTGATACGCACCAGCAAGTATAGAACACATTCATTAAATGTTTGTGAAAGGGAATAAAAAGTTGTGGAGGAAAGGGTTTAAATGAAAATTAAGGTATAAACATCATGGAAGAAGAGACAAATAATGGATTGTGTATGCCTATTTATAAGAAGTCAGTCTGGACAAGAAGTATGCTTTAGCTAGGGTGCAGATGTCAGAACACTCCTCCTAAAGAAACAAGAAAAAGAAGCAGTAGGCTATATTATAGGAATGAAGGAAGGATTGAGTAACCAGGCATTGGCTATCTATGCTATAGATAGTTTCAGAGAACACAGCAACTGCAATGAAATCTTTCTATTTCTTTTCAGTTTCTCTCTTCATACTGGTTTAATTAATCATTGATGAAGATCAGTTTTGTCTATCTAGATGGGGAGGACCACTCTAGCTCATCTTAGTATCTTCACACACACACACCCAAAAGGGTTTGGAGTCCAACCTCCATTTAAAAATTCTCAGTGATAAACTTTCAGACTGTGTGTAATTTGCTCCCCATCCTCTGGATCAGCCTGTGTATACTGAAACAACTAATACAAGAAAGGAGATACAGAATATGCAGTTTTATGTATAATACCTAAGCTACTACTATTTGAGATCTGAATACCATGTCAGGTTATCATTAAAAGCATTTAAATAGATTGATGCATATTTGTATGAATGAATGTTTTAGAAGCATCATATAGTAGCTTGGAAGATAACAGGAGAGATTTAGTCTTCTGCAATAGGATGGTTGGAAACATCACTTCTCTAGCACATTTGAAGTTTCATTTAGCATAATTTCAGATAATCTCTTTGGTTTCTCATGCACACTTCAATAACAAGGACCTTTCTAAAAAATTACTATTGCTCAATCTCCTTCAATGGCCCTCTTTGGCTGAACAAAAAACTCCTAACCACTCAAGTTAACATAAAAGCCCCTATATAATGAGTCCCTAGCCAGAGCACTAGCTTTCCTCTCCATGGATCCTACACCTCTGTTATACTCAGTCATTTTTTACTATTTAACAAAAGAAACTTTCTTTTATATCCCTAGGCCCTTACACAGATGATTTCTCTTGCCTGCAGTATTCAGATACCACTTGCAAATTTTATAAAGGGAAAGTTACACAGTTGCTGAGTCCTAAGCTTTCATAGGCATTGATTTCTTTGAGACACCCCAACTGAGATTTAATACATTTGCTTTGGCATAAATTTCAATTATTTTCTATCCCCTCAAAACCATGTGCAAATTCTAAGATACTGTAAACAATAAGTTATGACAAACATCGCTTCATAGATATTTATTTAGTATTTACCCCATTTCTTTATTAAAATGAAATAACTACTTTATTATGTAAGGAAGGAAAATTAAAGTAAGAAATAAATTTAACACTCAACAGAGCTTAACATTTATTTGACCAAGATCCAATTGAATCACTATAGGTATTGCAATTCATTATAAATAATGTGTTTAGTTTTTAATATTTTATCCTGTCATATGAAAACATCTATAATTATAGAAGTCTTTATTATTTCTTTTATAATACATGCCAAAAGGAATTTTCTCATAGTCAATTTATCATAGCAGAAATCTTATTCACTTTTGCAGTAGATGATTTTCATACCATTTTAAAGTAAGTTTTTTATAAAAAGATAATAAAAATAATTATATTGGCTATAATTTAACACCTTAGGTTACTTAATTTCCATGGAATGTCGAACTAGCTAATAGTGTGATTCCATTTCTTTCACAGTAGTTTGGCATTTCATATGCCCAAGTTACAACTGTGCTTAATCAGTAGATTGTAAAATTATAAGTATTATAATTATACAGTGAGAAAGACTCTAAAATGAATATCAAGGCAAAAATAATGTTTCTTAGTCAACTAAAAGTCACTTCCTTCTATTATTTTTCTTTCTTAGTCTTCCATAATCATTGCTTCCTTTTTAAAACCTAACATAGAAATCATGTTCTTTTAAAAAAGAAAGATCTTCTTAATGCATATTATAGTTTCTATTTTTTACAGCTAAAATGCACTCAGTTGTACAAGCTTTCTTTTCCTTAGCATGAGAAAAAAATAAATAACAGTAAATAAACATTACTGAGTGTCTGTTTCTTGTGTACCTACACTCTAAGCACAGATAATAGACTTCATCATTTTGGCTAGTCATCCTCTTGGTGAATGCTCTGCTTATCATAGAGAGGGTAAGGTTTTCTTAAAATATTTACTTATTTAACTTGTGTGTGTATGTGTGTGTATGTATGTGTGTGTGTGTGTGTGTGTGTGTGTGTGTACTCGCGCCTGTGATTATGTAAGGGCATCACATATGTGTTCTACCTGTGGAAATCAGAGGAAGTTGGATTCCCTAGAATTCAATCATGATTGAGAGACACCATGTAGGTGATGAGAACCAAACCCAGGTCCTCTGCAAAGGTAATAAATGCTATGCTCTTAAGTTCTGAGCCATCTCTTCAGCCCCGTAATGAGGTTGTAAGGCACCATTTTATTTTCAGCATTTCCTGCCAAGTCAGATATCGCTGCCCAACATTTCAAATGCCCTTTTCAATGTCCTCTGCCATATTGTTTAGTTTTAATCCAACCCACATGGCAAAATCTCAAGGAGCTTCCAACTCAATTTGGTTACTAGAATCTATAATGAAAAAAATAGCAAATGGCTGAAGTCAATTATAGTTTTCCAGTTTCAATTGACCCCAATAATAATTAACAAACCCATTGTACATTTTCAGAATAATTTATAACAAGTGCTAATGTAACTCTTGAACTGAATAAAAAAAAACTCAAGAAGTAACGTTCAGATTTTGTTCGGCATTTTGTGTGTTTTTCAAAAGAACCTTCAAGTAAATGCACAATGTTGTTTTCTGCAACTCCATTTCAATTAAGGATCTATTTAGATGGGTATCACAGCAGGTGGGACTACACTTCTCCAGAGGAAAGGTATTTTCTTTTTCTTTTTTTCCTTGGCTCTAGGAAATAGGTTCTGCGGACAGAAGCTTGATTTGTTTGTTTGTTTGTTTGATGGAGGAGAGTTATCTGTCTATGTTTCTTTCATTGGTTAATTAATAAAGAAAACCGCCTTGGCCCTTTAAGAGAACAGAAAATTAGGTAGGTGGAGTAGACAGAACAGAATTGTGGGAACAAGGAAGTAGAGTTGGGGAGACGCTTCAGGCATTCGCCATAGGGAGTCTCCATGCTTCTCCTCTCCGAGATGGACGCAGGTTAAGATCTCTCCTGGTAAGCCACACCTCGTGGTGCTACCCAAAGTACTAAATATGGGTTAAAGGAAGATGTGAGAATTAACCAATAAGAGGCTGAAACTATGGGCCAGGCAGTGTTTTAAAAGAATACAGTTTCAGTGTAATTATTTCGGGTGTAAAGTTAGCCGGCAGCCGGGTGGCAGGACGCAGCCCCGCCGCTTCTCACTACAGATT